>NW_021703765.1:53882925-54268299 GCF_005190385.1 Monodon monoceros
AAGCTGGGACGAAGTGAGAGAGTGGCATGGACATATATACACTACCAAATGTAAAACAGATAGCCAGTGGGAAGCGGCCGCATAGCACAGGGAGATCAGCTCGGTGCTTTGTGACCACCTAGAGGGGTGGGATAGGGAGGGTGGGAGGGAGAGAGACGCAAGAGGGAAGAGATATGGGGATATATGTATACGTATAGCTGATTCACTTTATTATAAAGCAGAAACTAACACACCATTGTAAAGCAATTATACTCCAATAAAGATGTTAAAAGATAAAAAAAAAAAAGAAGCTAACGTTTCTCCTACAGCTGACAGATCCTCTCCTGAAAAGAAGGAACTGACTTTCTCCGGAGCAAGCAGATGGTCCCACCCTCAGAAGGTTCCGCAGAGACTCACCTCTGTCACACAAAATTTCTCTGACAAGTGGGAAGAGGCAGGTGTAAAGTGGAAGGTGAGCCAAACACAATGTATTGAGGCCCCTGGTTCCTGGTGCCATTGAAACACCTATGTCCTGAAAGAACCCATCAGAGCAGGCACCAGTCAGCAGCAAGATAAAACTCAGAAAAAGGTTATGTGGACATTCCTTCATATAACAGACATTACAGAACAAAAAGCTTTACGTTCACACTACAGGGTTATGATTTTAGCAGAAGTATTTCTATTTCCGTCAAGGTCTCCACAAATGAGATGAGTGGAAACAGAAGGAAGGAATTCAAGAAAAATAAAACAAGGGTCATTTCGAGAAATTTCCAAATAACCACCTCCTGGGCCAGCTAGGCTGTCCAGTGAAACAACTGAAAACAAGAGGGTATACATCTTGTAGGCAGCTGGAGACACATTTCTGAGAGTTATCAGCTTCACAATATGGTCACTTACTTGATTCCCATTTCACTCCATATTTCTTGGATGCCAACCAAATGCCAGGCACTGGGTTAGGCACCAGAGGGGTACAGAGGCTGGTGCTAACAGAACTCGGTTCAACGATCAGCTCTATCCGTGACAGTTCTGCAGTCTGAGAATATGTTCTCTAAAGCATGATATCACTTTCTACTTAGGGTGGCATAATACACTTAGCGCGTAGAAAGCATTCAGTAAGATGTATAACAACTATGATTATTACTAGCAGTATTATTACAGGGATATGTTCTTGAGAAGCATGCCCTATGTTGTTACCGTGCATAATCTAGCAGGAGATTAAAAACCACAAGCAGCTACAATGCAATACGGTAGATACTGTATCTGAAAAGTATACAGACTGCTGTTAAGACAGAAAGGATAAAAGAATGACACAGCCGTGAACATCACCCCACACCTCTCCAAGAGCCTTGTCAAATGCCAGAGCTAGAACCTTCCAAGAGAAGGTCTGAATTTAAAAAATAAAAATAAAAAAGCTTGGACTTCCCTGGTGGCGCAGTGGTTAGGAATCTGCCTGCCAACGCAGGGGACACGGGTTCGATCCCTGGTCCGGGAAGATCCCACAGCCCGTGTGCCACAACTACTGAGCCTGCGCTCTAGGGCCGTGAGCCACAACTAGTGAGCCCGCGTGCCACAACTACTGAAGCCCGCGCACCTAGAGCCCATGATCCACAACAAGAGAAGCCACCGCAATGAGAAGCCCATGCACCGCAACAAAGAGTAGCCCCCACTCAACACAACTAGAGAAAGCCCGCACACAGCAACAAAGACCCAACGCAGCCAAAAATAAATAAATAAATAATACATTTATTTTTTTAAAGTCTTTAAATAAATAAATAAAAATAATAAAAAAGCTTATTTCCTTCTATACTGGAAATCTACCAAAGAACGGTACTTCAATAATCCCTCTCATCTGGTTCTATGTTTTTCATAGTTGTTATTCCTTCTAACGTGCGAAAAGAAGTCTCATGTTTATTGTTTGCTGTCTGTTTCCTCGCACTTGAACGTAAACTCCACAGGGGATGCCTTTTGTCTTTCGTTCTTGCTGTTGCTCAGGACCGAATTCAAAGTACCTAGAATAGTGCCTGGCATGTACTAGTTACTCAATAAACTGTTAGTTGAATGAATGAATGAATGAATCAGTAATTCCTATCATCCAACTGTGGGCATCTTTAGGATCTGAAATGCATAGGAAAATAAAGATCTTGAAAAATGAACTTAAGTACAAAGGAATACATTTCTACCCATCACTCCCTTATCGATATCTGACTTAGAAATCACCTACATATCTTGGTTCTCAGTGCAGGACATAATATGGATAATTGAGCTATACTAGAGTTTTCTTCTTTCATTCAAATATTCAAATAAAGAGAAGTGGTTTATATAAATGTAGCTCGTTAACAATTATTAGTGCCCATCAGTGAGCCTCTTGGTTCCCTCATCCCCTCACCAGTCTGCTCCTGGATCAAGGGGAAATCACACTGCCGTGTTAGCAGCGGCTGTTGCCTGAACATGGTTCAGCACCTGACCCCTGGAAGAGCAAGAGACTTCCTAATTCTGTGGCAGAAAGGGTGGTATGTGTTCCTAGTCACAACTGAGAATTCCTTTTTGACATAGATATAGGGTCCGGAATTTTAGATAGCTACTATGGTTTTCATTATAATAATACTCATTTGCTTGTAGAAAATGGGTGAAAAAGGACTCTACAAATTTCACTTTAGAAGCCAGCCAGTATCAGATACATAATTTCTATGGGATAATTCTGTTGGGTGTCCAAAAATAATCAGCTTATAAGCACAACTATGGAACACAACCTCTTGGTAAATTAGTATTGCCAACATTTCTCACATTTAATGTGTGTTTATCAGCTCTCTTTGGAGCACCTCAAGCCAGTTTATGTGTACCAACATTTCTACCCAAGAGGATTCCCTGAAAGAATTAAGGATGTGAGATTAAGGACGTGAAAAAGTATTTTGTATTTGGGTGTATGGGGTTTTAAACCTAAATCACAAAGACATGAAATATCATGCTGCTATAACAGATAAAAATCCTACAAAACCCAAGTAATCTAGATGTAACTGCCCAGAAACCATTCCCTTAATGAAAAAACAATGGAATTTTCCCATCTAATAATCAGTAAGGTTCTCATTCTGTTTAGTATCTGCTGAGCCCCTTCTAAGAGAGAAGCTGTGAAGCCACAGCTGAGTCTTCATTGTGAGCTGCGTGAAGACACATGACTCGGAGGCAGAAGATAAGCCACAGGCAGCAGAAAAACATGGATGCAATCAGAAGACGAGTGCCCCACCTGCCAAAGTACAATGGACCCGGGGCTCACCGTCACCGTTAAGAGATGCTCCTCTGTAAGGGTCAAGCATAACTGCCTCTTTCTGGTTAGCCTAGAGACCTTTTCCATATCCCATCTTGCCTTAATAAACAAGCATTCTGCTCAGAGTAAATTAAAATGTACACTTTGCATGTTGCTTTAGCTGCATTAATTTTTTCATAATTAAATCTTCCTTGGGGAGAAAGACATGACTTTGATTTCTTTTGTACTCTGCTCACAGCATATGGTACCACGTCAGACAGGGCTGAACTGTAGGGGCTGTGGGCCTCTTTCCCTGTAAATGCAGCCTATGGAGCCTAAAGGCACTACTGCCGGAGTCCAAAGACCAGGGTTGCTCAATAATTATTAGCTATGATTGCACTTGTTCAGTGAATTGCTCTGTCATCAGATAATTAGGGAAAATGAAAGCAGATCTAGGAATTTTCACTGGGAGAAAAAAAATCTTCCATGACTAAATAATTTTTAAATTCTTTTAAAATAGCACCTTTTAAACCAAGGTGCTACTCTGTTATAAAAAGACGGTTGGCAGATGAGTTCTTGCAGATAAAAATGTATTGTTAATAACAGCATTTATTATTTGCCCACCATAAGCCCACCATTGAGCGAGATACTTTACAAAGGCTGGCCCACTGAGTCCTTTCAAAACCTCTGATATGTAAGTTTAGTTATCCTCCTTGTTCACGTGAGGAAACTGAACTCCGAAAAATGAATGAACTTGCCCAAAGTCATCTAGTTAGTTAGATATCAGAAGAGTAGAATCAGGGCTGGGGGTGGTGAGGAGTAAGGTTCCTGTCTGGGACACAGAAACAGCTGCTAGTATCCTGAATCGGCTTCCAGCAGAGAAGACCCTAATCAACACCTCAAATCTTCATCAATTCTTGAAACGCAGGTTTCATGTTTCCCAAGTTGCTGATGGGACAGGGTCATATCAAAAATCAACATAACCAAAATAGACCTCAAATTTTTATCACCACAATTTAGCCTCTTACTCCAGATCCTTACATGTTCCAGTAATGTCACTATTCCCAATGTCCTCACACTCCAGGTCTCCACTCAGCCCAGGCCATCTCCAATAACTATTTACAATCATCAAGAGAGCAGCTGCCACGTCCTAAAAAAAAAAAAAAAAACACTCTGCTGGCTACTGGGTTTAGGTCTAAAAGACAGACAAAAACCACATTAGCCAATGCATCACTTGAAGGAGCTTAAAATCTAGCAGTGTTCACATGAAATGTTTAAAATGTAAGTCATAAAATAAATGATCCAGAAAAATGCAACTGGAACTCAGAGGACAGTTTACCCTGGGCTGGAACAGTCGTAAAATGCTTCGTGTGAGAGGTGAGATTTGACTGGGTCTTGAAGGATAGAGGAAGCATTGAAACAACGATTTTAAAAGAAATTCTTGCTCTTGGTAAAACACTCAAACTGTACAGAAGGACATGAAGGGAAGAGAAAATTCCAGACTCCTCTTCTCCTGGCCCGAGGAGAATGTGCTGCTGGTCATTTGTCAATTCGACAGAATTTAAATACATGAAGGAAAAAGAAACAAAGGAAGAGGAAAGAAGGGCTAGAATAGCACAGTCCTGACAAGCAGAGGTGGTCATGGTGGAGAAGAGTTCTGATGTAAGAGACTAAGAAATGGAGGGGGGGAGGGATAAATTAGGAGTTTGCGATTAGCATGTACACACTACTGCATATAAAAGAGATAAACAACAAGGACCTACTGGGAACTCCTACAGGGAACTCTACTCAATATCTTGTAATAACCTATAAAGGAAAAGAATCTTAAAAAGTGTATATATATATATATTTTATATACATACGTAAAATACATGTATAACTGAATCACTTTGCTGTACGTCTGAAACTAATACAATATTGTAAAGCAGCTATATTTCAATAAAAACTTAAAAAAGAAAAAGAAATGGAGCTGAGCCACGAAGGGAGCCAGCTGTGCCTTCTCTCACTCACACATCTGAGGACCAACCAACCATATTCCAGGTTTGTGCTCGAGTCTGTGGGATGCAGGGAAGTAAAAATGGTCGTGGCTGCTGCCCTCATGGTCTCAAGGTCAGAGTTTGAGGAGTCTCACAGTGACTTTGATAGGTCTTTAGAAAAGTATATCTAGATGCAAGTTGAATCAGAAGGAGACCCTGGAGGCAAGAAGTTCCATTAAAAGACTCTGTACATTCCCAACATAACATGATGAAATCTTGAAGTGGAGGGGCGGCAGCAGAATCCATACAGTACAACTGCTTCAAAATCTAACTTCATGAGGAAGAAATTAAGACCAAAAGAAGTTAGATGCTGTGCCCAAATTTGGAGTGTAATTAAGGGCTTTATAAAATAACCTTTGATAAGAAAGTCTTGAAGAACTAAATGTGAAAATAAAACTTTAATAGTTTATGAGATATAAAAGGGTGATACTTTTACCACTTAGAAATGGAAAAGGTTTCTTAAAACAAGATATCTATACCATAGCAAGAATAATCAAAAATGCATCTATTTTAAATTTTAAAAAGAATCTTTTCACCCAAAGATGTCCTAAAAATGAAAAGACAAGCCACCAGTTGGGAGAAGCCCATTGAAACGAGCTTCATTTCATTTCTGGAATGAAATTACAGAAAAAACTCTTGATATCCAGAACATATAAATAACTCTTACAAATCAATGAGTCCTTTTACACAGTGGGAGAGTGGACAACAAGCATGCCTACACATTCCAAAGAAATCTGAATGTTAAGAGAGGAAAAAAATGGTCAACGACATTAGCAGTCAGGAAACAACACATTAAAACTGCAAGGAGATAAAATTTCACATCCCGAAGGCTGGCAAAAAATAACATATACCACTAAGTGTTGACAACGATACAGAACCAAAGGAGCTCTTATAGATGGCTGGTGGGAGGATGGAGAAAACTCTTTTTGGTAATTTGGCATTACCTGCTAAATGAGAAGGTACAAATCCCTCCTACAATTCTCCTAAGAATATACCCTAAGGAAAGGTCCTTTGTTAGCACAAGGAGATGTGTGTATGAACATTCATAGCAGCCTTGCTGGAAAATAAAGAGAATGTCCATCAATACATTAATCACTATATATTATACAACGGAATACCATAGGGTAGTAAGAATGAATAATTAATACCTATTCATATCAACAAAATAGTAATCAATTAAAGTTGGGTAAAGAAAACTACAAAGAGCATGGTGTTCCTATTTATTGAGTTTTAAAACAGCAAAACGAAACTCTACTGTGTATTACACACATATACCTACATACCTAGCAAAGTATGAGGAAATGTGTGGCAATGATAAACACAAAATTCAGTGTACCGGGTACCACTGAGGGGAGATAGGCTTGGAGAGACTCTGAGAGTATCAACAGCGTGTGCAGTGACTGGGTACATGGGTGTTTATCGTAATATTTAATTTTTTGTGTTGCTGAAACATTTCACAGTAATTCTCAATTTATAATGAAGAACTAAAAAGTAGTTTGAGGCACAGGTACACAGTAACAGAGAAAGAAAAGAGTCGACTATTACTTGAAAATTTTCCAAAATATTTCATGTCTTCTCTTCTCCCATTCCAACTTCCCTCCACCTGGAGCCCATCATTTATACCTGAATTAGCACAACAGCCCCCTAAGGCGTCCCTCTGTCCCCATCTGGTGGCAGACTGATCCACTTCCATCCGTCCCAGAGGCCACTTCTCCATGTCACTGTCTATACAAAGTCCTTCAGTGCTCCTATCAACGCTAAACGTTCTTGAATCATCAGTAAAACCACCCAAAGTGTGCCTCCATCCTTCTCAGTCAAATTCATTTCCAGGTCTAATTAAAATGCACTAGAGAAGCTGGTGCAGAAGACCATCTCCCTGAGCCAGCAATCTGCCAAGCTGGTTTGCATCTCCATGTCTTTGTCAAAGTTCTGCTTTATCTGAAAAGTCACCCCTTCCTCCTACTTAACTCTTACCATCTAGGCAAGTCCAACATAAGACCGTCCTCTTTAGGAAGCATTCCAAAACGATCCCATTCCTTTGGGTTCAATTTTCAGCTGCCCAAGGATTTGAACTATATTTTGCACTTCGACAGTCTCCATACTCATGAATACAAGGAAGATCATATGATTTCATCTGCTTGTTCGCCCGTCCTTGGAAAGGCGATATCCGTGCCAAATATCTGCCATGGATCATCTAAATCCCTCGGTATTCTTAGCATCAAAGCAGAATATTTTAAATTACCGATGAAGTAGAGACAAATCTAGAAAAATGATGAGGCATTATTATAAAAACATGGGTCATGTCCATGCTGAGTCTTACATGGCCTCGCAGATCTTTAAGGCTGAACAGTGGTGTAACATCTAAAGCTGGGGGCAGGGGCAAGGGCAGGTTAGCACACCCGTGCCGCTGGCCCACCACACCTCATCGTTCCCGTGTCTCAGAAGTGTAGATCGGGCAGAATGTACTACTTGCCTGGCCAGAAACTAGTATAAAAAAGTCATGGAGGGCTTCCCTGGTGGCGCAGTGGTTGAGAGTCCACCTGCCGATGCAGGGGACACGGGTTCGTGCCCCGGTCCGGGAAGATCCCACGTGCTGCGGAGCGGCTGGGCCCGTGAGCCATGGCCGCTGAGCCTGCGCGTCCGGAGCCTGTTGCTCCGCAAGGGAGAGGCCAAAAGTCATGGAAATACCAAGGAGGCTGTGAACCCATATAATTTAAAGTGGTAGATTCCAACATCCCCTATGATCAAGAGCCACCCCACAAAGGTTCTAAGTAAGTATCTCTACAGAAATCAACCTCCAGCAAGAAGGTCAGCTGTAGCCGCTTCTCCCCCTCCCACTTCATACCTCTCATCCCTGTGATCTGATTCAACCTTTCAATCCTCAGTGAACATTTGCATCCCTTCCATCAGCTACCCCTCTCCTAGCCCCTATCTCTGTTATCCCTTGAGCTTATGGTCTCACAGAGGCTGACAAGCACATCAACAGAAAATGGAATATAAGTATGCATCAAGGACTTCCCTTGCAGTCCTCTGGTTAAGAATCCACCTTACAATGCAGGGAACTTGGGTTTGATCCCTGGTCGGGGAACTTAGGTCCCACACACCACAGGACAACTAAACCCACCCACCGCAACTACTGAGCCCGTGAGCTCTAGAGCCCTGCGCCACAACAAAAGATCCCACACACTGAAACTAATAAATAAATCACGATGCAGCCAAATCAATCAATCAATAGATGTTTTAAAATAAATAAATGTGCATCAGATTCAGTGGAGACACAGGAAGGAATGCTTGATCCTTTGGGGTAAAGGGTGGGAAAGAAGTTTGTGTTTAGCATCAAAGGGCCGGGGGAGGGGGTGGAATCTGATAAAGGCAAGCGGGGTGGTTAAGCTATTCCTATGCTTGAGTGAGAAGGAGGAGAAAGCAAAAGGGGCAAGAGGGTTTTTTTTCAGGGGGGTAGGGGTTTGCATTGGTTTTTTTTTTAATCCTTATCTTATTTCAGAACCCCCCTCTGTTGACCAGAAGGCTGTAGTTTCCGTAGCTGGAAAACAGAGCACAACCTAACCCATCCCATGCTGGCCATGCAGGGATCAGCCCTGTGTTTACCAGGTGTTACCAGAAGACACTTAGGACCAAAGGATGCAGAGTTTGAGACTGCAAGAAGGGCCATGCAAAAGCCGTGTAATGCTACCCTCAGAGTTACGGTCCTTACACAGCTGGAATACAGATTTGCATGCACTCATTATTCATTCATTCACTCAGTCAATGTCTACTGACCACTTACTAAGTCCCAGGTGCTGTGCTAGGCGTCAGTGATACTTTGTGAACATGCTATTTTAGTCCTTGATCTCATGGAATGCATAGTTCAGCGGGGAAGACAATCGATTAGATCATCACAAAAGTCAACACATCATTATTTACTGTAAAAGGACCACGGTAAAAAGTATCAAGGCAACTAAGCTGCCTGCAACCGGACAGCTTCACTGATTAAATGACCTTTCAGCTGAGGTCTAGGGAAATGGAAATAATGTAAGAAACATGTTACGGGGAGTTCACACAGGAAACTTCTAAATGTGTTACTGCTTCAAGGTTCCCCTGTTGCCCCTTCCCAGCTCCAAGTGGGAAAGCTCACCCCTGTCTGATAGAAAAGGTGACTTTGCTTCTGAGTTAGTGTCTGGGTAAAGAGCTTCGAGGAGAGTGACTGTGCCTCGCGCCTTCTTGCTAGACTAGCCTGATGAATCATATCAAAGAAGAACTGTTTGCAAAGTCTGAGACAAGATCAAAATGCCATTTTCCTCTTCAACGGCAGCCTGTGTCTTGCAAAGAAATCTCCATGCTATCTACCAGGGGAAATTTCTAGCCCGGAAAAAGATATCACACTGAGTTTCCACTGAAACGGAAACCCAGAAAGCAAGGGTCCCCAGGGCAAGGATGTAACCTGGAGGTTAGAGTGAGGGTTAATGTCAGTCCTCCTATCAGAATACTCATAAACGTTCTCCTGTAGTAGAATTAAAAGGGAAGTTACTCTAGCAGATGTTTCCAAATTAGCCAAAACCGTGTCAGGGAGTAAAGCAGGAGAGCTGGAAATACGCCCAGAGGGGGGGGGGGGGAGGGAGAGAGAGAGAGAGAGAGAGAGAGAGAGAGAGAGAGAGAGAGAGAGACCTTCCCACAAGCAGCCTGATGGAGCCACTGAAATGCCTCTGAGCCCTCCCGGTGCAGATGGGGATGCAGGAGCGAGGAGATACTCAGGTCCCAGCACAAATCCTCCTCTCCTAATTGCTCATCCTAAGAAGTCCTGGCAGGATCGGGCAGTTAATACACGGCCAAACCACACTCTTCACGCTTGCTTTTGTGCTGTTGCTTACAAATCTGACAAGAAACGTTGGGAGAAGGTATAGAAATTGTCCATGACAACAGAGGAGCAAACTGTGAAAATGAACAGTATAGTGTCAGGCAAATAAATCCCAGGAGGAGGGCGGGTCTGCATCTTCAGAGAAGACCCAGAGCACTGATATCTAGCTCACAACAACCCCAAACTGGGCAATGATATCCCCCGCTATGCGGGTTCTCACCTACCCAGGAAAGAAAAGGCCCAAGAATCTGAGCCAAAGATCCGTGCCTACGTATCCAGAGGGTTTCCTGGGGGTGAGCTGGGCTCCCAAGTGGGCTGTCACTTGTTACCCAGTAATCATTACCTCCTGCAGGAAGGAGAAAACAGTAAACACCATCCAGGAAAAACCTTAGGTCAATAAAGGCAGAGAAGATCTCGTTTCTCACTGGTACACCAGCTGTCTGGCCCTACCATTGTCTAGACTAAAAGATGTAAAATGTGTGGGTCAGCACAGCTCACATGCAATACCAACCTCTGTGCAATCAGAGAAAGGAAGGAAAGACCTCAAAGAAAAGCCATTCACCATTTTAACCACCTTATATCCACATCCCATTTTTTCTGCCCTCAACCACACGTTTTCCTTAGCAGGTGGTTTGTGTGTTGCAGGGTTACAAAAAAAAAAAAGAAGTAATAAATTTTGGTATGCATTAATGGTGTATTATACATAGCAAATATACACTTTGCATAAGCCAAAGAGGTATGTGTTAGAAGAAAAGGAACTGGTACCTGGTATCTCATACAATGAGTTGTCAATGGATGTTTAATAAATTAAAGTGAAAGACTGATGATCAGTTCTAAATCCTCCTCTGTGGTAGAAAAATGGTTTAGACCTTCCTAGGAACCACATCTTTGGCAATTCCTGAGAGACCACACAATGAAAGTCACCTTCACTGGGGAGTAACAGGAAGCAGGCTACACATTCCCCATGATTTAAAAAAAAAAAAAAAAAGAAGGAAGAAAGTCAAAGAAGAAATGATTCCTTTCTTTGAAAATGAAGAATCACAAGCCCTGAGGATCTTCTGGAAATAAGAGATGGCACAAGATATGATGGGGTGCTTTTGAACCTCAGAGTGTATCTGTGGCACAAAATTTTTAGAATTCTAGACAAAGGGTCTTCTTGTGATTGTGTCTCTTTAAAACAAAAATGTACAAAGAAAACAACATCTCATAGATGTAAGGCATAGATTGTAAGTGTGGGAGGTGAGGATTGGAGACAAGTGTTCAGATTTTTCAAAAGTCCTTTCATGATGCTCCTGCTTTAAGGATGCTCCTTTAGCGGGATAAAGGAGAAAAAGAAACAAAAGAACTTACAACTACATTGTTTCCTTAGATTAACCATGAGAGGCAAACGGTGGTTTCTATAGAGACGAAATCTTCATGACGGTCTTCCAATGGAATGCTTCCTAAGAGGAAACAGATCCTTCTACATGGAGCAGAGCTGCTCTGAATAAGGGCAGAACAATTTGTGGGAACGATCCAGAAGATACCATAACGTGAATCTGTCATAGAAACTTCACTATGAAAACACACATTTAGGTGGCATATTACTATTCTTTCTGAATTTGAAATATTACATGAAATCAAAATCAGAACACTGAACTCTTTGTTTCCAGAAGAAGTTGCTATTCAAAGAATGTTACTTGTCTCAACTGAGTTGTAGATGAAACTGTTACTATGCTACAACTCTCTCAATGAGTAGTTAGTAAAACTTCATTTCCCCTCTTCCCAGTTTTAAATTTATATTTAAAAATTAATCAATCTAGGGAATTCCCTGGTGGTCCAGTGATTAGGACACTACGCTTCCACTGCAGGGGGTCGGGTTCGATCCCTAGTCAGGGAACTAAGATCCCGCGAGCCACGCTGCATAGCCAAAAAACAACAACAACAAAAAATAATCTAAAAAATAAATAAATAAATAGAAATGAATCAGTCTAGACAGCCATATAGAACAAAGGCATACATAACCTAGTAGAAGTTAAATCAAAGTGCATGCAATCTGTATTTCCAAATTTGATTCAATAGAACATTTACGCTTAGAAAGACTTAGAAAGTAGAACAACTTATAGTTAGTTTAGGCTATTTCCCTGCTTGGGCTACATAATATTTTGAGAAGAAGGTCTTGGCTACATAATATTTTGAGAAGAAGGTCTTGATTTCAATAATCACTCATATCAAGGTTTTAGTCCTGGCAGAATGAAGTTTACATTGAAGGAGAAATTACAGATTCTAAACCATGAAAATTCCCCATAAGGAAAACTCAAGTATTATTCCCCCCGCCAAAGCACAATTGCTATGTGTGACTTGAAGAGTTTTGTCAGAAAATTACTTAATTTTTTAAAGAATCTGTTTACCAGTTCATTTTGCCAATATTTATATAGTCTATAATTTTTGAGATCAAATATTTTATTTAGCCAACTAACCTTGGGATAGAAATACAGAGAGAAATAGCAGATGTAATTTTTAAAATAGCCTATATTTGTGAAGGCATTCAAGTCTCTTCTCATACAAAGTAGCTAATACTTTCTCTTAAGTGAGTCAGTTGTTGTTTTTTAAATAGTCATGGAATTTTAGATCTAGAATTAGGAATATTTCAAGGAAGTGACTTTACTGCAGCAACTTTAAACGGAACTAATACACCTAAAGGAAATTAATAACAAGGCCATTGACACCAGATTTCTATGAACTTTCCTATTTCATGCAAGAATATGAATTTTCTGAACCAAGGGTAGTTTTCATAACCTAAACGGTTAAATTTCAAATGTTTTTCAAAGTTATTCGATATTTCTTTATGACTTTGGATCTCCTTTTTAAAAATGTAAGCAAAGAAAACTTTTTCCTTTTGACATTAGATAAATTAGGATACTTGTAACGTCTCTTGCCTTCCTGTCACTTTGGTTCAAGTTGGGATAAAGATTACTGCTCCACATGCAAAATTACCTAGGCCAATAGAAAGTTGCTTCCTGAAGCTGAAATTCGGCTATAAATAACCGTCAAAAGGCAGTTAGCTCCTTCCTGGTAAAAAAATAATTTGCAAGATGTTTGCATTTGGTCCTAAAATTGCTTTCCTAGTTCTGAACATTCCTCATCCCAGGATCTGACTACAAGTCAGACTGATCCATCACCAGTTTACAAAGCCATTCTCGAAGACTTTAAAAGCTAAAGATCTGCCTTGAATTGTTACTTTTATGATATGCTTTTCATCACTGTAATTCCATAACTTCATGTGTTATGCTGGGGGTGGAGGGTGGGGGAGAAGGGGCATCGATCTCTCAAGAACGGAGCCAAGCTCACGGGGTCAGGAGGGGACAGTCTCGCAGGAGTCCAGAAAGGAGATAACATCTCACCGCCCCCCCCCCCCCCCCCCCCCCCCGGGCCCGCCCCCACAACCCCCAAACCCCCCCCCCCCCCCCCCCCCCCCCGCCCACGGAGGGTCCTGTCCCAGCCTCCTCTTTGCCTCAAACCCCCTCCGCTTCTCCGACAGAAATTTCCGCAGCCTCCTGGCCGGGAGGGAGACGAGCCTGAGAGCCCTGGGTGGGAACGGCGTGCCGGCACAGACAGTGTCGCGGGCGCGGGCACCTGAGCAGCCCCTTCCCACCGCCTCCCGGGGCCCCTGCGCCAGGCTGGGCTGGCTCGCCTCCCGCGAGGGGCGCAGCCTCCCGAGCCCTGCAGGCAGGATCTCCATCTCCGCGCGGCCCCCCGAAGTCCTGCCTGCAGCTGCGGCCGCCCGCCCAATGAAAGTGCAATTTGTTATCCCTCCCGGCCCGGAGGAGGGGTGTCCGGGTCTGGTCCTGGCTCAGCCCCGACTGTTCAGCTGTCTGAATACCGGGTCTCACCGCCCGCGCCGCGAGTGGCCGGGAATAGGCCTTGGCCTCGGCCGCGGGAGGGGGTCGACTCTCCCGTGATCGCTCCCTTGGACCCCGTTCTCTCCGTGTGTCTCTCTTTCTGTATCTCGGTCTCTCCCTGCGTGCCTCTGTCTCTCTTTGTCTCTGCTTCTCTGGCTTCCTCTCTCTCTCTTGCGCGCGTGCGCGCACGTGCGCGCGCACACACGCACACATACACACATACACACACACACACACACACACACACACACACACACGGGAGGGGGCTGTCTCCACTACCAATGCCAAAATGTCACCTAAAAAACAAGTGCAACAACTTGCCTCGCCAAAGACCCAGGAGCCAGTCGAGAAATGCCCTGCAGGGCGCAGCCCCCTCCTTCCCTGCAAGGTGCATCGGGGGTTGGGGTCGGGGGGGGGAGGGGTGGGAATTTGGCCGGTGGACCTGACGGGGACTGTTGTTCTCCTCCCCTCCCCCTTCCGGGACCCTGTCGCAATTAGAAATCCGTCCTCTCCTCAGGCCCCGGGGGGAGCCGCGAGAACCGCACGCCGGAGAGGTGCGCGCCGGTCCCCGGGTTCCCGGAGTCCCCCGGGGGTCGCAGGAGTGCGCCCCGAGTGGTGGAAGAGAAAGGAGAAGCCGGCCGGCGGCTAGGGGAGACCAGTCCAGAGTCCCTCCGCCCGCGACAGAAGAGGCGACCGCGCGGCGGGCAACAGCCGCCCAGCGCGCGGCGACCGCGGCGGCCCGGGCTCCAGCAGCCGCCGCCGCGAGCGCACGCCCCAGCCCCCGGAGCAGCCCGGCGTTACCTTGCCACTGCCCGCAGTTTGGCCCTCGGTCGCCGCGGCCGTCCGTCGGTCCCGCGAGCCTCAGAGGGAGGACGAAAGAGGTGTCCCCGTGGCCGGGACAGGATCCCAGCGAGGCGATGGGAAGGACTCGAGTGAGGAGCCGAGGGGGCTACGGCCGCTCCCGCCGCGGATGCCGCCGATTCCCCCGGGCGGAGGTGTCGGAGAGGCAGTGTCCTCGGGACTGCGGGGCCCGGAGCGCAGCGCTCGCCTCTGGCGCGGCGGCTGAGCGCCGGGACGCGGCGGGCTGGGGCGGCGAGGCTGGGCTGGTCACCCGCCCCTGGGTGCATGTTAATACGGTGAGGAGGAGGAGTCCCGCGCTTCCTCCGCCCAACCGCGGGAGCCGGCTGTCGGGCGGCGGCCGCGGCCCGGAGCCAGCACTGCCACCGCCCCGGCTACTACGGCGGGCCACCAGCCCTGACCCAGACTAGGCACGTGCGCCCGGGCCGCAGGGAGGCGCCCGGCGTCCTGCGGGTGATGCCGGCTCAGCTCCGGGCCGCAAGTGCGCTCACACCACACAGAGGGGAAAGCCCCGCATCCCCTGGAAGGAACCGCGAGGCGACCGCGCGTTAGTGGGCGTGTCCCGTGCGTTCCCAGGCGCAGCGTCCGCTGAGAAGTGAACCTGCCCCTCCTCACCTGACAGCTCTCGTTCCCAACCTTGTCATCGGGAGCGCTCAACACTATCACAGGAACTCATGTTGGCGGGCAGAGGGTTTGCCTTTCTCTCTCTCTCCATCCTCGGGATCCCTAGTAGAATTTTTGAAGAAGCAATCAACAGGGAGGAGCCAGGGTCGTGGAAAGAGGCTAGACTCACCCGGACTGACATTCACACCCGGTGCCATTACCTCCCCCAGAGCCTCAGTTTCCCCATCTGTACAACGAAGGCTCTTGTGGATTAGATTATACAATATTTTTACCACCAGCTTCTCAACGTATTGGCCTAAAGATACGTAGAAAAGCGAATCCCTTTTCTTCCTATCCTCTGACCTCAGAAAACTCCCCGCTCTCCATCCCAACTGCATTTGGAAGCCACGCCCATTCACACCGTCTGAGGACCACAAGTCCACGTGCTCTGAAAGTAGGAAGCACCCGTGAGGCTTCAAAGTAAGAATAGAAATAAATATTGTATGAAGAGATGAACTAAGATTTGGGTCAAAGAGAGAAAAGAGTCAAATAAGTGTTTATTGAGCTTCTGCTCTACCCACTTAAGTATCAATACTATAGATGATAATAGTTAAATAGTGGTTAATCACCATCTTCCAGTTTCCCTCTACTCAAAAAAGAATGAGTGGGCTTCCCTGGTGGCGAAGTGGTTGAGAGTCCACCTGCCAATGCAGGGGACACGGGTTCGTGCCCCGGTCTGGGAAGATCCCACATGCCGCGGAGTGGCTGGGCCCGTGAGCCATGGCCGCTGAGCCTGCGCGTCCGGAGCCTGTGCTCCGCAACGGGAGAGGCCACAACGGTGAGAGGCCCGCGTACCGAAAAAAAAAAAAAAAGAATGGGCATCTTCATGGAGAATGTCTGCCCTTTGTTCTACAGCTCCCAGGGAGAACATTATGCTAAAGAGTATATGATCTTTCTGTAATTGTACCCATAAAGTTATAGCATAAGGTTTAGCATCTGCTTTGTGTGATATCTAATTATAAATATTAATAGAATATCCTTTTTAAAGAAAACCCTTCTAAAAATACAGAGAAGTGAAAAACAGTGTCCATAAAAATATGACTCAGATAAATAATCGCTTTTCCGCAATTTCACTGAGTGATTTTCCATTAAAGAGGAAAAAAAATCCGTAAACCACGAAACACTCCAAGAAATGGAGGTAAATCCTCAGCAGTGATTATAATGCTTTAACAAAGCTCTAAAAATTATCCCCAGCCAATTCAAGAGTGACTGTATAGGGGCGCTTATTCTTCAAATAAGATTCCATGAAAAGGCAAAGTACTGATATAGGAAAAATAGCCTTCATAATCTGGAGAGAGCAACTACCTTGCCTTTCCAGATTTGTAAGTGTGTCTAATCCGTGGAATTTTTAATGAGGTCACATAAATAAGGAGGCCATTATAACTGTCAGGCCCTAAATCAAATTAGGTGACTTTAGTGAATAAATTTGCTTGAAGCAGAAAATCATTTTCTTAAAAATTCTTATGGTGGATTCAACGAGACAACAATAATATCTATGTACCACTGCTATTGTGAGGGTTTGCGGACTGTAAGTGACAGAAACCAAATCTGGTGAACTGAAGAGAAAGTTATTTATTGGAAAGATATTGAAAGCTTTGCAGTCTTGAAACAGGCAGGATTTGTGGCAATACTGTAGCTCTAGAAAGTCAGAAAGACAGAAGCAGTTCTGTTTGGTGTTGCACTGAAATGTACAGTTTACAGTCAGTAAATGTCAACTATTTCTTCAAACTTCACGTTACTGGATCAAGATTCAAGTCACAAAGGAGAACATCTGACTGGCCAAACTTCAGTCAGGTACCCACTCCCTGGCTGTGCCAGGAGAGGGAGAGGAAACATTTGGTTCTTTGACTTCCAGAATGGAAGGCAGGCACCTGGATTTATCATGCTTCCAAAAGTACACATGATTGGAGATAGGTGATTCCTCAAAACAAGTTCAGTGAACTATTAAGAAGAAGAATTTGAGGCTGAGGTCAAAAAAAGGTCAATGTCTGTTACATTGATGGCCATGAAATTTACACTGTAATGCTTAGAGTTGTTTGGAAATGAGCAGTACAAGTGAAATTGCAAGTTTGTTTCACTTAAAGAATGCTGTTTAAATACTGTATGTATGGCCACTTATCTTATTTAAATAAGCATAGTGCCTATTATAAGCACTACTGCAAGCCAGGGTGAGCAGCTGTGTTCATTTCTTGTCACGGGACAGTATAGTAGTGGAATAATCGCCCTGGAAAGATGACCATGTCCTAATCCCTCGAACCAGTGAATGGTTATCTTGCATGACAATTTGCAGATGTGATTAAGTAAAGGGTCTTGAGATGGGAAGTTTATCCCAGATTACCTCAATGGGCCCAATATAATCAAAAAGGCCCTTATAAGAGGGAAACAAGAAAGTCAAAGGCAGAAGAAAAAGATGGAATGATGGAAGCAGAGGCTGAAGTGATGCATTTTGAAGATGGAAGAAGGAGGTCATGAGCAAAGGGATACAGAAGCTAGAAAAGATTCTCTCCTAGAGCCTCCAGAACTCATGCCAGTCTGCTACTATCTTGAGTTTAGCCCAGTTAAACTGATTTCCGATTTCTGATCTCCAGAACTGTAAGATAATAAATTCATGTTGCTTTAAGCCACCAAGTTTCTATAACAGCAGCTAGAGGAAACGAATATAGACAACTTACCCAACCCTTGGGAACATCCTCCCCAAAGCACATGTTGGTAGCAGGTGGCGTGACAGCCTTTACTGTAGAAGAAACACAGAAAGGCATAGATACTTCTGAAGAAGTCGACTCAAAGGAGGTTGAGTCAGCAATACGTTGGTAAGAAGAGGAAATTAGAAACCATGAACAGATAGGGTTCCTATTCAGGAGTTTCCATTTCTCTGGTTAAATCAATGTGGCGGCACTCCCCCTAGACCACAACATGGTCAAACCGATCAAATCCCATTAGAATGAAGTATACTTGTGAAAGAAGAAAGAACTCGAAGGACAACCTGAATGCTAAGTGTGAAAGACATACAAGTTTGCTTCTGCATTTAACAAAGCCTTCTCACTCATTCTCGTGGTTTTAAGTAACATTTAAATGGCGATTCCAGATCTATATCTTCAGCCTTGACCTCTCAGCTAGGTTTCATATTTGGGAATCCAAAGACCTGCTAGACAAATCCACTTACAACTTCCACTGGCACTCCAAAGTTAACAGGTCCAAATTAAACTCATCGCTTTCTGCCCTTTCCATCTGTTCAAATTTTTATTCCTTTTCCTGTTATACTATATGAATTCATGGCACAGTCATCCACCAAGTCACCAACACCAGAAACCCATGAGTTATCCTAGACTTCTACACCCACCAATCACCTCTAATCCATCAGCAAACACTGCTGACTTCTCCCACCATCTGAACTGATCCTGACTCCCTCCTATACTTCCATTTCTATAACAGTATACCCGTATAAGGCTTTGTCATCTCACCTCTGGGTTATTATCCTCTCAACTTCTTTCCTTTCCCCCAGTCTTGCCTCCTTTTCAATGAAGCAAGAATGGGCTTATAAAAATACAACTCAGGGCTTCCCTGGCGGCGCAGTGGTTGAGAGTCCGCCTGCCGATGCAGGGGACACGGGTTCGTGCCCCGGTCCAGGAAGATCCCACATGCCGCGGAGTGGCTGGGCCCGTGAGCCATGGCCGCTGAGCCTGCGCGTCCGGAGTCTGTGCTCCGCAACGGGAGAGGCCACAACAGTGAGAAGCCCGCGAACAAAAAAAAAAAAAAAAAAAAAAAAAAAAAAAAATACAACTCAGACCACGTTACAGCTATGGTTTAGCGCCTTATAGATTTATAAAGTTCAGTTCCTTAGAATGATATACAAGGCTCTCCTGCTTTTATCTTTCTTAGGCCTTTGCTCTCGTGATTTATACGCTATGCTTCAGTAAATCAGACTGCTGCTTATAATGCCATTCCTGTAACATGCTCTGGAATATTTCTGTAACTCTCTCATACTATTCTTTCTGTCTTGCATGCCCTCTCTCTGCTTTTGCTGGCTAGTATGTATTTCTCCTTCAAAGCTTGCTTCAGTGGTCCTCATGCCTGAATCATTAGGTTGGATTAAGTCGTGCCCACGCTCACTGAACCTACTACTATCTTAGTTTTTATGACATTATATTAAGTTTTTCAGGTTATCTGGGTTGTATTTTTGAGACTGTAGCTATCCCTATATGGATCTCCAATACCTAGCATAGTAACTACCTCTCAATAGAAAATCAATATATATTTGTGGGACTGAATTAACCTGAATGGCTTTGAGAATATTTTGTGATGTCTGTAATATATCTTAATATTAGGTAGTAGAAGGCCATGTGTGATGTAATATAACCTGTAGCCAAATTTTAGAACCCATCACTTATCAGGTTCAATAAATGGAAAGTGTTCTTTTTCATGCTAAACAAATGCCAAAAAAAAAAACTGAGGAAAGACATATGAAGACATCATGGCTAGTTTTTCCTTTTAAGAGCCAATCCAGTGAAAGGAAATGGTCTTGTTATCCTCAAACGGTTTTCAAGGAACCTTTTTGCTTTATGTTTTGATTTTTTTTATTAAAGATATAAATGCTGGAATACAATTGATTTAGCTTCTGTCCGAACTCTTCTTTTATACCCTATCATTCTTGTTTACACGTTAATCTATATACACTGTGTCACCTCCCAAACACCCCCATTTACTCTTTCATCCATTACAATGTGGTGTGAGCCCTGTGCATTGCAATCTGGCTTTGTTCTGGTAAACGTGGTGTAATTTTCCCAACAAGAAGCCCCTTTGTAGTTCCTATTTCCCTGATCTCCTAATTAGAATTTTATACAATGGATATGTGATTTTTTCAAATTTTCCACTAGAAATGTCCATTATTTTACTGTCTTCTGGTTTCCCTTCTAGTTCTCTGCTCCCAGACTTTCCTACTACCTCTCCTAAGCTGTAATTATTGTGCCCCCAAGATGGTAGCTGAGACCACTGGTGAGAGCAAGGTCTCTGAAGAGAAAGGGCCCTTGGTCAGGACCCTGGGAAGTCTCTGCAATATCCACTGGTGAAAGAGGAAGAGGCCAACGTTAGACGTGGGAAGAAACTCAGAACAGCAGTGCCGTGAAAAGACAGGTTCCATGGAAACCAAAGAATGACAGCATTTTAGGAGATAGGATTTGATGCTGAATTTTAAACTAGCACTTCTATACATGTAACATCTCCACCTGCAAGAAATGTACAGACATCACCAATTCAGTAGATACAAACCAAATGGTCCATCTTCCATCCAGGATTAGCTCTTTCCCACACAGTATTCCCACTGATGATCCCTTCCACCATATACCCAGACACTGAAGCCAGACATTTAGCAGTCACTCTGATACTTTTTCTCCTCCCTTATCTACTCTATCTAATTAGTCACCAAGTTTTATCAAATTCCTAAAACAATAAGCTATTTCACTCTACTGTTTAAAATTATTCAGTACATCCTCCTTGTCTTCAAGTTAAAACCTGAAAGCTTGGGCTTCCCTGGTGGAGCAGTGGTTGAGAGTCCGCCTGCCGATGCAGGGGACACGGGTTCGTGCCCCGGTCCAGGAAGATCCCACATGCCGCGGAGCGGCTGGGCCCGTGAGCCCTGGCCGCTGAGCCTGCGCGTCCGGAGCCTGTGCTCCACAACAGGAGAGGCCACAGCAGTGAGAGGCCCGCGTACCGCAAAAACAAACAAACAAACAAAACCCTGAAAGCTTATGTATAACATCCAAAGCCCTTCACAATCTGATTCTTTCTTCATTAAATTATCAAACTAATTTATTTGAGTGGGTTGGCTTTTCATATACTGGATTGAAAATTTTATTTAAAAAATTTTTAATGGTTTAGAAATTGAAACATAGTTAAAAATAAAAATAAATGAAACCAAGAACAATAAACGCATAAAAGAACATATGTTCACCCATATATTCTAGAGACTGCTAATATATACAGTAATGACCCTAGGCAAGCTATATATCATCATATAGTAAAAGGGAGAGAAAGAATCAGAATATCTTGATAACAAAAAATTAATATATTATTGTATACATTTTGAGAAAAGACCTACTACAGATATTTTTGTTCAGAAGTATTGTATTTAAGAGTTCCCTTTAAAACAATCGCAATCCCTAAAATACTTAGGAATAAATTTAACCAAGGAGGTGAAAGACCTGTACACTGAAAACTATAAGACACTGATGCAGGAAACTGAAGACACAAATAAATGGAAAGAGTTTCTGTGCTCACAGATTGGAAGAATTAATATTGTTAAAATGTCCACACTACCCAAAGCTCTCTACAGATTTAATGTAATCCCTATCAAAATTCCAATAGCATTTTTCTCAGAAATAGAAAAAACAATCCTAAAATTTGTATGGAAGCACAAAAAAACCCTGAATAGCTAAAGCAGTCTTGAGAAAGAAGAACAAAGCTGGAGACATCACACTTCCTGATTCCACACCATGTTACAAAGCTATAGTAATCAAAATACTATGGTACTGGCATAAAAACAGACACATAAACCAATGGAATAGAACTGAGACCCCAGAAATAAATCCAAGCATATATGGTCAGTTGATTTACAGCAAAGGAGCCAAGACTACTCACAGAGGAAGGGCTACTCTCATCAATAAATGGTGTTGGGAAAACTGGATATCCACATGCAAAAGAGTGAAACAGGACCATTATCTTATACCAAACACAAAAATCAACTCCAAATGGATTAAAGACTTGAATTTAGAACCTGAAACCATAAAACTTAGAGAGGAAAACACAGGAGCTAAACTCCTTGACATTGGTCTTGGAAATGATTTTTTGGATTTGACACTAAAAACAAAGGCAACAAAAGCACAGATAAAGAACTGGGACTACATCAGACTTGAAAGCTTCCACACAGCAAAGGGAACCATCAACAAAATGAAAAGACAACCTATGGAATGGGAGGAAATATTTGTAAACCACATATTGGATAAGGGATTAATATCCAAAATATACAAGGAACTCGATACAACTCAATAGAAAACAAAAAACTAAAACAAAAGCCACAAATAATCCAATTTAAAAGTGGGCAAAGGACCTGTTAGGATGTCTATTACCAAAAAGACAAGAGATAACAAATGCTGGTGAGAATGTGGAGAAAAGTGATCCCTTTTACACTGTTGGTGGGAATGTAAATTGTTACAGTCACTGGAAAGAGTATGGAGGTTCCTCAAGAAATTAAAAATAGAGAATAAAGAGGACTTCCCTGGTGGTGCAGTGGTTAAGAATCCGCCTGCCAGTGCAGGGGATATGGTTTCGAGCCCTGGTCCGGGAAGATCCCACATGCTGCGGAGCAAATAAGCCCGTGCACCACAACTACTGAGCCTGCACTCTAGAGCCCACGAGCCACAACTACTGAAGCCCATGTGCCTAGAGCCCATGCTCTGCAACAAGAGAAGCCACTGCAATGAGAAGCCCACGCACTGCAACGAAGAGTAGCCCCCGCTGACTGCAACTAGAGAAAGCCCACACGCAGCAACGAAGACCCAAGGCAGCCCAAAATAATAATTAATTTTTTTAAAAAAGAAAAAATAGAGAATAAAGAATAGATTGAAAGAGTCCACCAAGATGGTTATGTAGGAGGCTCTTGAAGCCCCCTCCTCCCATGGATGCATTGAATGTACAGCTACGCATGGAGCAACTGCCTCCAAAGGAGCCAGAAACCCTCTGAGCAATTCGTGCACACTGGATGGATGAGAAAATACACCCATCAAAATGGTAGGAAAGGCTGAGACACACACTTGCAATAAGCCCCACCCCGGCACAGCACCACACAGTCGGGAGGGAACCCCTAACTCCCAGCATCTCCCTGAGGAGTGAAAGCTTTGGACCCCACATCTATCAATCCAACGTTTTAAAAAATTTATTCTATTGAAGGACAGTTGATTGACAATGTTGTGTTAATTTCTACTGTACAGCAAAGTGGTTCAGTTACACATCTATACGTATTCTTTTTTTCATTTTTTAACTTTCATTTTTATTTTATATTGGAGTTGATTTACAAAGTTGTGTTAGTGTCAGGTGTACAGCAAAGTGATCTAGTTATACATATACATATATCATCACTCCAGCATTTAAGACAACCACTGGAGGGAGGACTCGCAAAACACCTAGCTGTGAAGGCCAACATGCTTGTGTCTGGAGACCCACAAGACTACAGCAAAGAAACAATTCCTGATAGGCACCTGGCCTATCCCCGCACAAGGGCTCAGCATAGAGGAAGCAGGCAAAATCACCCATTTCCAGTATTTCCCTGAAAGAGGCTTATCTGCATACTTTAAAAGCTGCTGCCTGAGGGTCAGGCTTCTAACTTAGCAGGTACTAAGGGCTGGCTGTGGTCCTCCCCTGAGGCCAGGGAAGCCAGTGGACACCTCTCCCACTTCCTCCCTCCAGCCTGCTCCAATAACACTACCAAGGTGCCAGTATCATCCTGGAAGGAGGTCGTATACATGTCTGTGGCTCCAGCTTTTGTGGCTGCCACCGGAGGGAGTGGCCTGGATTTCCTGGCCCTAGTAGTCAATGGGGCTTGCATCCATGAGTCCCCTAGGACTCTAGCGAACAAAGAAACAGTTCTTAATGGGCCTAGGAGCAGCCCGACACTGCAGCTCTACACGTAGGCCCAGCAGAGAGGGGGCAGGCAAAAATGCCCATCCCGGTTTCCTCCTGGAAGGGACTCCACCACCTGTTTTCCCAGCTGCTGCCTGAGGGTCCAGCTTCCAATCAGCCTGCATCTAGGCGCGGACTACAAGGCTCCCCTTCGCACAGCCCTGACTGCCAGGGGCCACTGAGAACAAAGAAGGAGCCTCAGAAATCACGGAAGTCTGAGAGGCAACTCTGAGGTTGGGCCGGACTGACTGCAGCACTGTTTACAATAGCAGATGCATAGAAGCAACTTACGTGTCCATCCACAGACGAATGGATTTTTTAAAAGATATACAGTGGAATATTATTCAGCTTTTAAAAAGGAAATCCTGCCATTCGCAACAACATGGATGAAATTGCAGAGCCTTATACTAAGCGAAATAAGCTCAACGGAAGATGAAAAGTACTGCATGATATCACTTCTGTGTGGAATCTTAAAAAAAAAAAGTAAACTCATAGAAACAGCATAGAAAGGTGGTTGCCAGGGGCTGGGGGATGGGAGAGATCGAGAGAGGTTGGTAAAAAGGAATAAATTTTCAGCTATATGATGAATAAGATCTGAGGATCTAATGTAAAATGGGGTGACTACAGTTGATACCAGCACTCTGTATAATTGAAATCTGCTAAGTGACTAGAACTGAAATATTCTCACCAAAAAAATAAATAAATAACATGATAAATACGTGAGGTGATGGATGTGTTAATTAACTCAATGAAGGGGGGAGATCCTTTCACAACATACACATGTATCAGATCATCATGATGTGTACTTTAAATATCTTACAATTTTATTTGCCAATTATACCTCAATACAGCTGAAAAATATAGTTCTCCCTTAAGTATTTTAATTGAGCAAGGTATTTTACCCTTTTGGGAAATCGCTTATAATTATGAAGTCTTCTAATATCTCCAGAGACATAAATGTTCTTGACAGACTACATTAAGTAAAATTGTTTAAAAACAAATAATAGGATTAGAATTTAACCTTTAATTTTACATGCAAAATATGCAGTCAACTGAAAGAATACATCATTACATCGTTAGTCTCAATCATTCTTTTTTGCATTACACTTAATTTGACTGTCTTTTCCAACTCCAGTTTATATTTGAATTTTTCATGATAAAGATAGTTATGAACTTGATATGTCTAGAGGAAAAATGCCATTTTAAACATTATCCCTGTTAAAGAAAATCTAGATTAAAGAATAATTTGTAAAACTGAAATGACCTCAAATTAGCATAAACCAGCAAATAAATCAGCAATGAGCATACACACCTCTACAGAATTCTACTTTGTTTTTATTGTTGTATTCAAAAGCAAAACAACTTCCTTTTTTAGTGAAAGAATGTGTAATTTAAGAAAAGTCAGCAATGAAGTTCCAGTATTCGTGTGGACAGCCGAATAAATTCCACACAAAAAATTCTGTAAATAAGCCATATTCTCTTGAGGATCAGTTTCTGTCAGTTTTGGTAGATAAAAATTTGTCATAAGATATAATTTATTGAATCCTCAGAAGCACAGTTCCCAGACAGGCATTATTAAGATTGATATCTCCATTCTAAGACGTTTTAAGATACACTTAAAAATATGGTGAGCATACATTCGTGTCTGGGAAGCTAGAAAAACCGAGATAGATTTCCTAGGTTTTAAAATTCTGTTTCTAATATTTATTCTTTCAAAAACTATCAGTCATAGTCTGTTTTTACTGTACTCACCGTCAGAATACTTGTAGGAAAAAAACAAGATATGCCTTTAAGAATTCTCCACTCTAAAAGAGCAATTAATAAGGTACTATTGGTAAAATGCAGAGTTTGCTGCTTGTCGGAAAGCTGGCATTCGAGAACTGGCGGCTGAGGACATCCACAGGGATGATGATTATAATTTTATAACCATTAGTACTTAGAGTGATAATGCCTCACATAAAAATTCACGTATCAGCAACCTCAATTCTAAAATATAGCCCTGACGTAGGCTCTGTATAACAAATGGATATCACTAACGCTATATCCGAAAGCTCATTTGAGTGTTTCTCAGACTTTCATTCTTGATTGGCACAGGGAATGTGGTAGAAACATGCTAGCTATTCACCAAAATTTGGTTTCCACTTCTTCCTAGGCTATGGTCACAAGACTGTGTCCTGGTGAAGTGAATGTTGCTAGAAATAACATATGCTACTTCCAAGCCTGGCCCATAGAAACCTCTCAAGATATCCTGCACTAACTCTCTCTCTGCATGGCTGGCCGGATATTGATGCTTGCAGTGTGCCTTGTACTGAATGGCCAAGACCCCGAAAGCTACCCCCGCCCCCGCACTCCCTGCTACCAATTGGACATTCCATGAGCAAGAAATAAATTTCTATTGCACTTAGCCACTGAGGTTTTGGGGCTTTATCAGCTAGAGAGTTAGTGTTAATTCATCTAATACAATGAAGAGAGGAATGCAAGGGAGTTTGCCGGTGGTCCAGTGGCTAAGACTCCGTGCTCCCAATGCAGGGGGCCCAGGTTTGATCCCTGGTCAGGGAACTAGATCCCACATGCCACAACTAAAGATCCCACGTGTCGCAATGAAGATCCCACATGTTGCAACAAAGATCCCACATGCAGCGAAGATCCCGCGTGCCAGAACTAAGATCTGGCGCAGACAAATAAATAAATAAACATTTAAAATAAGTAAATAACAGGTATTACTTTTAAAAAGAGAGAAAGGAATGCAAAAATTTGATGTCTACTGTGTACTAGACCTTGTATATAAATACAGTGTTTTATTTATTCTCCAAACTAAACCAATGAATTAGCCAGTAGCAGTCCCATTTCATGATGGGGTGACTGAGGATTGACTAAAAATAACTTTCCTTGGATCCACAGCCAGTTAGCGGTAGAGTCAGAATTTGAACCTGAGTTTATTGACTTCAGAGATGGTATTTTTATAACACATCCTCCTATAATCTTTGGTTGACTTCTAACTGGATGATAAGGGTTACATTCTATTACAGGTTTAAAGCAATAAATCAAAAGACAAAATTTTTGATATTTGAAACCACCGATAACAAACTCTAAAAAGCTAAAACAAAAGTTCACAAAACACAGAAGCCCAGGGCCACTTGTGTGGGTAAAGGGGCTTAACTAACTAACAGGTACTGACATTATTTGTACACTTTGGTTCAAAAATGCAGTTAATATACCAAACAATTATCCTGAGTTAGAAAGGAAAAGGAAATTTGATTTGTATACAATGTTTAAGATGGAAGAAAATGATGCAGTTATATTAAACAGCTTTGTTGAAATATAATATACAATAAACTGCACGCTAAGTTGCACAATTTGGTAAATTTTTACACATGTACGTCTGTGCACACGCGTGTGTATGTGGAATGTATCAGTATGTGAGACCATCACGAAACCATCACCATAATCAAGATAATGAACATATGCGTCCTCTCCAAAATCTCCCTCCTACCAGTTATCAAACCCACTCTTTCTGTTCTAATAGATTATTTCTAAAATTTTGTAGAAATGGAAGCATAGAGTATGTATTTTTCTTCCTCTGGCTTATTTCACTCACTATAGTGTATCTGAGAGTCATCTGTGCTGTTGTCTTTACTGTTAGTGCTAACTTACTCCTTTTTATTCCTGAGTAGTGTTCCATTGTGTGTACATACCACAATTTGGTTATCCATTCTCATCTTGATGTATATTTTTCTCCACTTTTTGGCTATTACAAAATAATCTTTTATGAACACTTATGTGCAAGACTTTGTTTGGACATATGCTTTGTATGAACATGTCCTCTGGATAAATATACAGGAGAGGGCTTCCCTGGTGGTGCAGTGGTTGAGAGTCCACCTGCTGATGCAGGGGACGCAGGTTCGTGCCCCGGTCCGGGAGGATCCCACATGCCGTGGAGCGGCTGGGCCCGTGAGCCATGGCCGCTGAGCCTGCGCGTCCGGAGCCTGTGCTCCGCAACGGGAGAGGCCACAACAGTGAGAGGCCCGCGTACCACAAAAAAAAAAAAAAAAAAAAAAAAAAATACAGGACACTGATCACTGATCATATGTTAAGTGTGTCTTTAATTTTCAAGAAACCATCATACTGTTTCCAACATTTTTGGACCATTTTACATTTCTACCATAAGTGTATGAGAATTCAAATTCCTCCACATCCTCACTAATACTTGGTATGGTCGATCTTTTTAGTTTTAGGCATTCTAATCCATGTGTAGAGTTATTCCCTTGCGGTGTGGCTTTAATTTGCATTTATCTATAGATGTTGAACATATTTTTAATGTGCTTATTTGCCATTCAAATATCTTCTTTAGTGACATATAATTAAATTTTTGCCTTTTTTTTTTTTTTTTTTTCCTGTACGCAGGCCTCTCACTGTCGTGGCCTCTCCCGTTGTGGAGCACAGGCTCCAGACGCACAGGCTCAGCGGCCATGGCTCACAGGCCCAGCCGCTCCGCGGCATGTGGGATCCTCCCGGGCCGGGGCACAAACCCGCATCCCCTGCATCGGCAGGCGGACTCTCAACCACTGCACCACCAGGGAAGCCCTTTTTTTTTGCCTATTTTTAATTGTTTGTTTGTTTTTTTATTATTCAGTTTCAAGAGTTCTTTATATATTGTGGGCACTAGTCCTTTATATGTTACTTGCAAATATTTTCTCCTAAACTGTGGCTTGTCTTTTCATTCTAAACAGTGTCTTTGCAAGAGGAGAAGTCATTAATTTCTATGAAATAAAGTTTATTATTTTTTTCATTTATGGATCATGCACTTGATATTAGATCTAATAAATCTTTGCTTGGGCTTTCTTGGTGGCACAGTGGTTAAGAATCTGCCTGCCAGCGCAGGGGACACACTGGCTTCCCTGCCAATCCAGGAAGATCCCACATGCCGCAGAGCAACTAAGCCCGTGTGCCACAACTACTGAGCCTGTGCTCTAGAGCCCGTGAGCCACAACTACTGAGCCCATGTGCCACACCTACTGAAGCTGGAGCGCCTAGAGCCCGTGCTCCGCAACAAGAGAAGCCACTGCAATGAGAAGCCCGTACACTGCAAGGAAGAGTAGCCCCCACTCGCCGCAACTAGAGAAAGCCCGCGAGCAGCAACGAAGACCTAACGCAGCCAATAAATAAATAAATAAATTATATCAAAAAGAAATCTTTGCTTAAACGAAGGTCACAAAGGTTTTCCCCCTTCGTTTTAGTCAAGAATTCTTACAGTTTTAGATTTTATACTGAGACCTATGATGCATTTTGAGTTAGTTTTTGTATATAGTATGAGGATCAAAATGTATTTTTTACATACACATATGCACTTGCTTCAGTGCCATTTGTTAAAAAAATAATCAATCCTCTCTCCACCACGTTACCTTTGCAACTTTTTCAAAAATGAATTGACCATATATGTGTGGGTTTATTTCTGGATTTTGTATTCTGTTACATTGATCTGTGTGTCTGTCTTTATGCCAATACCGCACTGCCTTGATTACCATGGCTTTACTATAAATCTTGAATTTAGGTTGTATAAATCCTTCAACTTTGTTCATTTTTTAAAAAGCTATTTTGATATTCTTGGTATTTTGCTCTTCCATATGAATTTTAGAGTCAGAGTATCAGCTTCTACAAAATAGACTGCTGGGATTTCAATTAAGATCTCTTTGAATCTAAAGATCAACTTGGGCATAAATGACATCCTAACATGAACACCATATGGTTCTCCATTTACTTAGGTCTTTAGTTTCTCTCAGCAATGTTCTGTAGTTTTCAGCACACAAATTGTGATATCTATTTTTAAATTTATCTGAAGAATTTCATTTTTTTTTTGGATTCACGGGCCTCTCACTCTTGTGGCCTCTCCCGTTGCGGAGCACAGGCTGTGAACTGGATTTAATTTTCCATGTAGACAAGGTTCACAATATTCTTGCAGAAATGGTGATGGGGGGAATGGTATTGGAGACCAACGTGAATGAGATTGTTACACAAATTGATGCACAAAATACACTGGAGAAATCTGAGGCTGGCTTAGTGGGAGCTCCAGCCTGTGCTGAATCAGCTGTAAAGAATATGAATCTCTCTGAGATCCCAAGAAATATTAACATTGGTGACATCAGTATAAAAGTGCCAAACTGCCTTTTTTTTTTTTTTTTTTTGCGGTACGCGGGCCTCTCACTGTTGTGGCCTCTCCCGTTGCGGAGCACAGGCTCCGGACGCGCAGGCTCAGCGGCCATGGCTCACGGGCCCAGCCGCTCCGCGGCACGTGGGATCTTCCCAGACCGGGGCACGAACCCGTGCCCCCTGCCATCGGCAGGCAGACTCCCAACTACTGCGCCACCAGGGAAGCCCCCAAACTGCCCTTTTTTAAATGAAAAATTTTAAAGGCCACTCCCAGGTAAAATCCGGGGGAAAAGTCATCTAAGTTTACCATGCAGTTGTTTACCAAAAATAGAGGAGGAGAGTCTTAACTTTTGCTCTTGGATTTAAGTCAAGGTACTGTATGGAAGTTATGTAAAATCAGTATGGAAGTTCATTGTTGCTTTTGTTCCTCAGTGATTTTGAAGAAATTGAGTAGTTCCAGTGTGATTTTTTCTTTATTTTCTAAACTGCATTCCTATGGCCACCTAAGGCATGCCTGTATGTATTGGCTACTGCAGTATTTTGAAAAGTGTTTGGGACATTTCTTTAAATTATGTATAACCCAAAATGTTGGTGTTTTGTATGGATTACAAAAACAGCATTCCTGGGCTTCCCTGGTGGCGCAGTGGTTGAGAGTCCGCCTGCCGACGCAGGGGACATGGGCTCGTGCCCCGGCCCGGGAGGATCCCACATGCCGCGGAGTGGCTGGGCCCGTGAGCCATGGTCGCTGAGCCTGCGCGTCCGGAGCCTGTGCTCCGCAACGGGAGAGGCCACAACAGTGAGAGGCCCGCGTACAGCAAAAAAACCAAAAAACCCAAAAAAACAGCATTCCTTAATTCCTTCTGTTATTTGTCACAATTGTTAAAGAACGAAGTATGTATTGCATGAAAACATTATGATCTTTTTCTCTTAGTTTAAATAAACTCCAAGGTAACTGGATTTCTAAAGCACCGTTCTGTTTGCCTGGTGTCTACTTTAGCAATAATTTTTTGTACGACCCTCTGACTCAATGAAGTAAATAAAAGTATATTTTATCACTGTTAAAAAATAAAAAGGAGTAATTAAATTTAGTAGGGAAACCTCCCTCTGAGTGCTAAGATGATAATCTATATGAAGTAGGTGCTAGATAAATGTTGCTAGTTTACTGGAAATTTGGTAATTTTCACTGAATTATTCCTGTGATAAATGGAGGAATTTTTCCCCATGGAAAAGGTTCTGCTTAAAAAGACCAACGAAGTAAGTGTATTACACTTGTAAAGAGTATCCCATCCCTTATGTGCTGCTTTCCTGTCCCCTTGACTATTTAGTTTTGAAACTCAGACGCCTGTTCCTATCAAGTCTGGAATGAGCAGCATTGATTTATGCTCTTCGCTGGTGTGAAATTAAAACAGAGACTCCTGATATTTCAGCCAATTCTTTTTCTTTTTTTTTTTCCAGTTGATAACAGTCAAGTGAAGAATAATGAGGTGGTCACAAAAATTACCACCTCATTAGAGGTAGTAGAACGTAGACGTCAGCACAGCTCTCATCTTGGACTTCCTGATACTGTGCAGGTATTCGGAAAGAGATTTCAGGTAGAAATGTGAATATTTTCTGTTTCAAGGCTCAGCTCTTCAAATTTTATTTCACAACATAACAACACCTTTGAGTCTGCTTTGCAGGGCAGTGATCAACGCATCACACCTCTGGGAAACAAGAGGGTCGAGTTGTGGAGGTGCGAAAGTGTGCGCACACACTCAGCACAGTGCAAGGAAGGCCACCAACTCAGCTTCTGTGAGCAAGATGCAGTAAGCTTTCATGGAGCTGGCAACAGGGAGCCACTGGGATGTTTTGGTCAACAACGAGGGACACTAAATAAAAATCAGATATTGTGGACGGCAGTAACAAAAGAAGAGAGAAATCAAATTTTTAGAAAGTAACATTCTTTAGGGTTGTTTCTATCTAACTATCTATCTATTTATCATCTATGTATCTATCTATGTATCTATCTGCCTATCTGCCTATCTGCCATGCCTCGCGGCATGCAGGATCTTAGTTCCCCAACCAGGGATCAAACCGTGCCCCCTGCAGTGGAAGTGCAGAGTCTTAACCACTGGACCACCAGAGAAGTCCCCAGGGTTGCTTCTGTCTAAATAAAGTCCTGCAAAATATTCAACTTGCTTGCTCTTGAAATCAATAACAGGAAAATGCAGGGAAATAGAAAATGGAGAATTGGAAGAATAAAACGAAGAAACGGGGGAGTTTTGAAGACCTTCTCACTCCTGACAGGATCCTGGTAGGACTGAAACATGACACCAGCCAGAGGGAAGACCATTTCTGACTGGCAGTCATACTTTAGCTTAAGGAAAAAATGGAACAGATTTGGTCGTTTTTAAAGAGTTTGTCATTTTGGCAGAATATTTTTTCCTTTTTTTGCCTTTTTTTTGGGAGGGGGTGAGGGTGGGAATATTAAAATTAAAAAATATTCTTTGAGAAAGTATAAAAGAGCATTATTTCACATTTACAATAGCCTGAGAAATGCACTAATTTTTTATGTGTATTATGTTCCCTGGAGCAGAAATTCAGAAAGACCAGATTTAATTTTTAAAAATCCTAATCTGTCAAGAACCAATACATTTATAAAATACAAAATGTGCTCAAAGGTCACAGCAATGTTACATTTCTAGAAGAGTTTTAAATGTTTACTCATTTTCAGTACTCATCTCCCCAGAGACCAACAGCAAATATTTTGCAGTCCAGCTCCAGCCAACAGTCTCTTTATAGAAGTTGAGAAAGAGAATCAAGGGTCAAGGGTTTAGTCATCTACATATTAGAGGTCAAGTGGTCTGCCAGAGTGCAAAGGAGGCCACATATCCTGGGACACCATCTAGCCTCTCATCTATTTCTGCTTTTAGTATTCCTCAAATGGCACTCAGGCATCAGTGAACTATTTGAGGCCACTTGTCTTTGAGTGGCCCCTCCTCAGATAATCAGTCTGTCAACCCTGGTGCCTTTGGCAGGTTGGGGATGGAGCTGGCTTCTTCCAGGACCTTGCTCTTCTACTTGATTGCTGGTGTGTTTCAAACATTGCTGGAGACATGGTCTTAAAGAGTTTTCCATTGGCCGGTCCAGCTAGACATGTCTAGTAGGTATCCTCACCACGGAGGCAGTGGTTATTGACCATATTCTTTTCCTTTCTCTCCAGAAGGGGATCCATGACATAAGAAGATAATCAAGTGAGGGATGAGGCCACAAAAGGCATGGACAGATAAGAGGGCTATTCATTCGTGGAGAGTTCTAGATCCTTGTGTTTGAAAAGCACTGGCTTTGAGGAAATCCTGAAATGGGGATCGGGTAATAACTGGAGCGAAAGCTTTGTGATGAGAACTAAGTAGATGATGGAGTGGATGATTGTGAGATTTCATAAGTTAGTATACGTAATGGCACTGGGCAAAACTCCCACCTTCCACCTACTCTGTACCCACACTAGGCAGATGTATGAGTCTAGAGATGGACACACAGCCATGCTGCCCCATCTCTGAAGATGCTGAAGACCACTAAGCACAGTTGGTCCTTACTGCTGCCCAGTTATTCTGCTACATTTACCTGTTGTTCTCTCACCACCCCACATTCACCAGATCCCCAGATGACTAGAGCTTACGACAGTCAGGAAATGACCATTTGATTGGGTTCTGCACGACACCTTCCCCCGCTCTGCAAAATTCTGGAATAAAGAGTAATGGTTCCTACATCACTAACATGCAGATAAGCTGCTTGACTTCTCCTATAGAATGTGGTCCAATTCTTTTGAGAAGAGCCTAGGTGTTTTCTTCTGGGCAGTTTATTGTCTAGCACAGCTGCTCCAAGTGCCACGTTAACCATCCGTCTTATTTTCATCTCCCTTGTTTGTTGCCTCTTCCCTTCTTTGCTCCTAATACTTTTGCATATGTTGGCCCCCAGAGCTTCCTGGAATCCATTACATCTGCCAACATTACTTGGTTGAGATATCATTTGTATTGATGTCCCCAACAAGTACATTGAATACAAAGTCTCAAACTAGGTTATATCATCATAAAATCTTAAAACACTGTTGGTAAAAGAAGAAAGTATTCTCTGGAGAAAAAAAGAAACATGTCTTAGACTAAGAATGGCACTGTCCTTCTCAAATGGCAACCCTTGAAGAAGAGAGTAGAGAATTGACTCCCAAATGAGTCCTGTTAAAGGACTTAATGTAGATGTTCACAGGCAAAAAAAACAAACAAAAAACCAAACCCTCAAAAGTTTGTTATATGCTTCACACCACATGTAACAATGAACTCAAAATGAATCACAAAATTAACTATAAAACCTAAAACTATAAAAATTCTAGACAAAAACAGAGGAGAAAGTCTTTGGGACCTGGAGTTATGTGAAGAATTCTTAGTTATGACACCAAAAGCACAATCCATACACACACACACACACACACACTTTACTTCCTCAAAGTTTAAAACTTTTGCTCTGTAAACAACACTGTCATGTGAATGAAAACAAAAGACAGAGCCTAGAAAGATTTTTTGCACATCACATATCTGACCAAGGAACTGTATCTAAAATGCCTGCCGAACACTTAAAACTCAATAAGGAAAGAAACAACCCGATTACAAACTGTATAAAATATTTGAACAGACCCTTCACTAAAGAAGATATACAGATGGTAAATTCGGCCATAAATAAAATTTCAATATCATTATTCATAAGGGAAATGAAAATTAAAAACACAAGTGATACCACCAAAATGCCAAGGACCAAGAACAATGCACAATACCAAATGATAATGAGGATGTGGAACAAGTGGAATTTTCATGCGTGGCTGGTAGAAATGCAAAATGTTACAGCACTTCAGAAAAGTGTGTAGCGGTTACTTATATATTCAAGTATACACTTGCCATGTACGGAGCAACCCTCATCCTAAGTATTTATCCAAATAAAATGAAAACCTATGTTCACATAATAGCTAATATGTGAATGCTTATTGGCTATATTCATAATTGACCAAAATAAAAAAAAACCAATGTTCTTTAGCTGGTGAAAGGATAAGCAAACCGTGGTACATCCATACAGAGGAATAGTGCTCAGTAATAGAACGAACTCGTGATACACGCAACATAAATGAATCCCAATGATGTTAAACTAAGTGAGAGAAGCTAGATTCAAACTCTACATATTGTATGATTCTATTTACCTGACAAATCTATAGGAAATGTGAACATATCAGAAGTTGCCAGGAATTGAGGAGAGGGGGAGGAGTTGGCTGCAAAGAGGCAGCACAGGGAATATTTGGGGATAACGGAACCATTTAGTATCTTGTCTTGTTTACACTTTTGTCAAAACTCAAAGAATTTTACACCAAAGTCAATTATAGTGTATGAAAATGAAAATGGCAACACCAAAAACAGTGAAGAGAAAGATAAGAAATACCATAAACTATTTGGTTTGGTTAAAACATACAAATAAAAAGGATCTGTACAATTCATAGAAAGATGGGTGCTAAAAAAAATCCACACAGATATACATTCTTGTGAAATCTCGTAACACTAAGAATAAACAAATTTAAGTCTGAGAAAGACAGAGGCAAAGAAAGAGAGAGGATATCAAACTTACAAAACAAGCAAAATCCCACTGATGGTAGATTTATAAACAATTACCATATAGCCCTATACCTGATCAATCTGCTATTCAATTGTGGTATAAAATAAAGATAATATAAGCTACAATGACAGTTCACTTTTTTAAAGTTTTTTTTAATTTTTATTTTATATTGGCACTTAAATTTTTCTTGAAATATAGTTGATTTACAATATTGTGTTAGTTTCAGGTGTACAGCAAAGTGATTCAGTTCTACATATATATGTATATATCTTCTTTTTTAGATTCTTTTCCATTATAGGTTATTATAAGATATTGAGTATAGTTCCCTGTGCTATACAGTAGGTCCTCATTGTTTATCTAGTTTACATATAGTAGTATGTATCTGTTAATCCCAAGCTCCTAATTTATCCCTCCCCCGCTCCCCTTTGGTAACCATAAGTTTGTTTTCTATGTCTGTGAGTCTATTTCTGTTTTGTAAATGACTACATTTCTATCATTTTTAAAAAATTCCACATATAAGCAGTAACATATGATATTTGTCTTTGTCTGCCTTATTTCGCTTAGTTGGATAATCTCTAGGGTCATCCACGTTGCTGCAGGTGGCATTATTTCATTCTTTTTTATGGCTGAGTAATATTCCATTGTGTATATATACCATATCTTATTTATCCATTCATCTGTCTATGGACACTTAGGTTGTTTCCATGTCTTGGCTATTGTAAACAGTGCTGCTATGAACATTGGGGTGCATGTGCCCTTTCAAATTATAGTTTTCTCCAGATCTATGCCCAGAAGTGGGATCTCTGGATAATATGGTAACTCTTTTTCTAGTTTTTTAAGGGATCTCCCTACTGTTCACTTTTGATGTCCCCTTTCTGAGGAAATTTCTTGAGGTTGTCCTCCACAAAACAAGAGTAAAGATCAAGGAAGAGAAGCACTGCAATTGCGTTAGGAATGCAGTGAAACAACCATTGGAATGACTTGCTTGTAAAAAGCCTAGAAAGGAATTGGTTCAAATTAGATCCCTAAGACAATGAACTCCAAGAAGGATATCTTTTAAAAGAACGGGATACATTCCAATTAACAGATGAAATAATAGGTAACTGGATATCCTTAGTGTTATATTGAACAATGCATATATTTATTCTCTCAGCCACAAAAATGTAGGGAAAATGAAAACTTCTAAAAAAAAAAAAAAAAGAACTATACTAAAAGGCCATGGTGAATTTATGAAACAAAATAAAATAAGGCATGATTTCAGGCAACTTAAGAAGTATATAAAAAGTACATTTGTTTGGGATTTAAGCAGCATTCTTCTCAAGAGGTCCTGGGTATGTGACATTGGACATGAAGAGATTAAAATGGTATCCTAGACCAGAGTGTTCTTTCTTGGGCAGTAGTTACATAGCTGTCATTACATGCTATTTACTGAGTTTCAAGAATCAACTTACACAATATATAACTATATATATAACTATATATAACTATATATATGTATACCATTGGTATATCCTTTGTAAAGATAAAGCTATACCTGACAGAATTTAGAAGGTGGATGTAAGGAAGGTGAGGAGAGCTAGTACCTTCAACTGAAGGAGAGACTGTCTGAAATTAATGGATCACGATTACAAAATCAAGCAATGACTGAACTAAAATAGAGGCATACATTGGAAATAGTGCAGTTCGATCCCAAACCACCACAATAAAGCAAGTATCATAACAATGAAAATGTTTGAAATATTGTGAGAATTACTAAAACATGACATAGACCCACAGTGAGCAAATACGGTTGGAAAATGGAATAAATAGACTTGCTCGAAGCAGTACTGCCACAACCATCATTTTGTAAAAAACACAGTACATGTGAAGTGCAAGAAAGTGAAGCCCAATAAAACAAGGTATGCCTGTAATAATATAACTAATAAAATTGAGAATATTATGAGACAGCTAGGTGGGGGTATTTGAATTTTAACTAACTCTTACTCATTTGTAGGAGAATCAAAATTTTGTTTAATAAATCGAGAAATGTTTTTATATTATTAATAGTTACAGGTAGAACCACCAGAAGAGACACTAGAAGAAATTTACAGAATGCTTGCTTGTCAGTAAGTAGCAGGATTGGAAATGGTGGGGCATGAGATGAAATGTTATAAATTCTTTAATACTATTTAATTTTTACCATGTATATGGGTTAGTTTGGGAAAATCAAACAATAAGCAAAATTTGGAATGAACTGTAAGTAAAAATGACATAGGAAGTAATTATAAAGGTAGGAAAGATGACTGTAATCAAACATGACTCCCTCATTTCCAAAATACCTGGAGAAAAATAGATATGATCTAATAGTGAGAAACTCTTCAGTGAACTAATATTCAATGGGGATGAAACTTTCTAACATTAGTACACTCACAAATTATTCTGAATTGACAGAGCAAAGCTTCTAAAGAAACAAAATGAGTTTCAAAGCGGGCTTTCTGTTGAGCTCAGATTTTGAAAATCACAATTTTAAATGCTATGAAGTGAAGCACAGAACCAAGGATCTATGAAAGCATGGTGCAGACTCCATTTTTATGATTTTAGTATAAGGGAAACAGAAAAATTGGAATAAGACCAAAGATGGCCTAAGCACAATCATTTAGGTAGATGGCATAATGTTACCAAACTACTTGTCTTATTTTCAGTGTCCTTTCTGTCGTTACTAATATTTTTTAATCAAAGAGAAAGGTCTGCAACACAGAAAAGTTTTTAAAACTTTATTAAGTGAGAGCTGAAGTCTAGTGAAGATGAGATACAGTAAGTCATCCTTAGATACTTAAAATGTGTTAAAATAAAATACGCTGAGGGAACTTTCAGATACAATTGAAGAAATAGTGTCAGTAATCTTTGTTTTAAAAAAAATCCTGGACATAGAGAGAAGTGTTGGGTGACTTTAGATTTACTAATGTCACCATAGTGTTTTTTCAAAAGGGGATTAAAAAAAAGTTGTGATATTAAATATTGCCTAATTTCACATCGGTCCCCAGGAAAATTCTACAAAGGACTGTGAAAAAGATGATTTAATAAATCACTTAAGAAGTTGATCATCAATATAAACAAATATACAGGCATAAGGTGTAAATTCTCATGGACTAACATGTAATAAGATAGGATTATTGACTAGATCAAAAGAAACTTACAAATACTGGGAAAGTATCTTAATTTTCAGTAATTCATGTAAGTACTGTACGGGAGGAAAACTTTTCTTCCTTCCTTCTAGGTTCTTTGGCTGGTCTAATAACTAAGTTGATGTAAGACAGATTAGCAGGAGAAAAACAAATTTAATTTTGTATGTACAGAATCTATAAAATGAGACTAAAAAAAGTGACCCAAGCAGGCAGCTTTTATACCTTTTAGACAAGGAAAAAATAAATCTGTGAGGCATTGACAAGTAAAAGGGGTTTGAGCTTGGGGTACCAAGTTAGTGAAGAAGTAACAATGTGTTTTTATACAACTTTCTTGGCCCTAAATTCCCTATCTCTGGTGAGAAGGATGCCTTCTACCTCCTGGTATAGGGAGGATACCCTTCACGTGGGAGATTTATTTCATGCTTCCAGGGAGGGGCAAAGGAAGTCAGTGTGCCCATCTTGCACTGGTTGTTTCTTAAGTAACTTAAAAATAATCAATGGAATATTACTCAGCCATAAAAAAGAGCAAAGTAATGCCATTTGCAGCAACGTGGATGGACCTAGACATTTTCATACTTTCATCAGTAAGTCAGACAAAGACAAATATCATATAATATCACTCATATGTGGAATCTAATTTTTAAAAAGATGATATGAATGAACTTATTTACAAAAGAGAAACAGACTTACAGATATCAAAAAGAAGCTTATGGTTACCAAAGGGGAAATGTGGCAGGGAGGGATAAATCAGGAGCTTGGGATTAACATATACACGCAGGGAACTCTACTCAGTATTCTGTGATAACCTACATGAGGAAAGAATCTGAAAAAGAATGAATATATGTATATGCATAACCGAGTCACTTTACTGTACACCTGAAACTAACAAAACATTGTAAATCAACTATACTCCAATAAAATTTCAAAAATAAAGAATAAAAAATAATCAACATGCCAAAGTGGCTTATTTTGGGGTGGCATAGTCTGCCCCCTTTCAGTACATCACTCATAGCCTGTGGACAAGATTGAAAACTGTGGCCTATATAGTCCGATTAGTTGAAATCATATTTAACTGAACAATATTATCCGGAAAAGTGCTGATGAAAGCAATTTATCAGTCACTGAAGATGACAGGCAGAAAACTCTATAGTTACACAGAACAGGGTTCTCCCATGTCCTTTTTACAACTGGATTTTGTCACTGCACTGAGTAAAGAAGCCAAGCTGGTTAAGTCTCCAAAGCCACAATTCTGTTAGGATAGGCGCTGCATCAGAGGACCGATGAACTACTCCTAAGTCCTGGCATGCTCAGACAATGAGCTACAACAACATGAAACAATAGGAATAAATCTTAGGGCCTCTTGTTAGAAAGTTTTTTCTTAAAATTTTAAAAGATCACTTGAGTAAGCAGATGGGGAAATTTTACTGACAGTTTATTTTTTAAAAATGACAAGCTTAATATCAGCTCAATGTGGAGCCAAAGTAGGCATGCCAACCTTAAAATTTAATGTAAGATAAAATTTCATTAGCACACATAATAGCTCTCTGATCTGGGGAATTGAGCCTTTTAGTATTTATAGCTTATCTCAGTCAATGGCTGAAGGGTTATAAAATTCAATCTGCTAGTTATATTTCGAGTTGACTGATAAGAAAATGGAATATGTCCAGAGTAGGACAAGCAGAATGGTACAGAAACTAGAATCCATACTACATAAGAAAAAGTTGAAAACACAGCGACCAGTTAGCCAAGATGGTAGAGATTTGTTCATCTTGTATTTTCCATTGCTAATAAAGTTGTCAGTAAATGCTCATGGAAAGATTAAATTCGTTGTGTATAATATAAAGGTATATACAAGAGCGATTACATTCCTCTAAGACAAAGAGGTCTTTTTTACATATAAATATGTCACATACAAATGGGCTTTTGCTCCTTGCCTTGCATTGAGATCTACCCTTTTGTGATACCTCAAACATTATTTCCTTTGTCTTGGGCACTTAAAAGTGAGTCACACTTTACAAAGAAGCATGGTTTTTATAAACAATCTCACCAAGTAAACTTTCTGGAAAGTGATATCATGAACAAACAGTTGAAGCCTTGTCCACACAATATTATTCAGAATTAACTTATCAGATTGGCCTTTAACTAAAATAAAGGCACTTGTCTGGGACCTGAATGTTCATGATGTTGTTTGGTGTTTATATCCTTTAGTTAAGTATTTGGTAACAAGGAGTCTATTTGACGGGATTCCCGGATGTATTCACGAAAGCGTGTTCATTCCATTATTTCTCATATTAAGTTCAAGCCTTAGCCCAGATATAAAGTTCTTACTGTTTTTTTAGGCGTTCTGGAGGTGCACAAAGAGAGACATTTTTTCTGTTGTCAAAAACAAAATATATATTTTTTGTTTATTTTGACATTTTTCAAGAAGGCAGAGAAGGGTGATATTCGGGCAGAGGTGGCAATATGCTACCCCTCTTCGAAATTCCTCCTGGTATTCAGGGAATTTAATCTTGGTGCCATTCTAGACTGAAATTGTCTCAGGGACAGTAAGGTCCGAACATACTCAACCTTCATTTTTAGGCAGATAATAACCGTGCTCTATACTTCAAATATCTGAAATCCCCTATCTGGGGAAAAAAACAAGAATGTCTCCTAATTTTGGTCAGCCTTCTGTATTCTTTATCCCAAATAATGGTGTCACAACCTACCCAGTTTCTCAAGCTGAAACCACAGAGGGATCTCCCATTATTCACTCTCCTTCATGTCACACATCCAATATGGACACTATTCCCAGAAATGTCTAGGAAATTCCCTCCAATCTGCCACTGCTAAAATCAGGCTCTAGATTATTGCAAGATTATTCCAGATTATTTCTAGATTATTTCAAGAGCCGCCTACATTTCTCATATGAGATCTTTTATAATCTGTCCTCAACAAATACCACCACTTCCTATTACATACGACCATATGCTCCAGTTACACAAAACTAACCACCGTTCCCAGGATATACTGAACTCTTTTATAACTCCCTGCATTTCAGCTGTCAGTAATGACCCTTTTTTCTCTTGTGAGCTCTAAGACAAATCTCCAATTCCATAAGCAGATGCTGAGAACTTCATGCATATGAGTGTTTAAAATACTGCAAGTACTAAGATTAGGTATGTTTTCACACTACGGTAGAAGGAAGCAATCCAAAAAAAAAAAAAATCTAAAAATATGTGTCCTAACAAAGGTATATAAAAGGCAAGGAAGTGGACAAGGAAAAAAGTGAACATTCTTTTGTTTTGTTTTGTTTTGTTTTTTTGTTTTGTTTTGTTTTGTTTTGTTTTGAGGTAGGGAGGGGCTCAGAGAGGAAGACACATTTGGATAGGAAATTGAAGGATTGTAGAGGGTGAATAAGACTTTGCAAGGCCGATATGAAGAATAAGAGAAGTCCTGGCAGAGACAACTCCCCATAGTATAAAACCTAATACATACGTACAAGAAAACAGAAGTCATTTGCTATTTTCGGAGCATAAAGAACTTGGGGATACAACTGAAGAAATAAGAAGGAGCCTGATTAAGTTAGGCCTTAGATACTTGCTAAGGAGTTGAGACATTGAGACTCGACTCGTAGGCACCAAGGAACTACGTTGCATTTTAAGCAAGAGAAATCAGAAGAATATTTGTAGTTTTATAAGATTACTCTGGTAATCTTTAAAAAGCAGACACTTTGAAGGCAGTCAAGCCTGGAGGTTGAAAGAAGCCATGGTCTGGTCCAGATTGGGAAAATAAAGGTTGTCCTATGGCAGGGGGATCAAACAAAGGGGATGGATGATTAGAATATTAATTAGCTTGAGTCAACAGTATGTACAGGTTTATTACAATGCGATGTTAAAGCCTGAGGACAGTCTCTGCTAAGTTCTAAGTTTCTGGATTCTGTGAAAGGGTGGATGGTGCCACCATTACTGAAAAGACCAGAGAACCAGCACAGTAGGGGAAAATGAGCTGAGCCTTGACCATCCTGTGTCTTAATGTTGTTGCCTCCAAGAGGTGAAGCGGGGGGACCATTGGAAATTTGATTCCCCACCACTGCCACTGCCATGAGGGCAGCTGTACCCAGTGGAGCGACTCTGCAAAGGAACCAAGGAATCCGAACATGTTTGCCATTACTGGCTAAATGGCAATCGTTGGAAAATTCCTTTCTTTTTACACATTCCTCCATGGTAAATTGTCTCTGTGGTTCTGTACCTTTCAAAAACATTGATGTGGTCTGAGGTTTTGTAGCTAGGTTAGGTTCTCCGTACAAATTTTCCTCAAAATGCATGTGAATAAACACCTATGGGAACTTGAACTGTGGTCTGACAAGCTTTCATCTGGGTTCCCAGAGCATAAGACAGCACAGAGCATAAGATGATAGAATCATATGTGGCATATCGTTTGCACTCTATAAATGCTATCCAATAAATTTTTCACTTGAAAAAAAACTGTAATTCTTTACAATTGCATTAACGAAGCTTTGATGATACGACAGCTATTAAATTCTACTTCATTAACAGAAAAAAAAAGCAAACTGATAGAGTGATTCTCTCTGCCTTGTCCTTCCTCCTCTCTTAGTGACCACCAGCAACAGCACAGTTTTCTTTCTTTTTTTTTATAAAATTATTTATTTATTTTATTTATTTTTGGCTGTGTTGGGTCTTCGTTGCGGTACGCGGGCTTCTCATTGCGGTGGCTTCTATTGTTGTGGAGCATGGGTTCTAGGCACGCGGGCTTCAGTAGTTGCGGCACGCGGGCTCAGCACTTGTGGCACGCGGGCTCAGCACTAGTGGCTCGCGGGCCCTAGAGTGCAGGCTCAGTAGTTGTTGTGCGTGGGTTTAGTTGCTCCACGGCATGTGGAATCTTTCCGGACCAGGGCTCGAACCCGTGTCCCCTGCATTGGCTGGTGGATTCTCAGGAAAGTCCCAGCACAGGGTTTTTCTTAGCAACAGTTATTGCCAGGAAGTATACTGTTGTTAATCATTATCTTGAAAACTGCAATTATCCCCAAACCTTAAATTCCTTAATTTGGATATGCTATTTTCTCTTTGTTTTGTAACCCCTTGAGTCATATGCTGCCTACATGGGAGTATTTATCAAAGTTTATTTAAGCTTTGTTAAGGAGAAAACCACAGGCCTAAGATGGCGTCACTTGTGCTAAAACCTATGAAACTAAACTTAGATTTAATACCTGACCTCACTGTAGTTTCAACCTTCCCCAGGAATGTAATCTTAATGTAGTCAGTGTGGAATTTTCTGGTCAGCACCACATGGACCCTCTCCAAAGGAAGGAGAAGTAATCTGTGTGGTGAAAGACACTCACCCTTCTCCCCAAAGAAGGTGACTTCTGGCCTGAAAGATCCTTTATTTTGTTAATATCTTCCTTGCCCCACCCTCCTTCTGCCTACAAAAAACTTCCATTTTGTACAACCCCTTGGAGCACCCTTCTATTTACTGGATGGGATGCTGCCGGATTCATGAATTGCTCGATAAAGCCAGCTAGATCTTCAAATTTACTCAGTTGAATTTTCTTTTTTAACAGCTTGGCTAGCCAAATTGTGCATTAGGATCACCCCCATGAAATTGATGGAACCATTAAAGTAAGTGCTATTTCTTGCAATTCGTTCGCGATTTATTTTGCATGGCAATTTTATTAGCTGTTTTTGATTTCATAAAAGTGCCTTTACTGATTTAAAAGCAGATAGCTATATTTTCTATTTTTATCTATAAACAGCTTTATATGCCCCATCAGAGCAAGCACTCAAAACAAAAACCAAAAACTTTAAGTACAAATCAGATATGCTTCTCAATACATAATTGCAAAGTGCTGCATTTTTTACAAAGTTTATTTTATACTTTTCTGCTTGGATTCTCTCTCATACCTGCTCGGTCCCTGGCCCTTTTTACACCTGACTCTCCTATACCAACCTGTCATTGGAAGCACTGGTTGACTCCAAGCACTTACCTATCATTCCTTGTTCTGTCTAGAGGAGCTGATTTTCTCTTGCCTCTAGCCTAGGTTGTTACTTGGATCACTGCCAAGAGTCCTTCATTCTTGCTTTTTCCTGTTGTTTGTCTCCCGGCCAGTCTTCTCTCTCACACAAGGAAGGTCATGCGTGTCTCCATTATGGCTCCTAATCCATCCGGCCTCTATATGTTCCAGTAGCTCATCTTGTGTCTGCACTTTCCAACTGAGTTTCTGTCTGCTGAAAGAAGTGAATGACAGGTTAGTAGTTTATTTGGGTTTTCTTCTACCCAACGACTGAAATTAATGAGATCATGGGAATTTTTATGACGTAATTTAATTAACAGAAAACCACACCAAGAATGTGAAGCTAACATTTGGTAAATGCATCTGAAAGGGTTTCTTCTTTGGCATCAAACCCTCAGCACTATCAAAGCCTTCCTTCGGATTGCGTAGCTAAAGGTACAGGGAAGCTATTATACATCCTCCATCCTATGGCCTCAGCTCCTGATCCTAGTTTCCTGGCTTGTGTGGTTCCACCATCATAGAAGCTCAAGTGAATGGTCAGTTTCACACTCATCTGGGAGCAAGGCAACTTGGAAGTAGCTGGTATGTCCTTAGAAGTTTGCTGGTCTTTTTTAATCACTTGAACTGTGTAGGTTGGTAATAGAACACCTACACTGATATAAGAAAAAGAAATTATTAGAGTTTTGTTTGGGGTTTTCTCTGGGGATAAAGGAGAAATTTGAAAATAGGAAACAACTAAACAAACCAAACAGCTAAAAGTTTTACTTTTCATACCCTCAAAAATACTCTTTTAAATTTCTGTCTAAAATTCAAATTGTGGTTGTGATATTTCATAAAGTCATAATAATATATAAGAGAAATAGAAAACTTTGTGTATAAATAACCATGAAGAAAAACCCTCCTTCCGTGATTACTGCCGCTTGGAAAACTCTAGCTTTTTTATTAGTGTCCTTAGAACCCAGGAATAAACAAAAGAAGATTCTGATTTCATGGTGATATTGCTTCTGGACAAAATGAATCACTTACCATTTCTAGGACATTGTAGGACATGATTAGATTTGTAATTTAAAATATATTACACGGGCTTCCCTGGTGGCGCAGTGGTTGAGAGTCCGCCTGCCAATGCAGGGGACACGGGTTCGCGCCCCGGTCCAGGAAGATCCCACATGCCGTGGAGCGGCTAGACCCGTGAATCATGGCCACTGAGCCTGCGCGTCCGGAGCCTGTGCTCCGCAACGGGAGAGGCCACAACAGTGAGAGGCCCACGTACCGCAAAAAATAAATAAATAAAAATTTAAAAAAATAAAATAAAATATATTACACATCTGAACTATTGAAAGTTTAGTTGGAGGGGAAAAAAATCAGAGATAGTCAAACAAAAATAAAGTAAAAAATAATCCAAAAACTGAGCTGAGGACTTTCAAGGCTCCACTAGACTTTCCACAGAAATGAAATACTGTTCAACCAAGGCAATACCAAATGGAAACATTTCTAAATTAAAAGACACATATACACATAGAAAACAATGATCACCAACTGGTATCAAAACAGGAGTTCACTGGAAATTGTTTGATGGAGTAACGCATGCTTTGTTAGGATTTACATGAATTGTTATTTAAAAATCTTCCTGAACAAACTATGAGGTACATGAATACATGAAACTGAAAAACTATTTTTTAAAAAAAGATGCCAGTGTATCTTTTCAAATTAGAGTTTTCATTTTTTCTAGATATACGCCCAGGATTGGGATTGCTGAATCATATAGCAACTCTATTTTTAGTTTAAGGAACCTCCATACTGTTCTCCATAGTGGCTGTATCAATTTACATTGCCACCAACAGTGTAAGAGGGTTCCCTTTTCTCCACACCCTCTCCAGCATTTATAGTTTGTAGACTTTTTGATGATGGCCATTCTGACTGATGTGAGGTGATACCTCACTGTAGTTTTGATTTGCAGTTCTTTAATAATTAGTGTAGGTTCTGGATTTGGATCCTCAAGTATCCGCAAAGAGTTGGTGGCATATCATTAGCTACTGATTTTAGATTAACTGTTAGGGCCACAGCCCTGAATAAAGTCATGAAATTTTAAACCTTTTAATCTATGTTCCTCCTCATCCTCACATTCCTCACTTTTCTCTCAAATATTCAGTTGAAGTATCAGCCCTAACTCCTTCCTAATCAAAGTTTGTTTTCAGAGACTTGAAATCACAAACAATAACTAACAGCTGAGACTGTTATGTCCTTTTTAGGATTACTTAGGTTTTAATAAGAATTCACACCATAAACCAAAAAAAGTGAAGTTTTTGGTAGTTTCATGGCAATTAGATGGCTTTTCGACATCTGTAAAATTGCCTCACCCAAGCAGTTGCCTGTCCTATCTTAAGCCAGTTGCGGTTAAGAGTAAACTTCCACAGCAGTAAATTATTTGGTAAGAAATGTTTGCTATTCTTATATATACTCAAAAAGCCATTTAGAGTGGGGCGAAAACTGTCACAGTATAACTATCACTGTGGGTCTGAAAATGCTTTACTTATTTATATAATTGCAAATATTTTATACTAAAAAGGCAACAATATGTATATATTCAAATAACTTTATGTAAATTATTTTACACAATACATTTTTTTCAGATCTTTGAAAGTTTATTAATAAGTAGCCTTAGAAAAATCAGGTTTTTTAAATTGGAGGTAGTACTTTTAAATCTTCAGCACTTCCAAAATGTATTCATGATTAAAAGTCCCAAAGAAAGTAAGATAACTTTTAACTCAGAACAAACTTAAGCCAATTATTTTTCTATTTTCATTCAAACAATTATTTATAATCCATTTATTTTATTACTGCTTTCTAAACATCAGCATTTGCATAACTCTTCCACAGTTTTTGGCTGTATATATGTGTGTCCCACATATACTTTTGCTTACTCTATACTTTGTTACCCTGTATTAAAATACATGTATTTAAAATAATTTGGTATCACTGCCATGCATTTAAAATGATCTCACTTGCCCTAAGTAGAGGGATTATAAATGTAAATATGATTAAAACCAAGCTTTTATGTTAAAGACTATATAAGTAATGCTAAATCTAGTCAATTTGCAAAACTGCACATCAAAAATTACGTTACTCAGTGAGAAAAAATGATAATGTTTTTGATTAGTCAGTGACAAAGGCACATTTGGTTTAGCATAAGGTGAAGATGAGGTTCCTGAATAAAATACTTTTGCTTTTCAAAGTTTTTATGTTAAATAAAGAATCAAAACTTTGCATATGGGATCAGAAAGCAAAATAATTACTTTTTTCTCTAACATAGTTGGATACTGAGCATTAGCTCCTGAGAGATACGTGACCTTTGTTAGACTTTTATTTCAAATTGTCATCTGAAGTAATCTACAGAATGAATGAATGTAGTTATATCAGTACTTTGCCCACACATCGTAAGAAAAGGATTCATTCTCCACTCACCAGTGCCTTCTGACTGAGAAAAATGTTTATCAAGAACTTTTTCCAGATATTTCAAGTGTCTTTTTATAATAATTCCAATGGTTTTTAGCAAACTCTTCAAAAAATTTCATAAGCAGATTAGACAAGATATCAATTTGATCAGGGAGGTAGGTGTACTTCTACTTATGTAATGCTTACATGCTTTTTGACTTCATAGTTAAGCAAACTTAACTTGTAAAGAAGTTATGGTGTCGTTAGGAAGCTAACAATATTCTAGTTCTCATGATTCACGGTAAGCTTGCACTTCACTGCCTTCTTGAAATTCACCACGTGACTTGCTTTGGTGAATGGAATGATGTGGGTCACTTCCTAGTGGAAGCTTTAAGAGCCAGTGCCCAATTCCTTATATTTTCTTGCCCCTGCCATGGCAAATGGCAGTGCTTTGATAGTGGCAATCTGTCCCATCAGGTTCTAAAACAGCACTATTTACAATAGTCAAGACATGGAAGCAACCGAAATGTCCATCTACAGATGAATGGATAAAGAAGATGTGGTATATATATATGTATACATATATATATATATATATACACACATATACATATATATACACACACATATATATATATACACACACACACACAATGGAATACTACTCAGCCATAAAAAGAATGAAATAATGCCATTTGCAGTAACATAGATGGACCTAGAGATTATCATACTAAATGAAGTCAGACAGAGAAATATAAATACCATGTGCTATCGTTTATATGTGGAATCTAAAAAAATGATACAAATGAACTTATTTACAAAATAGAAACAGACTCCCGGACATAGAAAACAAACCTATGGTCACCAAAGGGGAAAGGTGGGGAGGAGGGATAAATTAGAAATTTGGGATTAACAGATACACATCACTATATATAAAATAGATAATCAACAAGTACCTGCTGTATAGTACAGGGAACTATACTCAATATCTTGTAATAACCTATATGGGAAAAGAATCTGAAAAACAATGTAACTGAATCACTGTGCTGTACACCTGAAACACAACACTGTAAATCAACTATACTTCAATTAAAAAAAAATCACACACACACACACACACACACACACACACAGACAGACACAGAGAGAGAGAGAGAAAGAAAGAAAGTCATTTTCACCAGCCTTGGAATGCCAGTGCTGAATACCCTCTGGCATTGTGGAAGGCACCGCATAGGTACTTTCCTCTCTAATGGCCCCTGCTCACCTACTAAAAGATATGTCTTCAAAGCAAAAAAATAAAAAATAAAATGAAGGTCACTGTTGTGGAGCTGGGTTCTAGCCAAACTGAGTAGGACACAGACTCATGTTTTGCAAGTCAAAGAATATGGGGGATTATTTATCACCACAGCTTCATCTAACCCATCCTGACTAATCCTCATCCATTCAGACTTTTCGAATAGCCATTATTTGTACAAAATTAATTTGCAAATTCCTGCATAAAAATCTTACTGATTAAATATTTCTTCCAGAGAAAGGTAAAGTTCTAATCACCAGATAAAACACTCTATATTTTCTGAGAGTCAACATAATTCAGTCTGAAAGAGCAGGTTTTTAAACATTTTTAAACATTAAAATGTTTTTTAAACATTCCCTATCTCTTCACAAACAGTCAAGAATTTGGAGGTCTACCCTTAATGTAGATGAAAATTTTAACTGATGAAAAAATACTTTTCCTAAAAAACTGTATATAACTAATGGGACCAAAAATTCCTTATGTGTTCAACACAGAATATAATTTGTTTCTGTGGTAACAACTTAAATGCCTGCAACAGGTTTTCTTAGCCTAAGACCAAATACATCTTTAGTGTCAGTGCTTAACTCAGTTTATCACGTTTAGTCTATGTTACTAGTTGGGATGGAGTTGTCAAATTATTTAGAAATCTCTAATCATAGCTATTTTCAATGGTTGAATGAAAAAAGTCTTCATGGAATTCTTTATTCACTCATATCTGCAAAACAGTTGTTAATGAACTGTACATGGCCACACTCAAGATAGTAATCATTTCTTTGGTTTCTGCCATATCTAGAATTTTAAAATAAACTTTATTTTTTGATGAAAGCACTTTGTCGATCACTGTATTTATTCCATTCACAAACGTGATTTTTATCATTTCTTAATGGCAAATTTACTAAAGAACCTGCCAAAAGTTCAGCATCTTTAACCTTGTGTTTAAATGTGACACTGAACGCAAGTATTCCAAAGCTTTTGCCTTTGTCCCCTGGCACAATAGACATTAATTTTTGAGACACATTTGAATATCTTTATACTTAATTTTGAATATTTTGATAGATTCTGCTTGGCATACTTCGGGTACTTCAAAATTATTCTTGAGCTTGATTCATTTAATGTGTGTCTCTATATCTATGATTCAGAATGGAATAGAACACATTTTATTGCCAGTTCATCAAAATAAGAAACATCAAACATTTCTATATATTTTATGTAAAAATTTGTATTGAGATAAAATTGACATATAACATTACATTAGTTTCAGGTGTACAACATAATGATTCAATATGTGTATATATTGTGAAATGATCACCACAATTAGTCTAGTTAACATCTGTCACCATACATAGTTAAAAAATAAATTTTTTTTCCTCGTGGTGAGGTCTTATAAGATCTACTCTCTTAGCAACTTTCAAATATGCAATACAGGATTATTAACTATGGTCACCATGCTGCATGCTGTATCCCTATGATTTACTTATTTTCTAACTGGGTTGGACATTTTGACCCCCTTCACCCATTTTGCCCACCTCCTATACCCTGCTTCTGGCAACCACCATTCTTTTATCAGTATCTATGGCTTGTTTTAGTTTGCTTTTTAAATTCTAAATATAAATCAGATCATATAGTATTTGTCTTTCTCTGTCTGATCTACTTCACTTAGCATAATACTCTCAAGTTCCATCCATGCTGTCACAAATGGCAATATTTCATTTTTTATGGCTGAATAGTATTCCCTTGTGTATGTATGCCACATCTTCTTATCCATTCACCTATTGATGCACACTGAGGTTGTTTCCATGTCTTTGATATTGTAAATAATAATACTGGAATGAACGTGTGGGTGCATATTTCTTTTCAAATTAGTATTTTTGTTTTCTTCACATAAATACCTTGAAGTGGAATTGCTGGCTCATATGGTAGTTCTATTCTTAATTTATTGAGGAAGCTCTGTACTGTTCTCCATAGTAGCTGCACAAATTTACATTCCCATCAACAGCCACAAGAGTTCCCTTTTCTCCACAACCTCATTAACACTTATTTCTTATCTTTGTGATAAGAGCCATTCTAACAGGTGTGACATAATACCCCTTTGTGGTTTTGATTTGCATTTCCCTGATGATTAGTGATGTTGAGTATTTTTTCATGTACCTATAAGCCATGTGTGTGTCTTCTTCAGATCCTCTGCCCATTTTTAATTGGAATTTTTTGGCTATTGAGTTATATAAGTTCTTTGTATATTTTGGACATTAACCACTCATCAGGTATACAATTTGCAAATATTTTCTCCCATTCAGTATGTTGTCATTTCATTTTGTTAACGATTTCCTTTGCTGTGCAGAAGATTTTTACTTTGATGTAGTCAACTATTTTATACATTTTAATGATACTTTGGGGTTCTTTTGTAGATAACATTTATGAAACACTAAGTAATTTATTTATTTAGTCTTCATTACTCTTTGAAGACATATGGCTGTATTGCTAACAGTACTATTACTCACATTTCTATCAGTCTCTTTGTCATTATGCTTTAAAAATTCTCTTTTAAATTATTCATCCATGATGGGATAACCAACAACAAAATAAAAAACGAAAACCAAAAAAAATACCAATGACAGGTCTTATTCCAATTCATGATTATGTATAATTATAGGAATTTTTTTTATAGTCAATATGTGCCAACCCCCAGAAGTGACAATTTAAAGTACTGCTGGGAAAAAATGTAATGATGTGCTTATAGACTCAATATTTAATAATCCACAGTAGGAATGCTACTCAGCCATAAAAAGAATGAAATAATGCCATTTGCAGCAACATGGATGGACCTAGAGATTACCATACTAAGTGAAGTAAGTCAGAAAGAGAAAGATAAATACCACATGATGTCACTTATATGTGGAATCTAAAATATGACACAAATGAACCTAATTATGAAACAGAATCAGGAACAGAGAATAGACTGGTAGTTGTCAAGGGGGAGGAGGGTGGGAGAGGGATGGACTGGGAGTTTTGGATTCACAGATGCAAACTGGTATAAATAGAATGGGTAAACAGCAAGGTCTTACTGCATAGCACAGGGAAGTATGTCAATATCCTGCAATAAACCATAATGGAAAAGAATATGAAAAAGAATATATATATGAGTATAACTTAGTCACTTTGTTGTACAGCACAAATTAATACAACATTATGAATCAACTATACTTAAATAAAAAATAAAATTTTTAAAAAACCACAGTAAAAACCCATATTTTTTATACTTTGCATCCTTCTAAAAAATTATGATTGACGTTTCAATTTCTGTAGGTTTGAGGCATTCAGGGGGTAGGCTTGAAATGTTATGGAGAATCCACTATCTGGGTGGATCCACTAAAGGCAGCAATCTGTTGGGGAATCACGGGTGTTATGTAATCACTACATTTGTTTCCAAAACACATCGTTTTATTGGTTCATAATAAGGCACTCCAATGCCTATTATCCTAAAATAACCGCCATTCTATTTTCTTCAAAATCCTCTGGTTTGGCTATGGTTCACCTGGATGGACATTTTGCTCTTCTTATTTGAGGACCCCCAGGTAGCAGCATTTACTGCTGGTTGGGCTGGAATGTCCAAGGTGGCTTCACTGATATGTCTGGTGGCCTGATGTGGTTGGTTCTAGAAGACAGGGCTCAGCTGTAGCAACGGGATGGCTGGGCCTCTCTCCCTCAGTGTAGCCTTGGGGTCTCTCCCCCTCCACTAGGCCTCTACATTGTTCTCTTCAGCGGGTAGCTGGCTGTCCCGTGCGGTCTTTCAGGACTTATAAAAGTGCAAAACCAGAAGATAACAAAGAGTCTTTACGGCTTAGGCCTGGAATCGGCAAAATATAACAAAGATGAGACAGAAACAGGAGTACTGAAAGAGACAATTCATTCCAAATGATTTGGGAAGGCATGTAACAGACACTAGACCATAGCGATTACGAAATCTAGACAGATACGTGTTTCCAATTGCCCTGGCTCTGGGCCAGGGAGTGAATATTGATTTAGACCAAATTTTACTTCCTGAGAGTGATTCCTCTAATCAGTCAGCTCCGTCCTCTGGACTCTTGGTTCTAATTTCTGAGCTTATGCTTCTTTTTCCATGAGAAATGGCCTGAGTGGGCAACTTAAGGAAATTTCTGTCTGCTTTCTATTCTTGTAGTTCAAGGGCTCAGAGGTCTCTTTTCGTATTCAACTGTCTCTTTACCCTTTAGTCTGAGCTAGTAGAGCCCCTAAATGAACTTTTAAGCCATCTAGGTATTATGGTATAACCCGCTCCACTAGACAGAATCCATAAGCACAAATCTCTTCAAGATAAGCCCCTCTCTACTTGGGCCATGGGTCAGCTTGCTATGGAACAACACCCTTAAGATTCTTAGATGTTCTCTTAGACACCCTATTATCTATCAGAGGTGGTCTATAAGGAATGCCCTCAGATTTTTAGAAACCTTTTGTCTAGATGATATGGCCTGCACACTTGCCCTACATTTTCCTGAGGTTTTCACGAATGGTCTTACAGGTGTAACCTGTACTTGATCTTTACCTGAGGTTACATTTTGCTATAGATGTGATCTTAGTACTGAGGTCTATTATTATTTTTGAGAGTCTTTTTACAGGAGATACTTGGGGTGAGAAACCATTGTATTTCAGACTTAGCAAGCCTTGATTTCATTACATTCCTCTACATTCTGTTTGCAAACTGAATTCTTTAGCTCATCTCAGGCCTCCCATACTTCATCAAAGGGGGCCAAAATAAGTCCATTGGCACTTTCAATTTTCTGTCTGGACATCTCCATAGCTAAAATGACAAGTTCCTTAGATGTCTCTTCTATCTTCCATATCATCTCAGGCCGCTGTTTTATGAATTTCCTATTGTTGTACAACTCGAGTTCCCTTTTCTTCAGCCTCTCATCCTGATGTCCATACTTTCCAGGTTCCATTAACAATACCTTCAGGCCCTTCCACTCTCTACCTGCTGCGTAATAACAAAACCAATACCACATTTTTTTTTTTGCTATGGCAGTACCCACTTCTGCTATCAGTTTCCATTTTGATTGTCTGCTGCAGTGTAATAAACCACCCCAAAACTTTGTAACCTTAAAAAAACACACACACACACAATTTTACTATCTCTCATGATTTAAGAATTGACTAGAACTCAGCTGGATGGTTCTTCTGCTGATCTGGGTCTGGTCTGGTCTGTTTTGTTGCTGCAGCTAGATGGTGCTGAGGCTGGAACCTCCAGGATATCTTTATTCATGTGACTGTGACTCTGTTCTTGGGACAGATGGAACTCTGGGCTCAGTTGGAACACTGAGGTGTCTGGACCTCCGTCTCTCTCTGCATGTGGTTCCAGATCTTCTCCCCTCCAAATGGCTTTTCTACATGGTCTTGTCCCATAGTCTAGCATGGAAACCAGATTTCTTAATTGGTGGCTCAGACCTTCCTAAATCACAAAAAGTCGAAGGGGTCAGGTCTCCTTAAAGATTAGGTCTGAAAATGGCACAACGTCACTTCTGCCACATCCTACTGGTTAAAGCAACTCACCTAGACTCAATGTGGCAGGTAACTAAAAATGGCTTGAAAACAGAAACGAATGGTTCATTGGGGATCAGTTTTGTAGACGAGCTACCATACATGTTAATATAAATGTGTTACTATTAGACAATGTTGGTCTCTGTATTACCTAAAATAATATTTTGCTTCACCAGTGGTATGCAATTTACTCTTTGGGGAACATTTGTTTACCGGTGTTACCATTGTGTCGTATATTTACCTAGAATCACCAAAACCAGTAATAAACATTTAGGGCAATTTAAATAGTACAATGCAGCATGAAATGATTTAACTATCTTTTCAAAGATTTTATAGTTATTGATGAATTGCCTTTTTTCTTAATGTGCTACAGACACTTCATATTCTAGTCAAAACAGAGTAGTCTCCCGCAAGCAATGTGATAAAAAATGGTTTAGACAGACTGTCAAAATCTTCTTTAAGAGAGTTCAGGGGCACTCAATAATCTTAAGACAGAAGTGGGTGATATCTATTGGTTAAGAATAGAGTGGAAAATACGTATGACAATTTATTTGTAAAAAAGTAATATGCTTCTTTACACAGCTTTACAAAATAGGTGTGAAATTGCCTAAAGCCCATTTATTTTGCTGTTTGAAGTAAAATACCATTTTAAAATAAGCTTTACGGAAGACAACAAATATGCCAGGCAGCTGAAAGAGAATATTTGTAATATGTCTTCAAAACACATAACTAAGTTTCACCAAAAGTGAATTTTTTGTAAACAGAGGTGCCAAGTAAGCTATTACTGTTGCAAAATGCAGCTCTTGTGTTGGTTTGCTATTGACAATAACGGCTACCACATTTCAAGCTACATGATACACATAATTACTAATTTTATCAAGGTTTTTTTTCTTAAAGTCAAGTTATTCAAATATGACTCCGTGTTTAAATATTTAAAATTTTGCATAATTTTGATGTTTAAATATTTTTAATTTAACTATTTTACATAATCCTTTTCTCTTAAACGGCCAAAATTCCTTCTGGGATGCTTTTCATGCACAAGGAAGTAAACTGTTTCAGAACCTAGTTTGTAGTTTGTAGCACTAACACCAACATTATTGCTGGTCGTAGTCCATAGTAACTGTACCTCTGTTAAACGTTTTCTTATTTCTTGTCAGAAATTTCTCTTAATGTATACTTAACTTGTTAAAACAAAACACTTGCTTGCCAAGCACCAGAAAAAAAAGACATACTCAACAGACAATTATGTTGTCAGTGATGTGATTTTTACCCCTGAGTATTCTACAGCACACAACCCTCATGTACATTCATACTTAACTAATGCAAATTCTATTTCGTTCATTCATTCATTCACAAGCAGTTACTTAACATATACTATAAGCCATGCACAATTCTAGGTACTAGAGTATTTGAATGCCCAGGACAGTTCATAAATGAAGGAGCCTAGTCTCTGCTGGAAGAGCTTAACTGGTAATAACTCATATCTGAGTATAAAACATGGGATTGTCCCCTCCTTACTGTCTTTCAGAAAAAGTGTAATAATTTTATATTTGAGTCCTGATATAGTCTTCCATATTAGAGAACACTCTCTCAATGACTTTATTTTGAAAGTCGACCCTTAAGGAAGGCACCACCCAAACTGTCAACAGTCTCTTTGGCTTCTTAGATAGGTCATCTCTCTAAAGTAAAAGTGGGCAAAGAAATTTAATGCAAAGTTGCTAACTATTCTTGGGGGTGTTATCATGGTTTTGAGTGTTGAATGTCATTATGAAAACAACAGAGTGAAAAATTATCTGTGGAGACCACAAATCTACATCCACAGGAAGAATTAAAGAAAGAACTGTTGAAGTGCTGTGCAAATGAGTCTTTGAGTCCTCAAATTTCCAGTTACAATACCATACCTGGGTCAAACACCTGCATCTCAAGGAATAATCATGTTAGATCATCCAAAACACATTTTTAGTGATGATGAAGATACATTTTAAAAAAATGTACAGAGTTGAATAAAATATTTTCAGGAAATGTTATACAGGAAAAATATCAGTATTTTTTAGTTTAAATTATTTTTAATACTAAGAATTTCAGACACCCAGAAAAGTACAATGAGAACATAACAAACCATGTACCCACCACCCAACTTTAGCAAACCCTAACATTTTTGTTCATGTTCCAGATGACTTCTTCATTTTAATGAAGTTAACTTATCGATCTATTTTTTCTTTCTTGGGTCATATTTCAGTGTCATATCTAAAAAGTTATCACCCAACCCAAGGTCATTACAGATTTTTCCCTATGTTATCTTCTAGAAGTTGTGTAGTTACTTTTAGGCTAATGATCTATTTTGAGCTAATTTTTGAGAAAGGAGAAAAGTCTGTGTCTAGATTCATTTTTCTGCCTGTTCATGTACATTTATTATAGCAAAACTTATTGAAAAAACTATCCTTTCTCCATTGAATTTCCTTTGCTTCTTTGTCAAAGATATGTTAACAATATCTGGGCTCTATTCTGTTCCATTGGACTATGTGTCTATTCTTTCACCAATACCACACTGTCCTGATTACTGTAGCATTATACTAAATCCAGGTAGTACTTTGTTATGGAAGCCCTAAGAAACTGATATAGATTTTGGTGCCAGGAGTGGGATGCTGCTCTAAAAAATACCTAAAAATGGTGAAGTGTTTTGGAATTGAATAATGGGTAGGGACTGGAAAAATTTTGTGGTGCATGATAGAAAAACTTAGATTGCCTTGAAGAGACTGTTGTTAGAAATACAGACATAAATGGTGATTTTGGTGAGGGCTCAGTAATAAGTGAGAACTACAGAAAAAGCTTTTATATTGGCAAATTCATATATCAACATGAACAGAATATGTACAGAAATATTCAAAATGCTTCTGATAAGGTCTCAGGTAGAGATGAGTAACATGTTATTGGAAACTGAATCAAAGATGATGCTATTTATAAAGTGGCAGAGAACTTGACTACATTGTCTTCTGCTGTTGGGTGAAAAGTAGAACTTGTAAGGGATGAACCTGGATATTTAGCTGAGATTTCCAAGAAAAATGTAGAAGGTGCAGTCTTCTTTCTCTTGCTGCTCATAGTAAAAAGTCAGGGGAAAGAGATAACTTGAGGAAGGAACTGCTAAGCAAAAAGGAACCAGAATTTGATGGCTGGGAAAGTTCTAAGCCTATTCAGAGAGCTGGAAATAGAGCCAAGGTTATATCTGGTTAATCTTTTGGTGAAGAGATTAGGCACGTGACTCATAGGTCCATCAACTATCTCAGCAGAAACACTGCCAGACTGGACTAACAGCAGAAGAGATGCAGTGAGGAGATGCAATGTGATCACACAGCCCTGTGATGCTATTCAAATACAAGCCCAGGGATACCAAGCACTGCCAGCAACCACCAGAAGTGAGAAGAGAGAACATGGGCATGCCAACACGTTGATTTTAAACCTGTAGCCTTCAAAACAGTGAAAAACATTTTTGTTGTTTTAAGTTCCCTAGTTTGTAGTAATTTGTTACGGCAGCCCTAGGAAATGATACAAGAAATTTTATGGTGATGAAGAAATTGGAATTCTTCAGAAAAATAGATTTGAATCTAGAAGCCATTAGACAACAGCCTACACATATAAATATCCAGTTGGTATGTGAACATTCAGTTGGTACCCAGACTATAATCTCAAGGAATAAAAGTTTTCCAAAGCTGAGCAGTTTAATTCTCTTTTTGGCTTCTCTTCTGTAAATCCATACAATCAAGGTTTCATCATCTAGCCCAAGCAGCTTATAAACGTGTTGTCATAAACAAAGACAATTTTGTCCATGAGAAGAATTTTGGTTAACTTTTAATTTTTTAATAAGTTCATAAATAAGTAGCATTCTTACGGTAGAAACTGTTTATATTTTTCAGACATGTCTTTATTCCCTTCCTATTCTTATGATAATTCCAGGAAATAAATGCCATATTTTTAAAATTAAAAAAAATTTAACTTAAAATCTCACAGAATCAAGAGAAAGTGTGATATTATACCTTCAGGGGACAACAACAGTGGTGAGGAATACATTTTACATTCAATTTCAAATTAAATTAAATTTCACAAAATATTAATTCCTACTGCACATGATACAATCTGACTTGTCTATCCTGTCCTATCCTATCCTATCCTTTTCTCTTTGATGTCATAAAAGAGGGATTACCATGACCAACCAAGCTGATTTCATGAATCAATTTCTGGAAAGTAGTGTGTATGGAAAACGCTACTCTAGCACTCCCTAACTTTCTTACACTGTTTATTTCTAGTGAAGTAGAGCTAAAAGGAATCTGTACTTCACTAAAAATAAACATGGCTTCAGTTTCTTAAATTATGTTTTATTCTTGTCTATTGCTCTTAATACTATAAAGAGTCTTTTAATAGAAAAATATTGAGGTATACTCATCAATATGGTACCTAAAGCACAGTGCCTTCCATGAATAATTCGACATATGATCATCTATTATTTTCAAGTTCATTATGTAAAGAGAACAGGGAGGTTTTCAATCTGTCCAAGTGTTTATGACTAAATGTTATTATCTTGATAAAACTCGCCAAGGTGGTAAAACAGATAAGGCAGAAAATAGCCATGTTTTGATGCCATGTGCTCCTGGTACAGATTCAGCTCTTGTTTATCACAGAAAGAGGGAATGAGAAAACCACTGAAATTAGAGAGAATTTGAATTGACTCTAATAAAACAGTGATTGGATGGGGTGCTTCAAGATGGCAGAGGAAGAAGACATGGAGATCACCTTCCTCCCCAGAAATATATCAAAACTACATCTACATGTGGAACAACTCCTACAGAACACCTACTAAACACTGGCAGAAGACCTCAGACTTCCCAAAAGGCAAGCAACTCCCCATGTACCTGGGTAGGGCAAAAGAAAAAAGAAAAAACAGAGACAGAAGAATAGGGTTGGGACCTGCCCCTCGGGGAGGGAGCTGTGAAGGAGGAAAAGTTTCCACACACTAGGAAGTCCTTCACTGGTGAAGATGGGGAGTGGGTAGGGGGGGAGCTTCGGAGCCACAGAGGAGAGCGCAGCAACAGGGGTGCAGAGAGCAAAGTGGACAGACTCCTGCACAGAAGATCGGTGCCGACCAACACTCACCAGCCTGAGAGACTTGTCTGCTCGCCTGCCGGGGTGGGTGGGGGCTGAGAGCTGAGGCTCCAGCTTTGGAGGTAAGATCCCAGGGAGAGGACTGGGGTTGGCTGCATGAACACAGCCTGAAGGGGGCTAGTGCTCCACAGCTAACTGGGAGGGAGTCCGGGAAAAAGTCCGGAACTGTCTAAGAGTCAAGAGACCATTGTTTCCGGGTGCACAAAGAGAGGGGATTCAGAGCCCCACCGAAACGAGCTTCAGAGACAGGCATGAGCCGTGGTTATCAGGGCGGACATCGAAGACAGGCATGAAATGCTAACGCTGCTACTGCAGCCACCAAAAATCCTGTGTGCAAGCACAGGTCACTATACACACCTCCCCTCCCAGGAGCCTATGCAGCCCGCCACTGCCAGGGTCCCGTGATCCAAGGTCAACTTCCCCGGAAGGACACACGGTGCACCCCAGGTGGTTCCAACATCATGCTGGCCTCTGCCGCCACAGGCTAGCCCCCCATTCCATACCCCTCCCACTCCTCAGCCTGAGTGAGCCAGAGCCCCCTAATCAGCGGCTCCTTTAATGCCCTCCTGTCTGGGCAGGAACAAATGCCCTCAGGTGACTTACATGTAGAGGCGGGGCCAAATCCAAAGCTGAACCCCAGGAGCTGTGCGAACAAGGAAGAGAAAGGGAAATTTCTCCGTGCAGCCTCAGGGGAAGCAGATTAAATCCCCACAGTCAACTTGATGTACCCTTCATATATGGAATACCCGAACAGACAACGGATCATCTGAAAATTGAGGCGGTGGACCTTGGGAGCAACTGTAGACTTAGGGTTTGCTGTCTGCAACTGACTTGTTTCTGATTTTTATCTTTATCGTAGTATAGTTTTTAGCACTTAATATCATTGGTGGGTTTACTTACTGGTTTGGTTGCTCTCCTTTTTTTAAATTACTTTTTAGAACCTTTTTTATTTTAATAATTTTTTCTTTTAATTATTTTATTTTATTTTTATTTTTTAAATTTATTTATTTATTTTCTTTCTTTTTTTCTCCCTCTTCTTCTGAGCCATGTGGGTGACAGGGTCTTCAGCTCTGCACTGGTATCAGGCCTGAGCCTCTGAGGTGGGAGAGCCAAGTTCAGGACACTGGACCACCAGAGACCACCCGGCACCACATAATATCAATCAGCAAGACCTCTCCCAGAGATCTCCATCTCAATGCTAAGACCCAGCTCCACTCAAAGACCAGTGCTGCACACGCCATGACAAACAACAAGCAAGACAGGAACACAACCCCACCCATTAGCAGAGAAGCTACCTAAAATCATACTAAGTTCACAGACACCCCAAAACACATCACCGGACACTGCTCTGCCCACCAGAAAGACAAGTTCCAGCTCCACCCACCAGAACACAGGCACCAGTCCCCTCCACCAGGAAGCCTACACAACCCACTGAACCAAGCTTACCCACTGGGGGGCAGATACAAAAAGAACAGGAACTACGAACCTGCAGCCTGTGAAAAGGAGACCCCAAACACAGTAAGTTAAGCAAAACGAGAAGACAGACAAATATGTAGCAGATGAACAAGCAAGGTAAACACCCACCAGACCAACCAAATGAAGAGGAAATAGGAAGTCTACCTGAAAAAGAATTCAGAGTGATGATACTAAACATGATCCTAAATCTTAGGAAACAGAATGGAGAAAATAAAAGAAACATTTAACAAGGACCTAGAAGAACTAAAGAGCCAACAAACAATGATGAACAACACAATAAATGTAATTAAAAATTCTCTAGGAGGAATGAATAGCAGAAGAACGGATAAGTGACCTGGAAGATAAAATAGTGGAAATAACTACCACAGATAAGAATAAAGAAAAAAGAATGTAAAGAGTTGAGGACAGTCTCAGAGACCTCTGGGACAACATTAATCATACCATCATTTGAATTACAGGGGTTCAGAAGAAGAAGAGAAAAAGAAACAGTCTGAGAAAATATTTCAAGAGATTATAGTCGAAAACTTCCCTAACATGGGAAAGGAAAGAGTTAAGTCCAGGAAGCACAGAGAGTACCATACAGGATAAATCCAAGGAGAAACACGTCAAGACACATATTAATCGAACTATCAAAAATTAATTAAAACGAAAAAATATTAAAAGCAGCAAGGGAAAAACAACAAATAACATACAAGGGAATCCCCATAAGGTTAACAGCTGATCTTTCAGCAGAAACTCTACAAAGCCAGAAGGGAGTGGCAGGAGATATTTAAAGTGATGAAAGGGGAAAATATACAACCAAGATTACTCTACCCAGCAAGGACCTCATTCAGATTCGACAGAGAAATTAAAAGCTTTACAGACAAGCAAAAGCTAAGAGAATTCAGCACCACCAAACCAGCTTTACAACAAATGCTAAAGGAACTTCTCTAGGCCGGAAACACAAGAAAAGGAAAAGACCTACAATAACAAACCCAAAACAATGAAGAAAATGGGAACAGGAACATACATATTGATAACTACCTTAAACGTAAATGGATTAAATGCTCCCATCAAAAGACACAGACTGGCTGAATGGATACAAAAACAAGACCTGTATACATGCTGTCTACAAGAGACCCACTTCAGACCTAGGGACACATACAGACTGAAAGTGAGGGGATGGAAAATGATATTCCATGCAAATGGAAAGCAAAAGAAAGCTGGAGTAGCAATTCTCATATCAGAAAAATTAGACTTGAAAATAAAGACTATTACAAGAGACAAAGAAGCACACTACATAATGATCAACGGATCAATACAAGAAGAAAATATAACAATTGTAAATATTTATGCACCCAACATAGGAGCACCTCAATACATAAGGCAAATGTTAACAGCCATGAAAGGGGAAATTGACAGTAACACAATCATACGAGGGGACTTTAACACCCCACTTTCACCCATGGACAGATCATCCAAAATGAAAATAAATAAGGAAACACAAGCTTTAAATGATATATTAAACAAGATGGAATTAATTGATATTTACAGGATATTTCTTCCTAAAAGAACATGATACACTTTCTTCTCAAGTGCTTACGTAACATTCCCCAAGATAGATCATATCCTGGGAAACAAATCAAGCCTTGGTAAACTGAGAAAATTGTAATCGTATCAAGTATCTTTTCCGACCACAACACTATGAGACTAGACATCAATTACAAGAAAAAAATTGTAAAAAATACAAACACATGGAGGCTAAATAGTATGCTACTAAATAACCAAGAGATCACTGAAGCTATCAAAGAGTTAATAAAAAAATACCTGAAACCAATGACAGTGAAAACATGACGAAAGAAAACCTATGGGATGCAGCAAAAGCAGTTCTAAGAGGGAAGTTTATAGCAAAACAATCCTACCTCAAGAAACAAGAAACATCTCAAATAAACAACCTAACCTTACACCTAAAGCAATGAGAGAAAGAAGAACAAAAAAACCCCCAAAGTTAGCAGAAGGAAAGAAATCATAAAAATCAGATCAGATATAAATGAAAAAGAAATGAAGAAATAATAGCAACGATCAATAAAACTAAAACCTGGTTCTCTGAGAGGATAAAACTGATAAATCATTAGCCAGACTCATCAAGAAAAAAGAGAGAAGACTCATATCAACAGAAGTAGAAATGAAAAAGAAGTAACAACTGACACTGCAGAAATACCAAGTATCATGAGAGATTACTACAAGCAACAATATGCCAATAAAATGGACAACCTGGAAGAAATGGACAAATTCTTAGAAATGCACAACCTTTGAGACTGAACCAGGAAGAAACAGAAAATATAAACAGACCAATCACAAGCACTGAAATTGAAAATGTGATTATAAATCTTCCAACAAACAAAAGCCCAGGACCAAATGGCCTCACAGGCGAATTCTATCAAAAATTTAGAAAAGAGCTAACACCTATCCTTCTTAAACTCTTCCAAAATACAGCAGAGGGAGGAACATTTTACGAGGCCACCATCACCTTGATACCAAAACCAAACAAGATGTCACAAAAAAAGAAAACTACAAGCCAATATCACTGATGAATATAGATGCAAAATTCCTCAACAAAATACTAGTAAACAGAATCAAACAGCACAATAAAAGGATCATACACCATGATCAAATGGGGTTTATCCCAGGCATGCAAGGATTCTTCAAAATACGCAAGTCAGTCAATGTGATATACCATATTAACAAATTGAAGAATAAAAACCATATGATAATCTCAATCGATGTGGAAAAACCTTTCGACAAAATTCAACACCAATTTATGATAAAAACCCTGCAGAAAGTAGGCATAGAGGGAACTCACCTCAACATAATAAATTCCATTTATGACAAATGCACAGCCAACATCGTTCTCAATGGTGAAAAACTGAAACCATTTCCACTAAGATCAGGAACAGGACAAGGTTGTCCACTCTCACCACTATTATTCAACATAGTTTTGGAAGTTTTAGCCACAGCAATAAGAGAAGAAAAATAAATAAAATGAATCTAAATCAGAAAGGAAGAAGTAAAACTGTCATTGTCTGTAGATGACAGGATACTATACATAGAGAATCCTAAAGATGCTACCAGAAAACTACTAGAGCTAATCAATGAATGTGGTTATGTAGCAGGATACAAAATTAATGCACAGAAATCTGTTGCATTAATCTAAAAGACAAATTAAGGAAACCCTCCCATTTACCACTGCAACCAAAAGAATAAAATACCTAGGAATAAACCTACCTAAGGAGACAAAAGACCTGTACTCAGAAAACTATAAGACACTGATGAAAGAAATTAAAGATGATACAAACAGACAGAGAGATATACCATGTTCTTGGATTGGAAGAATCAACATTGTGAAAATGAATATATTACCCAAAGCAATCTGCAGATTCAATGCAATCCCTATCAAACTACCACTGGCATTTTTCACAGAACTAGAAACAAAAAATTTCACAATTTGTATGGAAACACAAAAGACCCCAAATAGTCAAAGCAATCTTGAGAAAGAAAAATGGAGCTGGAGGGATCAGGCTTCCAGATTTCAGGCTATTCTACAAAGCTACAGTAATCAAGACAGTATGGTACTGGCACAAAAACAGAAACATAGATCAATGGAACAGAATAGAAAGCCCAGAGATAAACCCATGCACATATAGTCACCTTATCTTTGATAAAGGAGGGAAGAATATACAATGGAGAAAAGACAGCCTCTTCAGTAAGTGGTGCTGGGAAAGCTGGACAGCTACATGTAAAAGAATGAAATTAGAACACTCCCTAACACTATACACAAAAATAAACTCAAAATGGATTAAAGACCTAAATGTAAGGCCAGATGCTTTCAAACTCTTAGAGGAAAACATAGGCAGAACACTCTATGGCATAAATCACAGCAAGATCCTTTTTGACCCAGCTCCTAGAGAAGTGGAAAGAAAAACAAAAATATACAAATGGGACCTAATGAAACTTCAAAGCTTTTGCACAGCAAAGGAAACCATAAACAAGACCAAAAGACAACCCTCAGAATGGGAGAAAATATTTGCAAATGAAGCAACTGACAAAGGATTAATTTCCAAAATATACAACCAGCAAAGGCAGATCAATATCAAAAAAAACCAAAAACAAACATCCCAATTCAAAAATGGGTAGAAGATCTACAGAGATATTTCTCCAAAGAAGATATCATAAAAAAATCTACAGGGCTTCCCCGGTGGCGCAGTGGTTGAGAGTCCACCTTCCGATGCAGGGGACAGGGGGTTGTGCCCCAGTCCAGGAAGAACCCACATGCCGCAGAGCAGCTGGGCCCGTGAGCCATGGCCGCTGAGCCTGTGCATCCGGAGCCTGTGATCTGCAATGGGAGAGGCCACAACAGTGAAAGGTCCGTGTACTGCAAAAAAAAAAATCTACAAACAATAAATGCTGGAGAGGGTGTGGAGAAAAGGGAACCCTCCTGCACTGCTGGTGGGAATGTGAATTGATACAGTCACTATTGAGAACAGTATGGAGGTTCCTCAAAAAGCTTAAAATAGAACTACCATATGACCCAGCCATCCCACTACTGGGCATATACCTTGAGAAAACCATAATTCAAAAAGAGTCATGTACTACAACGTTTATTGCAGCTCTATTTACAATAGCCAGGACATGGAAGCAACTTAAGTGTCCATCAACAGATGCATGGATAAAGAAAATGTGGCACATATATGCAATGGAATATTACTCAGCAATAAAAAGAAACGAAATTGAGTTATGTGTAGCAAGGTGGATCGACCTGGAGAGTGTGATACAGAGTGAAGTTAGTCAGAAAGAGAAAAAACAAATACTGTATGCTAACACATATATATATGGAATTTTAAAAGAAAAAAATGATTCTGAAGAACCTAGGGGCAGAACAGGAATAAAGACACAGACATAGAGAATGGACTTGAGGACATGGGGAGGAGGAAGGGTAAGCTGGGATGAAGTGAGAGAGTAGCATTGACATGTATATACTACCAAATGTAAAATAGATGGCTAGTGGGAAGCAGCCGCATAGCACAGGGAGATCAGCTCGGTGCTTTGTGTCCACCTAGAGGGGTGGGTTAGGGAGGGTGGGAGGGAGATGCAACAGGGAGGGGATACGGGGATATATGTATACGTATAGGTGATTCAGTTTGTTACACAGCAGAAACTAATACAACACTGTAAAGCAATTATACTCCAATAAAGATGTAAAACTAAATAAATAAGTAAAGCTTAAAATATGATGATTTGAGAAAATACAATAAAATAGTGATTGGCAGTTGTAGGACATTAGTGGTAATCTACTCATTAACTATGGATGTTACCATGGACACCAGTGCAGTACAAAAAATCATGAGTGGGAGAAAAAAATTATGAGAACCAAGAATAGTATCTTTACATAAAGTATGTATTTCTGAAAGATAATTATTTACTTGCAATCTTCTGAGTTTTTCTTTTGTTTCAGTCTCTGATCTTTTTAAAGGTCAAAGTCCCTCCTAGCAGAAGCAGGAAAAGACCTTGATAGAAGCAATATTAACAGCTATTTGCATTCTACCCTATGATCCTTTCTTTTCATCAATTTGCAAAAACCTCTAATGTTTACAAAACTGATTAGAAGACACACGGGCTGTCCTTTAGAATAACCAGTCTTACAAATGGTATGCTCCCTCAATGTTATATATTGTTTGTTTTAGTGCAAACACAAATACTGTAATCTTGCTTTTGAAGAAATGATATCAACCAGTCATTCAGCTCTATTGTTAAATATTTCATTTATACATTTATATTTTCATTTATTTCATAGATGAATGTTATAAAATGATAATGAAATTCTGAAATAAATGTATGTAATATATGTCTAATGTCATGGTACAAGTTTGCTATTGTGTTCAGAGACACAAATGGGAAATTTGTCATGATTTTGTTCTGGGCATGATATTTACATGCAATGGAAGACAAGACCATAAAGCAGAGAAAGAAAAGCGGGAAGATTGGTAGAGCAGAACACATATCAGTCAGGGTACAATCAGGCAAGAAGAACCAGTAGGTGAGGGTGTGAGTGAGTGTGTGCCCGTATGGATTTGTTTTGGGGGATTGGCTTACACAATTGTGGGGGTTTATTAAGCATCTCTGTAAGACCAGTGTCTCCTCATATAACGCTAGATCTTGAAGTTAGCAAGGCAGGCAATCAAAAGGAGTATGGAGGCAAATGGGGAAGACCAAAAGCAGGATAGAATCCGTACGCCTGAGCTGGAAACACACATGGATGGGCTGAATCCATGTCCTGTTGGCTCTGCCCTTGGTGATGAACACAGAAGTCATTCCCTTTGTCATGAAGCTAAGACATGTAGCACAGGAGGCAGAGAGCTAAAGGAGGTTCCAAGAAAAGGTGAAGCAATGGTAGATTCAGCTACTTTTCACGCCAACAAGGTGCGTCAGCAGATCTGCAACAATGTGTATGAACTACGCAGTGTTGCTGCTTACTTTCTGCCTTCCAAGTAGCGCAAGGGTATCCCTTGTGGCTGAGTCTTTTCCTCAGTTGTCCCTTCCAGGTATGGTTAAAAGTTTCTCCTCTGTATCCTCTTTATAGCCCCTTTTTTGTCTTTAAAAAATTTTTTTATTGGTGTATAGTTGATTTACAGTGTTGTGCTAGTTTCAGGTATACAGCAAAGTGACTCAGTTATACATATACTACATATATCCACTCTTTTTTCAATTCCTTTCCCATAAAGGTCACAACAGAGTACTGAATAGAGTTCCCTGTGCTATACAGCAGGTCCTTATTAGTTATCTATTTTATATATGGTAGTGTGTACATGTCAATCCCAATCTCCCAATTTATCCCTCCCCCACCCTTACCCCCGGTAACCATAAGTTTGTTTTCTAATTCTGTAACTCTACTTTTATTTTGTAGATAAGTTCATTTGTACCCTTTTTTTTTAGTTTCCACATATTAGTGATATCACATTATATTTGTCTTTCTCTGTCTGACTTACTATGACAATCTCTAGGTCCATCCATGTTACTGCAAATGGCATTATTTTGTTCTTCTCTATGGCTGAGTAATATTCCATTGTGTATATGTACCACATCTTCTTTATCCATTCCTCTGTTTATAGCGCTTTGCAAATTAAAATAATAGTTATCATGAACTGAACATTTGCTATATGTTCAATATATCAGGCATATATGTTGTCTCATTTAATCCTCAAATACTTCTTGTGAGGTAAAGTACATTAATAACCCAATTTTTCAGAATGAAGAAACCAAGCCTTTAAAAGGGTAATAAATGTATATGAGGCTATAATGCTAAACTATTGACAGGATGGAAACACAGATCTTCGTGTCTAGGGTCATTCTCACACTCTGAAATTCCACACCATGCCTGGCTTTATTATGCCACACATGTGAGTAAACTCTGATTATTTCTATCTATATGTGTCTGTTTTTTCCAGCACACTGGAAACTCCTTAAAGGCAAGAGAATGTCTTACTTTTTTCTCTTCTCAGGTCAATTTGCATTTCCTCTTATAATTTTATCATTCTATAGCCAGATTATTATTTTTTCATTGTAAAAACAGAATAAAAGCTAATTTTAAGGTAACTTCCGTAAATTATGATAAAATGCTTTTTTATGGCAGTAACTTTTGGGCAGATAATTATGACTATAAAAGCTTCAAGAAGATTCCAGAAGCTTAACAGATTTTTAATTGCCTAAAAACATTCATCAGTTCTTTGGAGTGATAAACTACCATCGTGCTCTTGTGCATAAAATTTCAGCACCCTCATATTTGATAATGACTGGCCCATGGCTACCAGCATAATCACTGGGAGAAGTGACTGCCGTCAGGCACCAGAGAAGTGCTAACAAGAAGGCCATTTCCCTTCACCCTGAAAACAACAGCACAAAGAAAATGGATGCTTTGGTGATGACAAGATGATAAAGAAATATAATTAAAAGGAAATTAGGGGGCTTCTCTGGTGGCGCAGTGGTTGAGGGCCCGCCTGCCGATGCAGGGGACGCGGGTTCGCGCCCCAGTCCGGGAGGATCCCACATGCCGCGGAGCGGCTGCGCCCGTGGGCCATGGCCACTGAGCCTGCGCGTCCGGAGCCTGTTGCTCCGCGGCGGGAGGGGCCACAGCAGTGAGAGGCTCGCGTACGGCAAAAAAACAAAAAACAACAACAAAAAAAAAACACGGAAAAAAAAAGGAAATTAGGAAGAGAAAAATATTGAATGAGGAAAGCAACACCAAAATCAAAACAGGTCCCCATATGAGGAAAGGGATATTCATTATGAGAGAAGCATTTGCTGACAGCCTCCTGAGTGCACTAAGCCCATTAGTGAAAGAGGTGTCATTGGACTAGTCATAGGACTAATTTTCAAATAGAGCATTTATTAGCATTGGCTAGAGAAAATTACTGAAAATAGATAACATTAAAAAAATGGTTCTATAGGAAAGCAGAGGATTTTTAACAGATTCTTGACTTGCACCTTTTAAAAGTATTAAATGTGTGATTCCAAATGTATTTTGAGCTCTTCTTAAAAGGCAGGCAGAACTCTGCTAGCTTCTGGGCATACAGTGGTGAATAAGTCAAGGTCCCTCACCTTACAGAGATGACAGTATAACAAGGACACACACAAGAATGAGATGATCACACGTCACGGTGAGAAGCGCGACCACAGGACAAGACACAGAAAGGGAACCAGATCAAGTGTTAAGACTTCAGAGCAGCCTTTCCGGAGGTTATGCGACATGAAGATGGGTAGAATTTAAAGAAAAGAGCTTAAGAACAGGAAAGAATATTCAAAGCAAGAAAATAGTGTACAAAATGATAGGACGTGAGAAAACATGGCATATTCTGGTAACAGGAGTCCGTACCAACTGAAAGTTTACATTTTAGAAATGTACTGTGAATGGCAAATCATGGTTGGCATAGGCAAGGTCTCACTAAAAGGCCCAAATCAGGTACAATAGATGAGGGAGGAGGGGGTGTAGCTCAGTGGTAGAGCACACGCTCCGCATGCATGAGGCCCTGGGTTCAATTTCCAGCACCCCCATTTTTGGTTGATTAAAAAAACAAACAAACAAAAAAACCTTAAAGGCCTTGGCTGTACAGAAATTAACACATTGTTTCTCAGCTGTACTTCAATTAAAAAGATGAGGAAATCTATCTACGCTTTAGAAGATTTCTTCTAAAAGCAAGCATTGGACTGGAATTAAGCCTCTACTCCAGTATTGCTTGAATATCCAGTTTATCGGGACATATTTTCACATTGTTATGTTTCTCGTAAGCTATCGTCCCACCTACTTTATGTTTTGTACCTAATTGTGAAAGTCGTGAGCTAGTCCCATTGCCCTTAAATCTCCATTTCATTTTTGCAACTATTGGCAGCTCCTCCTTGGTATTTTTGTACGTTGCCACAGAATTTAACCGTCTGCCTTCCAAGTCTTGTCTTTAATCAGAAAATGAGACTATTTTCTGCACTCTTCCTTTGAATATTAAGTCCATATGGTCTTCAAAGTGGGAGATATAAAGTTTTTGTGTTATTTTTCTCTAAAAAGACTCAACATAACTTTGTAAATCATGAAATTAAATAATACATTAAAAATATTTGTTGTATGCTAATATACAGAATTATACCCAAATCAAGAGTGGACCACTGCACAGTGGGGTTGGAGTATGTAATAAGGTGAACGTCAAGAGGTGAAGATGAATGAGGTGGGGGAGAAAGCCAGAAAGCCTTTCCATGTTCATCCCGAAAGTGATGGTTAATCTCTAAAAGGATTCAATTAGGTGAACATCATGAAACATGATGTGGTGGCTTCGGGGTTTGGGGATTTGAAGTGACTGAGATTGAACACAGGGCAACCGGTGGGTTTTGATGATGACGACCAATCAGGAAAACAATCAGGAGACGTTGATGCCCTCAGCGGGGAAACGCCAGTGGATACCTAAAGAAGCGGGTGTACTGAGACATATGTAAATAGGACCGTCAACAAAACGAGGAGATTAAGTGTGGAGTGTGAGTTAGTAAGGGGAGTAAAAATTGAAGCTCAAGCTATTCACATGCACAGTTAGGTGTATTAACAGGTCAGAGACTGAGAACAGAACCACAGCGGTTGCAGAGAGCACAGCAATTGAATGCCTACTATGTGCCAGGAGCTCTGCTGTTTGTTTTTCGAACATTATCTTAGTCAATCTTCCCAAAAACTCAAATAAGGAAACTGAGCCTCAGAGAATTTATTTAAATAATACGTCCAGTGTGACACAGCTGGTAAATTGGGAAAGGGAGATTCAAACTCAAAAGCCCAGCCTCTTTTTTTTTTCACTAGCTTTCTACATTTTGAGTTTGAGGTCCCAGTACAATCTGAAAATGAAAATGTCAAAGTAGGAAAACGGGCGATTTCAGATTTTGAGCTTAGGAGGGAGGCTATATAATTTGTAAAGGTGACTCCATGGTCAGGAATGTCTGTCCATGGAGACTGATAAGATGCAGAGTCCAAGATAGAGTGCTGAGCCATAAACAGAGTAGGGGATAGAGAGTTCATAAAGAAGACAGAGAAAAGGCAACCATAAAAAGGAATTGAACAAGAAACAGCAGTGTGTCATAGAAGTCAGGAAAATAGAAAAGTTTTAAAGGAAGTCTTCAGTGTCAAATGCCTATAATTTACACTGCTGCATGATGTACAGGAAAGTTGTTTAGAGAGTAGATCCTAAGAGTTCTCATCACAAGGAGAATTTTTTTCTTTTGTTTTTATTGTATCTATATGAGATGATAGATGTTATCTAAGCCTACTGTGATAGTCATTTCAAAACATATGTAAATCTGCACCCCAATGTTCATAGCAACACTACAATAGCCAAGACATGCAAACTACCTAAATGTCCATCAACGGGTGAATGGATAGGGAGTTCCCTGGTGGCGCAGTAGTTAAGAATCCACTTGCCAATGTAGGGGACACGGGCTCGAGCCCTGGTCCTGGAAGATCTCACATGCCGTGGAGCAACTAAGCCTGTGTGCCACAATTACTGAAGCCCGTGCGCCCATAGCCTGTGCCCCGCGGCAACAGAAACCACCGCAATGAGAAGCCCGCACATCGTAACGGAGAGTAGCCCCTGCTTGCCACAACTACGTGCAGCGATGAAGACCCAACGCAGCCAAAATAAAAATAAATAAATTTATTTAAAAAACAGCTGCATGGATAAAGAAGATGTGGTACATATATACAATGGATTATTACTCAGCCATAAAAAAGAATGAAATAATGCCATTTGCAGCAACAAGGATGGACCTAGAGATTATCAGACTATGTGAAGCAAATCAGATAAAGAAAGACAAATATCGTATGATATCACTTATATATGGAATCTTAAAAAAAAGATACAAATGAGCTTATATACAAAACAGAAACAGGCTCACAGACACAGAAAACAAACTTATGGTTATAAAGGGGAAAGAGAGGGGAGGGATAAATTAGGAGCTTGGGATTAACAGATACACACTACTATATATAATACAGATAAACAAAAAGGGCCTACTGTATACCACAGGGAACTATAGTCAGTATCTTGTAATAACCTATAAGGGAAAAGAATGTGAAAAAGAATGTATATACTATTGCTGTACAGCAGAAACTAACACAACACTGTAAATCAACTATACTTCAAAAAAAACCCATAGGTAAATCAAATCATCATGCTGTATACCTTAACTTATACACTCATGTATGTCAATTACTTCTTAATAAAACTGGGGGAAAAGATCATGTTAAGTAATAACTTTAAGTCAGCCATGTGTTACAGCAGTGAGAAGATTATTGGTAACAGTGAAGATGTCTTTCACTAGAGTGTTAAGGATGGAAGCCAGTGTAAATTGTTTTTTTTTTTTTTTTGATGAAAGAAAGAAATGGGAAAGTGGAGAGTGCAATTTTTCAAGAAGTTTGACGGTAAGTGGGAGGAGAAATAAAGGGGGATGTTGGTTCTAGGAAGCCTATTTGTAACTATAAGAGATACTTAAATATGCTTAAATGCTGTCATAAAGGAGCCACACAGCCAGGGTTCCCATGGAGGGAATGCAAAAGGTCAGGCTTTGGTTCACAGTTTTCCTATTTCACAGTAACAAGGTGGTGTTTTCTGCTCATTTACTAAACCAAGTCATTAGGGAGATGCAATATGTACATGCTGATAACTGACATTTTGGTAAGACGTGAATATCTTGCATCTCCTTTTCTCCTGAGGAACATCGTTGCTAAATTTAAAAACTCAACTATGACATATGTTCAACACAGACAATGTAAGTAGGGCTCCCTGCTGATAGGACCTTATAGACTATGAGGCTCTTGCAGTAATTATAAAGGGACATGCTTGGCCATGGCTGATTGTTATCCATCACCACAAGAATATGGAAAGAAATGAGCAGGAGTGTGGGACATGGAGCTGGGCTGGGTGTTTCTCCTTCCTCTGGTAGTACTGCTGGTAATTCACAGAATCATGAAATGCGTGGAAATGCAATGAGATTCATTCCAAGTTATAAAACCTCTATTACCGAAATAGTCGTATTTGGGCAGCAAAAGCATAGCATTACTATATCAATTGGTAGCTTATCTAGAGCAAATACTTCTTTTGTGATCTTACCAATACTTAATATTTTGAACCTATTAAAAATCCTTTATTTTTATTTCTCCTATAACCCATAAACGAGAATCAGGCTTTTAGTTTGTTTTAAAAATCAAACTTATTGTTCTTTTCCTGGTTTTAAACATAACACACGCTCATTATAGAGGTGTGTATGGTAAATAACTGTTCAAATAGAAAATTAAAATGTCACTCATTTATTCTCATATATGAGAGCTATTTTCATTTATGATTTTATTTCCCTTTAGACTTCATTTTGTATATAAGATTTCTTTCACAGGCAATTCTTTTATAAAACGTATCAAAATAATTCTATTTTAAAATAGAATTTTATCTAGCTATATAATAGCATTATTTAAAAACATGCATATGATATTCAATTATAAATATATAGAAATAAAATATTCAATAATGTAAAAATATAATGTATTTAACCAATGTACTATTCTTCAACAGTCAAGGATATTATAAATAATTCAGTGATCAAGATCTTTGTACCTAATTATTTGTTTTGTTTTCCCCACTTAGGATAGATCCATAGAATGGGAATTATTAAATATATTATGAAATAGTAGAATAATAATAGATTATTAAGTAGTAATACTATAGAGTTAGTTTTTATTCTGAGTCTAACCATTAAATTCCTGCCACCAATAGATGAGACTGATCATTTCAGTGGTTTCATAGGGCCTTCCTTGGTGGTGCAGTGGTTAAGAATCAATCTGCCAATACAAGGGACACGGGTTCAAGCCCCAGTCTGGGAAGATCCCACATGCCGCAGAGCAACTAAGCCTGTGTGCCACCACTACAGAGCCTGTGCTCTAGAGCCTACAAGCCACAATTACTGAGCCCGTGTGCCACAACCACTGAAGCTCCGCAACAAGAGAAGCCACCGCATTGAGAAGCCCGCGCGCCACAACGAAGAGTAGCCCCTGCTCACCGCAGCTAGAGAAAGCCCACGTGCAGCAACAAAGACCTAATGCAGCCAAAGATAGATTAATTAATTAAAAAAATTATTACTGTGTTAAGATTGCAGGATTTGGAGTCAGACACATTGGGTTTAAACTCAGCAGCTCCACCTACTTGTAATGTTCCTTTGACTAGTAACGTTAACCTCTTTAAGCCTGTTTCTTCTATTACAATAATAGTAGCTAACATTCACAAAGTGTCAGGCACTATTCTAAGAGCACTTTATATATCAATTCAGGTAACCTCCACAACTCCATGAGAAAAGGGCATTCCTATTACACCACGATTTACCCTGTTAACCCCTATAACATGCTGCCCCACAGGACTGCTGGAAGGCTTAAATGAGACAGTATCCACATGTAAAACCTTTTAGCACTATACCAAGACAAAGAGAAAGCATTATTAGTAGCCCCAAATTTTTTTTCTGTTCATTCACTATGTAGTTTTTTCATCATTCATCAGTACTTTGGAAATTTTCTTATCAAAGTATGTACTTTTTTGTCAGAGTACTGCTATAAATCATTCGTTTCTCATTCGTTGCAACCTTCCCCCCCCCCGAAACCCTATTAAGCTAAAACAATCCTACTTTTGACGTCCCTCAAAAATATGAATGATTAAACATAGAAAGTTTAGACCAAAGTACATTAAGGACACAGAATCAGTTCGTTTTTAATTGGTGCCTGGTTTCATCGTAAGAGGCAGTTTCTATCTAGCATCCAGTGGAGAACAGGAAGCAGTTCTGAGCAGTGAGGCATGATAAGGAAGCCAGGCAACTGCCCTGTCTTCTGCAATCAAATGTACACTTAGTCTTTGTTACGAATTTTTAGATTGTTAAGCATATTCAAAGATAATCAGAGGTGGTACGATTGCAGTTGACTTTGAATAATGATTTCTATTTACACGAAGGGGAGGAAACAGAAAGGGCAGTCTAAGAAAGGGAATAATAATAAGAGTAAAGTCAGAGCAATAGTCATAGGCTTGAAAAGAGTGGAACAAGAAATGTTTGGGGGCCTACATAACAGGCACAGTGATAGATGCTGTGGTTACAAAGATGAATATGACACAGTCTCAGTCCTCAAGTTTAGTCTATGGAAAATATTCCCACCTAATATAGTGTGAAGTGTGCAAAATTAAAGTTGAAAATTAATTAGGTTAAGGAGCAAGATGAATGACGATTTGTGTTTCGCAAAAGGCAGCATTAGGCAAGAATTCACAAGCTTTGTCGAAGTGATGAATTGTCTCGTCAGTGACAAATAGTAGTGTGTTGCTTGAACAAAGGTGGGTAGGGTACAGCATCAAGGCCAAGCGAATGCAAAATATGAAGGTGAGAAACAGCATGACGGGAGCACTCGTTTTCTACCTCTGTATAACAGTATCATCACACAATTAGCAGCCTAAAACTCCACTCATTTATTAGCTCACAGCTTTGGTGGGACAGGAGTCTGGGGATGGTTTACCTGGGTTCTTAGCTTCAGAGTCTCAATCTTGTCAGCAAGCACCGCAGTTTCATCAGAAGCTCGACTAGGGAAAGATCCACTTCCAAACTCACTCCAGTTTTTGGCAGAATTCATTCATTTGTTGCTATAGAACTGAGGACACCAGGTCCTGGCTGGCTGTTTCCGGAGGTGGCCTTCCCTTTCTAGAGACCTACCCAGTTCTTAACCATATGGGATCCCCCGGGCTTCCCTGGTGGCGCAGTGGTTGAGAGTCCGCCTGCCGATGCAGGGGACACGGGTTCGTGCCCCGGTCCGGGAAGATCCCACATGTCGCGGAGCGGCTGGGCCCGTGACCCATGGCCACTGAGCCTGCGCGTCCGGAGCCTGTGCTCCGCAACGGGAGAGGCCACAACAGTGAGAGGCCCGTGTACCGCAGAAAGAAAACAAAAACAAAAACATATGGGATCCCCCAACAGGCTGCTTACTTATCACGCCAGCAAGAGAGAGTTTCTCCTCACAAGATGGGTGTTCAATTCCTATGTAATCACATGCATTTGAAGAATACCTGTAAATATGGCCAAAGTGCATTAATACATACGCAAGGTGGAAAAGTTTAGATTTAGATAGACGGGAGGTATAGGTATGAGACGAACCATGGAAAGCCCAAGGAACCTGAATTTTGTGTTTAAGTGATAGAGGCCCATTGAAAGGTTTGAAGAAGAATATTAATATACAGTAATTTAAAATACAATATGTATAATATAGTAATATATTAATATGCTCATATCTGTGTTTTAGATAGCTCACTCCAGCAGGTACCAGAAGGATGAATTTGAACATGATGAGATTAGTTGGAAAATGATTCAGGTATAGACTATAAGGAAATGAGTTTCCTCAATTATATTAAGCTCACTGAAAATAAATAGAAATTTCCTACATAGGGAACAGCAGGTAGAAATTGTATCTTTGGCCTCTGTAATCTGAGAGTCATTGTTTCCTTGGGATATTTCCTCAGGTCTTTTACCAACACTCTGGTCTTAGATGGGGTTAGTGGTACTCTTGATAATATCTATGAAGTAACAATTCTAATTTCCTTCATTACAGTAGAGGCAAAGCTAGAAAATTTAAACTACCTGCCTTAGAAATACAGGGTACAAAGTGTGTTTCATACCTGACATGATAAAGATGATGATAATGGAAATAAAGATAGTAGAGAGTAAACTTTAAAAACCCTGGAAAGAAGATATGATAGGATATAATGACAAAAATGGAAGTAGATGATTTAATAAGGGAAAATGTTAAGGATGAATGCTAACTTCAATTCAAATATTTCATGTTTCTATGACTCCATAAATCTAGACTGAAGTCTGAAACAATTCATGGAACATAAAAGCAAGACAAAGTTAAATCAGAACAAATATAAGATCAAGAGCCCTACCAACTGCTTTCTGCCCAAGTGCCTTCTTCAACAACTTGGACAAAAATGTACTGGTTTTGCAGTTAACAGAGTAAGAGGACCCTCTCCAAACTCCTAATTGCTGAAAAAATGTTTCCTCATATCTTCTTATATTAAAAAACATGGTCTTTAAAATAGAATTAGAAGTGTTAACATTTCCAATAAAGGCAGACTAGCTTCCTGCTGAACAATTCTCCCACTGAGATCAACTCTAATTGCTGGAAATGAAAAACATAAGTGTTTCCATCAAAAAGCTAACCAAAGGCAGCAAGTGCTTGAAGTGTAAAGGTCCCAGAGAGAAGGGATGAACCTACATTTGACGTACCTTTTAATCTGGCCATTTGCAAATTCCCAAGGAGAGGCCAAAAAGCTCAGCACTGATTCCAAAGTCGTAATAGCTTGACATTCAAAAGTTGAAGGGAAAGAAGTTTTTCATTACAATCACTGAAAAGCTGGCTACACTCCAGAAATAGGAGTGAATCACAGCTAAATCCAGCTTCCACAAAGCCTAAAGCATACCATAAAGTTAACTCAATCTCTGCCCCTGCATAACTGCTTGCCAAAAGTAAAGGCATACCTCCTTTAATTGTGCTTCCCTTTATTGGGCTTTGCAGATAATGCATGTTTTACAAATTGAAAGTTTGTTGCAACCCTGCATGGAGCAAGTCTATCGACACCATTTCCCCAACAGTATTTGCTCATTTTTGTGTCTCTGTGTCACACTTTAGTAATTCTCACAATATTTCAAACTTTTCCATTATTATTATATTTGTTATGGTGATGTGTGATCAGTGATCTTTGATGTTACTATTGCAAAAAGATTATGACTTGCTGAAGCCTCAGACTATGGTATTTTTAGCAAGAAAGTTTTTTTAAATTAAGGTATGTATGTCAGTTTTTTTTACACATAATGCTATTGCACACTTAATAGTCTACAGTATAGTGTAAACAACTTTTATATGCACTGAGAAACCAAAAAATTCGTGTGAGTCATTTTATTGTGATATTTGCTTCATTATGGTTGTCTGGAACTGAATCTACAAAATATTCCGGGTATGTCTGTAAAATCAAGTTCCTTCTGGAGGAAGACAATATCAGGCAGAGCCTAAATTTATCTTTACAATTGTTCATACACAATGAGTGGCATTCAGTTAGATATTGCCAGATATGTCAGGAAATAAGACCAAATGACCAAAAAAGAAGGAGAGAGAAAGAGAGAGAGATCCACAGGAGATCCAGACCTTGTAGTTATCAGAAATAGACTATAATATTAAGTATGTGTGATTAATATACTCAAATTTGAAGACAGGATGGAAATTTTAGAAGAGAAAAATAAACTATTAGAAAAGAACCAAATGGAAGTTTTAGAACTCAAAACAGAAAAACTGGACTTAAAAATTCAACTATTGTGTTCAGTAGCATATTAGATACAGCTGAAGAAAGAATTAGTAGAATGGAAAATAGGCCAGAAAAACATATCCAGACAGAATTTATAGAGACACACACAAAAAAGGAAAACATGAAAAAGTATTTGTGAGTCATATGTAACACAGTGAAGTGTCCTAATACACATGTAATTGGATTTCACAAAAGCATACAGAAAGAATGGAACAAAAACAGTTTTTGAACAAATAATTGGTGAATATTTTCCAAAACCTATAAAAGGCAACAAATTATATGTTAAAAAATTAAAATGTATTTCAAGTGATAAAAATCTGAGAAAATTACAACTAGGTACATAGTTACGTTATTGAAAATCTAAGACAAAGAAAAATCTTAAAAACAACAAGAGGTTCAAAATATCTTGCCTTCAAAGATGCAAAAATAAGACAAACAGCTAACTGAATTATCAACTAAAAGACAATGAGAGCAGAGAACGATTGCATTACATCGTCAAACGCTGAAAGAACAAAAAAACCCTACCAACCTAAAAGTTAACCCAGTAAAATCATTAAAAATGAAGGAAAAACAAAGAAATTTCAAACAAAGGAAAACTGAAGTAATGTGTCACCAGCAGACCCACTATAACGGAATAGTAGAGGAAAATTTTTTAAGGCAGAAGGAAAATTACCCCAGATTAAAGTATGGGGATGTTAGAAGGAAGAAAGAGCAATGGAAAGAGTGAATATGTGGATAAATAAAAAGAAGTGTTGGCAAGGATGTGGAGAAATTAGAACACTTGTACACTGTTGGTAGAAACGTAAAATGGTGGAGCCACTATGGAAAACATTATGGAAGTTCCTCAAAAAAGTAAAATAGAATTATCATATGATCTAACAATCCCACTTCTGGGTATATATCCAAAGAAATTAAAATCAGTATCTTGAAGAGATATCTGCACACCCATGTTCACTGCAGCATTACTCACAATAGCCAAGATATGAAAACAAGACAAATGTCCACTGACAGAAGAATGGATAAACAAAATGTGTCATATGCATATACATTACAGCCCTACAAGTGAACGTAATCCTACCATTTGCGACAACGTGGATGAACCTAGAAGACATTTTATGATAAGTAAAATAAGCCAGTCTTAAAAGGACAAATACAGTATGATTCCACTAACATAAGGTATCTAAAATAGTTGAATTCATAGAAGCAGAGAAAGGAATGGTGGTCTCCAGGGGATGGGGGTAGGAGGAAATGGGGAATTGTTCAATGGGTATAAAGTTTCAGTTCTGCAAGGTAAATAAATTCTAGAGATCCATTGTACACATAGCACCTATAGTTATCAACACAGTATAGTAAGCTTGTTAAGAGGGTAGGTCACACATTAAATTCTCTTACCACAATTAAAAAGGGACACAAGGAAAGTCTTAGAGGTGATGGATATATTTATTACCTTGATTGTGCTGATAGAATTATGAGTGTATTGATATGTTCAAATTCATTAAATTGTATACATTAAACATGTGCAGTTTTTTGGATATCAATTATATCTCAATAAAGCTGTTAAAAATATCAGCCCTTACACCTTCAAACTCCTATTTCTTTTTTTTTTTTTTTTTTTTTTTTTGCGGTACGCGGGCCTCTCACTGTTGTGGCCTCTCCCGTTGCGGAGCACAGGCTCCGGACGCGCAGGCTGAGCGGCCATGGCTCACGGGCCCAGCCGCTCTGCGGCATGTGGGATCTTCCCGGACCGGGGCACGAATCCGTGTCCCCTGCATCGGCAGGCGGACTCTCAACCACTGCGCCACCAGGGAAACCCCCCAAACTCCTATTTCAATACCTCCTTCACAAACCTCCATTCCAATTAGATGTTTGTACAGTATGTGAAAGGCAAAAGAATGAAGCTTGTTGAACATGGAATAGTCAAAGTTTTCTTCAAAAGGACACAAAAATCACTGTAAGAAAAGATGTTGATAAATACACGGATCCAAGATTAGGTGTAATCAAAAGAGAACACCATGAAGTGACAAGGCAAGACATCAAGTGGGAGAAGATATTTAATATACATAAAACCCACAGAAGGCTTGTATCTTGAAAATATAAAGAACTTCTTCAAACCAATATAACAAATAGATGATGAAAAAAAATGGGATAAGACATGAATAGTCATTCACAAAAGAACATATCCAAATAGCTGATAAACATAAAGAACTGAGAAACTTCATGAGTCATCAGGGAATTGCTAATTTGAGCCACAACAGGTAAAGTGGAAAAGACTGACAACACCAGCATATCCCTGGGCAAAAGAAGCAAGCCATAAAGCAGTTTCTTTTCCTTTACATAAATTTCCAAAACTTTGTGATGTTGGAAGTCAGCTTAGCTGCTACATTTGGGAAGGAAGTAGGGGGATGTGGTTGGAAAGGGACAAAAAGAGACTTCTAGGATTCTAGTATTGCTCTATTTCTTGACCTAGTTAGTGGTGGTCTCATTGATATTTTCACTTTGTATAATTCATCAACTTGTATATGTATGATTTGGGCTTTTCAGTAGGTTAGATATATTTCAATAAAAACGTTTGGAAAACAAATAATTAGTAGCTATGTAAATATAATTATTTAGGCTAAAAAGCAGAATACTTGACAGAAATAATTTTTATAAAGTATAGAATGTGTGACTAAACTCTTTCCCAACTGGTAAAATGTAACACTAGCCACCACTGGCTAAATTTAAATCATCTTTATTTCCCTGTTCTCATGGATATGAACATTATTCCATTAAGAAAGAAGATAACCTATTTCCCATTTCTCTATCCCCTGCAGATTCATAGTTAGTTATATTATCATCACTATTATAATATGCAGATTTATAACATTTATATTCCATTATTTAACCATAGTTTCACAGTTGTTAGCCTGTTTCATATGAAAATTATTAAATCCTAATAATCTCTTAATCATAGCTTTGCCAGTCAACTTTTGTGTTGATTGGCATTTATTCTCAACAAGAATTTTTCTAGAAGTGGATTAACAGATGCTACAAGTCCTTAATTATTTAATGTTTGAGAATTTGTGTCTCTTGGTTTGATTCTTAAATGGCAACTTTCTGGATAAAAGTGTCTTTCATTAGAATTTTAGGAATTTAATTATTATCTCATCATTCAATAGGGCAGTGAAGAAGTATGAGACGAACCTAATATTTTGTTCAGATGCCAATACAATTATTTCTTTAAAGTCCAGTAATTTTACTAATTTATCTACTGATGTTCATTGTTCTGTATCTTTGTATCTTTTATTCTCTCTTCCTCTATATCAGGAAAGTTTTCCTTTATGTGTTTAAAACATGTTTATTTTCCATTTGTTCTACTGCGTTTACAACAGTAGATGTTGATTATATTTTGGGCCATATCTCCATATTTTTCTCTTAACTGTTTAAACATTATGTTCTTCTCTATTCCATTTTGCTTGAATATCTAAAACCTATCCTTCAGATTTCTGTTTCCAATGATGTCAAACTCCTTTTTATTGCTTTTGATATATCATTTTTATAATGATTTAATTTTATGTTCATTTCTTTCATCAGCTCTTCCAGCTCATAAAAAATTAATGAGCAACGCATCATACATAAAATGACAATTTAACACACGAATGCACAAGTTAAATAATAATACTGATAGTAAAAACACCAAGTACCAGCCATTTTACTTAAGAAATAGAACCAAACCAATCTTTAAGGACTTGGTATACTTCTCTCTCATTCCCTGAAATTAAATAATTGTGATAATGAAATTACAGTCATGTTTGTCTTTTAATTTTAATGCTTTAAAATGCATCAATATATCATTTTGGGGGGATATATTTTAGGGTCTTATTTAAGGACACCTCTGTTACTCTGAGGTCAACTGATACAGTGAACACATGTTATGTTCTGCAGAATATCCAGAAAATTAGGTTCCTTTCAGTCTATATTAGGACAGAGAGCACAAGTCACAGAGGAAAGACATGGCCCTGGGGCAAGACAATAAATATATACTGTTGGGTATTTTAAGGGAATGCAAACTGCTTTGATCCTCTTTCTGGTTATGAGTTAAAAAGAATGCATGTGGCCACATATGAATTTCAGAGGCTATATTGATCTGCAAAGATATTGTGCCTATCACAACATCTGTGATTAGGGATCCAACTTTGTTACACTTCTTTTTTGCACCATTATCCACTATACAGTCTCTGCTTTTTCACGGGGCAGACTAATTAACTATACAGAAATACCATTTATTTAATACAATATAACATACAACAATATTAAAACAATATATGCTATGTTATTTACACATAAGTATTATATCACTATACATAATGCAATATGTTATGTAGATAGCATATAGCTATCTGCCTAAAATCTATAGAAATATTAATATATGCTAATATAATCTAAATATGTTTACTTTCTAAATATAATCTAAATATATTTACATTTCTAAATATGTTTTATTTCTTAATTAAAATGATTTCCAGCTTTATTGAGATGTAATTGATATATAACATTGTGTAAGTTTAAGATGTACTGTGTGCTGAATTGATATGCTTTTATTGCAAAATGATTACCACAATAGTGTTAGCTAATACCTTCATCATGTCACATAATTACCATTCCTTTTGTTGTGGTGAGAACATTTAAGATCTATTCCCTTAAAAACTTTCAGGTATATAATACATTATTATTAACTATAATCAAAATGTTGTGCCTAAAATTTCCAGAACTTAATCATCTTCTAATTGGAAATCTGTGCTCTTTGACCAACATCTCCCCAATTCCCCAAGCCCTGGTCACCACCATTCTACTTTATATTTCCATGAGTTTTGGTTTTTAGATCCCTCATTTCTGTAAGCTTACAGAATATCTGTCTTTCTCTATCTGACTTATTTCAATTAGCACATGCCCTCAGATCCATCCATGCTGTTGCATTTTTGTGTGTTTTGATCTTATATTCTGCAATCTTATTCAATTTTTTGTTAGTTCTGCAAGATGTTTTTTTTTTTCTTTGTAGGTTTCCCAGGATTTTTAATGTTAAAATCATCAAATAATCTGTAAATAGAGAAAAATGTTCTAATATATATGCCTTTTCTTTTTCTTGCCTTGTGTCAACTAGATCTTTCGGAACTGTGTTGAATAAGAGTAGTGAGAGCTTACCTTGTACACTATGTTATAGGGAAGCATCCAGTCTTGCACTTTAAGTGTGATATTCGCTCTTTTTTTTAACAGACTTTTTAAAAAAAAATCAAGTTTAGGAAGTTTCCTCTCTTTCTAGTTTGCTGAGAGCTTTCATTATAAATATGTTACATTTTGTGAAATGCTTTTTCTGTGTCAATTGATATGATTATATAACTTTTCTTCTTCAGACTGTTAATACAGTAGATGACATTAAATTTCAAATATTGAGTAGGCTTACACATTCCACTTGATTATAGTATTTAATTCTTTTTATCCATTGCTGAATCCAATGTCTAGTATCCTGTTGAGGATCTTGCATCTCCATTCATGGGAGTTATTAGTCAATGTTACCTTGCTTTATGCTGTCTTTGTCTGGGTTTACTGGTTAACACTGATCTCAGAGAATGAGCTGCTGGGAATTGTTACGTCCTCATACATTCTCTGTGATTCTGTGATTTTGTGAAATTGAGGTTATTTTTTGGGTGAAATTCTCCAGAATAACCATCTGGGCCTGGGCTTTTCTTTTATCCCAGCTTTTAAATTATAAATTTAATTCATTGTTATAGGACTATTTAGACTACCTATTTCATCTTTCAGTATAGGTAGTTCTTGGTTTCAAGGAAATGGTCCATTTCTTCCAAGTTGTCAAATTTATGAGAGCAAATATTTAAATATTTTTAACTTGTATCTTTCTGTTTGTATATGTTATTTTCTTTATGGAGACGTTTAATTTATATAAATTCTACTGTGCACACATATTTTTTTTCACTCTTCTCACTCCACTCTATACTTTGAATGTGCTCAATATACATCTAATCTGTGGCTTCACACAGCTGGATGGTACCGCATGGTATCCATCCACAATATTTGCTCAAAAACTCCATCAATACACCCTAAATTTCCTGTAACTCCAAATTATCAAGAATGTCTCAAAAAATATTTTGCATGTATCCAGAGGAATTTTTTTCAAATAGTGCTTTTTATATAAAATATGTTGTTGGGCTTCCCTGGTGGCGCAGTGGTTGAGCGTCCACCTGCCAATGCAGGGGACACAGGTTCGTTCCCTGGTCCGGGAAGATCCCACATGCCGCGGAGCAGCTGGGCCTGTGAGCCATGGCCTCTGAGCCTGCGCGTCCTTATATTTTGATTTGGAATATTTTTTAAATTCCAGATTAATATAAACCTAATTTTATAAAGCATAAAGTTTATTAATGATAGACATGAATTTAAGGATTATTAATATAATTACAAATAACTGACATAATTATACAGAAAATATAATAGAAGACAAATGTCCCAAATAAACATTTATTCTTTCAATATTCCAGGTATTTTAATAGTCCCCTTAGTGATTTTGTATTATTGAATTATAAGAAGGGTAAGAGTTCCTTTACTGGGAATAAGAGAAGGAGGAAAAATCGTGGTTCTTGTCACCCAGATCTTAGTTTAAATGTCACCTCCTCTGAGATGCTTTCCCATGACCATTACACCAACTGTCACTTTATGTCACATGACTGTATTTTAATTACTTCCAGAGCACTTATCAAAACTATTTAAATTTTTCCTGTTCACTAATTTTTTTGTGACCTGTCACCTAACACTAGAGTGAGAATATAATCTCTATGAAATCAGGAAGAGGACCCTAATTGGTTCTTGCTCAGTATATGTTGACTGAATTAATAGATTTATATTTTTAGCTTACTTTCAATACACTTGGGTTAAATGTATTGATGAAATGAAATGACGATATTGATATGAACATTTATTACGTGGCTATTATTTTCATGACAATTGTTTTTAAAGAGTTTTTTGGGGTGGACTTCCCTGGTGGCACAGTGGTTAAGAATCCGCCTGCCAATGCAGGGGACGTGGGTTTGAGCTCTGGCCCGGGAAGATCCCACATGCCACGCAGCAACTAAGCCTGTGTGTCACAACGACTGAGCCCCTGTGCCACAACTACTGAAGCCCGTGCGCCTAGAGCACGTGCGTCACAACAAGAGAAGCTACTGCAATGAGAAGCCCATGCGCCACAACGAAGAGTAGCTCCCACTCACCGAAACTAGAGAAAGTCCGCATGCAGCAACGAAGACCCAACACAGACAAAAATAAATAAATAAATTTTTTTAAGAGTCTTTTTTTTCTTTCTAATTGTTCTTTCTTCGTTCCAGGAACAGAGACAGATAAACCTCAGAATCTTTGGTCTGATTAACAGTGAGTAATCCTGAAATACGAAGTTATTCATATTGACCCAGCATAAGTTTTCAAGAATCAGTCCTTTAGGACCAGCTACATAGATGGTTCAAGAAGGCTGAAGGTGGGCACAGCGTGTGCCCGTCTTTGTGTGGAACTGTCCTTTCCCACCCGCCTGCCCTAAAATGCAGTTGTCTGAATACCGCTCTGTGCTTGGAAACAGAGCTTGCCCTTCTCTTATATTATGTCGTCACTACACATGGAGAGCAATTATGCCTACTCACCCTTGTCACTGGAAAAAAATTTAGTAAAGGAATGATTTACTCCACTCTCTTTATAACTAGACACCGCCTGTAACACTTAGAAAGTAGGTATCAGACGGCAAGAAGAGAACAGTGGTGATTTTGTACATTCTGAGAAACAGAGTATCTTTTACTTATGGGATTTTCTAAGGTTGAACTTAAGAAATGCAACCATAAAGAAAACTTGACAAAATTTGACTTTTCATCATAAACTATCTTAAACCAAATGAAAGGGTAGGTACGGCATTGGGAGTATAGTGGTGAGCATAGCTGCCTTCCAAATTAAAGGGTAAATAATGAATCAGGAATTATAATTTATCATGTAGGCAAATAAAGGAGCATAATGAATAAAAAGATTTAGGAATTAAAAAGAGATCAATAAATGAAAGAAAAATCAGAAATGCACCTGTGGGAGCATCGGTCAGACATGAAGACAAATCCAAAAGGAGAAATATAAACGGTGCAAGCACACGTCAAAAGTATTTCTCCCTATTTATAAAAATATGTAAATCCAAAGAAGAAGGCATTTCAATGTTTACTGAACAAACTGGCAAATATTTACAGGTAATAATAATCAGCCTTGGCAGGTTGGGAAAATGTGGTTTTTGGTTTCAGCCTTTCTGGGCGGGAATTTAGTCATATATACCAAGAAAACAGGCCATGCTGTGCTAGGGTGTCCCAGCTTCTTAGCATCATTCCAACAGTTTCATTCCTCAACAGTCCCTACACTGCCAACAAAACAAGCCATCCTGAGGATCCTCAAAATAACTCTAACACCAACAACATGCCCCCGAAATGCTGACAAAGCACATTCTTTCTAGGCATCCTTTGCTCATAACATTTTGAAGGGCCACAAGCTAAAAATATCAACGCTGGGCATCAGTAACACAGAAAACTTTGTTCATAATTTAGGTCCCTTCTACTCGTGAACCCTGCAGTTAATAGTCATTTCTTCAACAGCAGTTTCTGATGTTGTAATTATGATCCCTCCTTTTGGTCTTCAGAGCAACCAAGAAGTCTCTTGTTTTGAAATCAGACATCCTTTTCTCACCTCTGGAGTGTCCTCTTTCTTCTCTTACATAGAACCATCCATCAACCATCCATCACTACATAGGACCAAACATCAATAATGGGTAGAATTCGTTCAGTTTTCTCTGCATACTTATCATGGACCACATTGATTATTATTTTGTAATAGATCTTTATTGGAGTATAATTGCTTCACAATACCGTGTTTGTTTATGTTGCACACTGAAGTGAATCAGCCATAGACATTCTTTCTTTCATTCATTCTTTCATTTATTTCTTTGCACTCATTCTCTTATCCTAGGCAGTTGACATTTTGATAAAGGGATTATCAGGATTACAAAAATTCATGTATACAAGGAAGAACTATTTTGCCAGTAGGTTAATTTCTAGAGGATAAGAGGCCATGGTTATGAAATCCTGTATGTCATTCAAATAAGCATGGAGCAGTCCCTTCCATCTAGACTGCCAAACTGATGTCAATACCAGCAAAACTTGGAACGGCATGTTTTAGGGCACAGAATCCAGTCTTTAGCGGCCACTGTTGACAGTCAGACATGCCCAAACTGAGCAAGTACATTGGGATTTTGAGATGAACTTCCTTGAGGATGGGACCAGGAAGCATAACCCAAGAGCACTTACAGCAAGTGTAATATGAAAGTACGGAGGTAGCATTCACTGTGATACCAGGAGCAGGTCCTTAAGGAGGAGGATGCTAGGCTGACACTAGTGCTCGAGGCGATACCTTGCAGGGAAAGTGATTAATGATTTGTGCTGCACAGATATTGTAAGATGGCAGAAAAAATATTTACAGTCAATAATTTAGAGTCTTTCTAAACATAAGAGGAGTAGATACTGGCTCAGGTATGCATACCTATTAATAGAGTAGTTTTATGATAGGGCTTCCAACCTGAACAGTTCTGTCTTCCCATCCATTAAGGTCACAGTGGACAGAGGGGAGTCATTTGACTCAATGTTTACCACACTGTGTCATTTGAAATGAGGATTTCTGGCACACAGTGCAGACGTGTGCCAGAATAAAATTGGCATTGAGTAACAATTCTCACCTACCTAAATAGTTGGAAACAATAAATACTTTTTATTACTAGTTCCAAATGGTGTACAAGAATATGAAAACATGGACCTCCAGATAAACGAAATCCCTTTCTTAGAGTGGACTTGACCTCGGCACCAATCACCCTCCACTCTGTCTCGTCGAGACAGCTCTCAACAGCTGAGAACATGACTTATTCTTTCAGTTTTTCAGTTGAAGGTAAGTATGATCCCTCATCTGGCAAGTAGCCCACTTGCTTTCTGCTATACAGATGCAACTACCTCTGTAACTGTGTCAATGTGGCAATTGCAACAATGAAATATAGGAAGTTAGTTCAAAAATTAGAATAATAGCCAAGCATATTCAGGAAGGGTATTAATTGAAGTTCTCTGTAGTTTTCTAAATGGTTTTTAGCCAAAGCCAGGAGGCTATCAGCAAACTGGGTTGCTAAGATTCTGGGTTGAAGAGAACATGGGAGTCTCTAAAGGATTATCTCAAACTTTCCACATACCTTGTTGTATCTGCTGGTATGCATATGATAAATGAGTTAGTGGAAACTTACTAGCTACCTGATGGGAAAAAAACATGTTATGTGCTTTGTACTTGAAGGTAGAAAAGAATTAATTTAAAATGTATGTCAAGTTATGTCACTATAATAAATTAAGCCTCTTAGTTTCATCATGGTATTTTATGCTTAAGTAAGGTTTGTATGAGGAACATATTCAAATGTTGATTACATGTCCCTAGGTCCCTATTTATCATAAAATAAACTCCCATTTAAACAGATTGGGGTTATTTTTTTTTTTTCTAGGAGTACCATTGTTAGTTCAGATTCAACTACTTTTTTTTTTTTTTTTTTGCGGTACACGGGCCTCTCACTGCCGTGGCCTCTCCCATTGCGGAGCACAGGCTCCGGACGCGCAGGCTCAGCGGCCATGGCTCATGGGCCCAGCCACTCCGCGGCATGTGGGATCCTCCCGGACCGGGGCACGAACCTGTGTCCCCTGCATCAGCAGGCGGACTCTCAACCACTGTGCCACCAGGGAAGCCCCAACTACATTTTTTAAGTTACACTTTAAAAAGTATAGATGATCTTTACTTAAAATCTTGTTAAAGTGATAATAAGGCTATGACCTTTAAAAAAATGCTCTAATAAACAAGGGCACCCTTTTAATTCTCTGAAAGGAAGACAAATATCACTTTCTTGTGGCTGCTGCTGATCTTCAAATATTTACATTCTGTGCCACCCAGTAATCTTGACAGTCATTAAGTTTATTCCAGGCCCCAAATAATAATGTAACTCAGAAAAAAAAATGTTTTGCTTTCTACAGACAAGAAAATATTGATGGGGTTAAACATCATGAGGCTGAAAATGATGAGGTTAAAGAAGGTACTACTTCAAAATTCCAGGTCCCATTACCAGCTCCAAAGTCGGAGGAGTGAAATAAAACAAATTATTTGCCTTTTCTGTGCCACAACATCTCATTATATACAAATGGAAATTAAATAAATGCTACAAAGAAATGTTAAAAGCAGTTCTTTAAACTCAGAAGATGAAAATGTCTAAATTTGTCAGTTCTATTATACGTTAAACTGAAATTCCTAACACAATAAGAAAAATAAACTGAATGCATGCAGATTAAAGAAAATACCATTAATTGCTACTGTTTTCAAATGATGTGAATAACTATATAGAAACTTCTCTCTAGCTGTACAAATAATCAGAAATATTAGTATAACAAGTTGCTGAATATAAGAGAAATATAAAAAGTCAATTTTACTTCCATGCATCAGAAAAAAAATGAAATTTAAAAATAGATATTAATTTTAATAGCATCAAGAATGTAAATACCTGAGGAAAATCTAAAAAAGAATGAGCAAGGACAATATGTGGATAATTACAAAACTTTACTAAAAGATATTATGGACAATATCATATTTCATTGAAAGGAATACATAGTATTGTAAATATGTTACTTTTCTCCAGGCTTAGCTATAGATAAATTGCAATTTCAAACAATATTCCATAAGTATTTATTTTAACTTAAAAAATTGATTCTAAATTGTATGGGAAAGAGGAAATGCTCAAGCTCACATAGAAAGAATGACAATTAGACTGACAACAGAGGCAGCAAAGGAAGAAAAATATTATAAAATACTATCTTCAGTATGCTAAGAGAAAATGACTGTCAACTTAGAATTCAATAACAAGCAAAAATGCCCTTCAGTAATGACCAAAAATAAAGGTATTTTCAAACAAGCAAAAATTGAGAGTTTAACAGCAGATCCTCAGGAAAGAAAATTCTAAAGGATACTATTTAAAGAAAAGGAAAAAAATCCCAGATGGAAGAGCCATGATACAAGAAGAAATGAGGATACTGAAACTACAAAACATTGTTGAAAGAAATTTAAAAATTGAAAGCTATCCTGTGTTCATGGATTAGAAGACTTAAAATTACTAAAATGGCAATATCCTCAAGTTGATCTATAGATTAAATGCAATCCCTATCAAAATTTCAACTTCCTTATTTACAGAAATAAAAAGGTGATCCTAAAATTCATATGGAAATATAGGAAAAACTATCTTAAAAAAGAACGAGTGAAAAGGACTCACACTTCCTGATCCTGAAACCTACTACAAAGCAACAGTCACCAAAACCATGTGGTATTGGCCTCAAGGATAGACATAGATCAAGGAATAGAGCAGTCTAGAAACAAACCCAAAGACCCAGTCAAGTGATTTTGACAAGGGTGCCAAGATCATTCAATGAGGGAAGAATAATCTTTTCAACAAATGGTGCTGAGACACTGGTAGCTAGATATAAAAGAATGAATTTAGACCCCTACCTCACACCATAAACAAAAATTAATTCAAAAAAGATCAAAGATTTAAATGTAGGAGATAAAAATATAAAACCCTTAGAAGAAAACAAAGACCTAAATCTTCATACTTGGCATTAGGTAGCAGTTTCTTAAATATGACAACAATAAAACAAGCAATCAAAGAACAAATAAATAAATTAGACTCCATTAAAATTAACAACTTTTGGGGTTCAAAGAACACTATCAAGAAACTGAAAAGACAACCCACATAATGGGGGGAAATATTTGCATGCTGTATATCTGCTAAGGGTCTACTATTCAAAATACATGAAGAACTCTATATCCCAATAATAAAAAGACAAATAACCCAATTAAAAATGGGCAAAATATTTTCACAGGTATTTTTCCAAGATACATATATAAATGGCCAACAAGCACATGAAAAGGTGTTCAGCATCATTATTCATCATGCATATGCAAATAAAAAGGAGCCAAGCTCCTCTGTCTTCCTGCTTTACCATCTTTAGGAAACTGCCTTCATTGTCCTGACTCCAGCATAGCTACTCTACCTCCATGCGTTGTTTAAAGTTCCAAGCAGGAAGAAAGGGAACATTCATCTTTTTATCATCAGGAAAGTTAAGGAAGCTTCACCCAGAAGAATTCCATTCACATTCCTCAGCCCTGAACAAGGTTACATGGCATAATTATGCCACTACTTACTGTATATTTCAAGGGGAAGTAAAGATCAGTTATAAAGTATGAGATAAGAATTCCAGTGCAACAATATGTCTGACTTGATCATTTAAAAGCCCTTTGTCTAAAAACACCTGGAAATTCTGTAAAAAACAAATAACAAACATTGTTATATACAAAGCTGCACTCTTGAGAAAGAAAGAGATAACCTTCAGTGTTGGGCATGAGCTTGGACCCAGAAATGGGAACAGTAAGTGCATTGTTAATGCTCAGTGGGATGGGGGGGGAGGGTAGTTCAGCCTTCATAATCTTGGGACTTGTGCTGGAGTGCCCACCTGGGAAGGGGACATAGGCAGACCTTGGGCTGCCTAAGCCAAAGTATGAGGACTGAGAAACCCACATTAAGATAGGATCTTCAAATGGTGGTCCTCTTAATAAAAGGGTGGAAATATCTTTTACCTCTCAGAGGGAGATGGTAAGACAGATGTTGTTTCCTTCTGATCTTCCTATGAACAAAAGTTTCCCTGGAGAGTCTGATCTGGGCTTCACAGGAGTTTAAAGTACCACTTCTGGTTCAATAAAATCCAAGCAGGAAATTAACATAAAAGTTAGTTCCTGGATGGTGATACATTTGGGATAGTGGACAAAGCAAAAGCAAACTGCTCTGGAGGGATACTCCCCCAGAAAAACCACAAAGATAAAATGTTTAAGGAGATGATCCACTTTGATTAGAAAAAATATCTCAAGAATTTAAGGAAAGTATATAGTAATCTAAAGAAGAATAGAACAGAAATTACTTTAAAATAATTACAAACCTAAAAGAACTGAAATTCTCTGAAGAGAAAATAAAATACTAGGAAAACAAGTTACTAAGGAAAAGAAAGGCATTTGAAAAGATCTAAATTGAAACTAAGAAGAAGAAAACATAGTCATTGAGACAGAGATAAAGAGACATAATAAGTAGAGAGAGGGAAAAAATTTATAAGAATGTTGTACAGAGAGCAGCAAAGAGGGAGAAAATACAGGGAGATGAGTGACATGGAGGAAAAAATAAGATGACCCCATGTAAAGAGTTTCAGAAGAAAGACTAGATGAAGGAAAAGAAGCAATATTCAAGCACAAGGTCAAATAAAAATAATTTCATAACTGGACACATTGTAGTAAAATTTTAGAAAAGCAAAACAAAGAGAAAATCTTAAAAGTAATCAGATAGGAAAAACAGATTTCTTACAAAGAAAGAGTGATTTGTTACACAGCAGACTTAATAATGACCCTTCATTCTAAACTATGAGGCTGGGAAAACCTCATAGTAGAACTGGGAACTTTTCTAGGGCAGTAATTCAAAACATAAGAGCCCTGCAAAGAGAAACCCAATACATATCTTGACCCTTGGGTCAAAAACCTATTTTTTTTTCCTCACCAAAACAAATAACCATTCCAAGGAAGAATTCCAAAGCATATAATAACCTTCTATTTACTGTGCCATTTTTTATGTTTAGGATAAACAAATGAAGCCTCTGGGCTCTGGTACTAGTCCCTAACCTTTGTGTTTTAAATTGCCATAAATAAAGGAAATAGTTTTCTATCCTATACAGTATTATATTTGATGGAGATTTATATTTAAATGCTAATTAAGTTAGGCATCTACTGATATGAAGAATGGTAGCAGTGTAAATATCCCAACATGTTATTAACAACAAAGCATAAATTTTTCTTTAAAAATAACATCAAGTTTAAAAATCGTTACGAAGAATCTAATATACACCTGCACATTGCTACCACTGTAGCTTTGAATTGGGGATAGTCCACAGAAGGGACAACACACAGTTCTAATATTCTAGGCCTAAAAAAAAATTGGCACGCCTGTATTGTACATATTAAATATGCTCTAACACATTTAATCATAATTTTAAAAATCTGGGGGTCCGTAGTGATTCTAAAATGAGGGGTAGGACTCTTCTTTATGGAAGAATGCCAACTAATAAATGCAGAAGGAATGGTATAATTAGAAAAGTCAACACTTTGCAACCGTATATTAATAATTGATTCAGGCTAAGATCATAATTCGATAGTAAAACCACAAGGTGAAAAGTTGCTGGAGAACAGGACATATAAATTCACAGTGTCTCTTCACAGATTATTTATTAATTAGGAGGGGAACAGGGGAGCCTAAGTGATCATAAAGTCTGGTGGGCACTCCAAGATATCAAACTGAACCTCACAAGGAGTGAGACATTGAGTACCCTCTGCCTGAGGCACTGAGACGGAAACAGCACCAGCTATGTGGTACCCAGAGCATCTGGCCAAGAATCTGAACCTGAATCTGGGACCCAGGAAACAATCAGACAGTCAAACTGAGGGACAATCTGTGATACAACTGACCTACAGACCTCAAATCAACTGTCATGAAAGAAGAGAAAAACATGCTGAGAATTTTCTAGAATGAGAATGACAAAAAGATCTTTTTTGACTCACCTTCTAGAGTAACAGAAATAAAAACAAAAATAAACAAATGGGACTTAATTAAACTTAAAAGCTTTTGCACAGTAAAGGAAACCATAAACAAGACAAAAAGACAACCCTCAGAATGGGAGAAAATATTTGCAAATGAAACAACAAAGGATTAATCTCCACAATAAACAAACAGCTCATGGAGCTCAATATCAAAAAAACAAACAATCCAGTTAAAAAATGGGCAGAAGACCTAAATAGACATTTCACCAAGGAAGACATACAGATGGCCAAGAGGCACGTGAAAAGCTGCTCAACATCACTAATTATTAGAGAAATGCAAATAAAATGAGGTATCACCTCACACCAGTTAGAACGGGCATCATCAAAAAATCTACAAACAATAAATGCTAGAAAGGTTGTGGTGAAAAGGGAACACTCCTGCACTGTTGGTGGGAATGTAAATTGATACAACCACTATTGAAAACAGTATGGAGGTTCCTTAAAAAACGAAAAATAGAACTACCATATGACCCAGGGATCCCACTACTGCACATATACCCTGAGAAAACCATAATTCAAAAAGAGACATGTACCACAATGTTCATTGCAGCACTATTTACAATAGCCAGGAGGTGGAAGCAACCTAAGTGTCCATCGACAGATGAATGGATAAAGAAGATGTGGCACATATATACAATGGAATATTAGCCATAAAAAGAAATGAAACTGAGTTATTTGTAGTGAGGTAGATGGACCTAGAGTCTGTCATACAGAGTGAAGTAAGTCAGAAAGAGAAAAACAAATACCGTATGCTAACGCATATATATGAAATCTAAAAAAAGAAAAAAAGGTACTGACGAACCTAGTTGTAGGGCAGGAATAAAGAGGTAGACATAGAGAATGGACTTGTGGACATGGGGTGGGAGGGCGAAGCTGGGGTGAAGTGAGAGTAGCATGGACATATACACACTACTGAATGTAAAATAGTTGGCTGCTGGGAAGCAGCATCATAGCACAGGGAGATCAGCTCGGTGCTTTGCAATGACCTAGAGGGGTGGGGTAGGGAGGATGGGAGGGAGTTTCAAGAGGGAGGGGATATGGGGACATGTGTATGCATATGGCTGATTCGCTTTGCTGTGCAACAAAAACTAACAGTATTGTGAAGCAATTATACTCCAGTAAAGATCTATTTTAAAAAAATGACAAAAGAAACATGACAATTAAATGCAAATAATGATCCTTGATTAGTGTCAAATAACACAAATGAAAAAAAATAAGACAGTTACAAAGATCAAATGAAAATAAAATAAAAGTTATAAAGAACATTATTAAAATAAAAATAAAATGAAAGTGAAAATAAAAATGAAACAGCTGTAAAGAACATTACAGCAATTGGGAAAATTTGAATATGAATGATCTATTACATAATAGTAGCACATCCATGTTAGGCATCTTGAAAGTGATCTTTACACTGAGGGTATGTGGGAGAATGTCCCTGATTTTAGGAGATTCATGCAGATGCATTTAAACATGTAGAGGGAGAGATACAGCTAATGTGGCAAAAAATGAACAGTTGGTTAATTGTGGTGAATATATGGTGGTCATTGTAATACTCTGGAAAGTTTTCTGCATGTTTGAAATTTTTCAAAATAAAAAGCTGGGGAAAATGTGACTGCCTTACTAAGTCTTTTATTTTATTATACTTAGAAATTCATAATTTGAATTTTTTGTAAAAATTTTCAGAAAACAGACACCACTACTGCCTCACGGTCTATAAGACTTTATCTGTGTACTATGTTAATAATACGTATTATTCTTACAACTGATCAGATACTATGCCAGATAAGCACTTTAAATATACTCTCTCAAAGGGAACCCTCTTACATTATTGGTGGGAATGTAAATTGGTGCAGCCACTATGGAAAACGGTATGGAGGTTCCTCAAAAAACTAAAAATAGAGTCGCCATATGATCCAGAAATCCCACTCCTGGGCATATATCTGGACAAAACTATAATTCCAAAAGATATATGCACCCCAATGTTCACAGCAGCACTATTCACAATAGCCAAGACATGGAAACAACCTAAATGTCCATCGACAGATGAATGGATACAGAAGATGTGGTACATATATACAATGCAATACTACTCAGCCATAAAAAAGAATGAAATAATGCCATCTGCAGCAACATGGATGGACCTAGAGATTATCATACTAAGTGAAGTACATCAGAGAGAGAAAGACAAATATCATATGAGGTGATTTATATGCGGAATATAAAATAGACACAAATGAACTGATCTACAAAACAGAAACAGAGTCACAGACATAGAGAACAGACTTGTGGTTGCCAAGGGCAGAGGGCTGTTGGCGGAGGGATGGATTGGGAGTTTGGGGTCAGTAGATGCAAACTATTATATATAGAATGGATAAACAACAGGGTCCTACTGTATAGCACCAGGAACTATATTTAGTATCCTGTGATAAACCATACTGGAAAAGAATATTTCAAAAGAATGTATAGGGCTTCCCTGGGGGTGCAGTGGTTAAGAATCCACCTGCCAATGCAGGGAACACAGGTTCGAGCCCTGGTCCGGGAAGATCCCACATGCTGCGGAGCAACTAAACCTGTGTGCCACAGCTACTGAGCCTGCGCTCTAGAGCCCACAGGCCACAGCTACTGAAGCCCGTGCGCCTAGAGCCCATGCTCTGCAACAAGAGAAGCCACCGCAATGAGAAGCCCATGCACCACAACAAAGAGTAGCCCCCGCTCTCCAAAACTAGAGAAAGCCTGCGCACAGCAACGAAGACCCAACGCAGCCAAAAATAAATACAATAAATAAATTTTAAAAAGAGAATGTATATATATGTACAACTGAATCACTTTGCTACATGGCAGAAACTAACACAACATTGTAAATCAACTATATGTCAATAAAAAAACAAAAATAAGAAATATATAAATGAACTAACTTACAAAACAGAAACAGACTCACAGACTTAGAGAATGAACTTATGGACCAGGGGGGAAGGGTTGGGGGAAGGGATTGACATGTACACACTGCTATGGACCAGGGGGGAAGGGTTGGAGTTTGGGATTGACATGTACACACTGCTATATTTAAAATGGATAACCAATGAGGACCTAGTGTATAGCACAAGGAACTCTGCTCAATATTATGTAACAACCTAAATGGGAAAAGAATTTGAAAAAGAATAGATACATGTATATGTATAACTGAATCACTTTGCTGTGCACCTGAAACTAACACAACATTGTTAACTGTACTCCAATATAAAATAGAAAGTTAAATATATATATATATTTTTTTCCCCTCATTTACCTCTCAAGGCAACAATCTATCAACATTTCTATATTTCACACAAGAAAATTGAAGTTTAGCAATGTTCCATTACATTAACCTGCCCAGGAGGCCAAATTAAGATTTAAATACATCACTCTCTTCCCAGATTCCAAGTTCTTATTTGTATAGCCTCCCTCGGAAATGTATGCAGCTCAACATTTGTACCTACGGATGTGATGTGGACCTGCATGAGGAAACATACATGGTGATTATTAAAATGAGCAGCTCTTTATTCAGCTGTAAGTTTCCTGATACAGTGGCAGTTTCATTGTGAAGAAATGAAAATGAACAAAAAAGCAGGTTTAAGTACAATAATATAAATACAATCACTTTCCAAAATGATTAATATTATTTTGAGTGAACCAATGAGATTTTTAAAAATAAATTTATTTTATTTATTGTTTATTTTTGGCTGCGTTGGGTCTTTGTTGCTGAACGCGGGCTTTCTCTAGTTGCCGTGAGCAGGGGCTACTCTTCGTTGCGGTGCGTGTGCTTCTCACTGCGGTGGCTTCTCTTGTTGTGAAGCATGGGCTCTAGGCACATAGGCTTCAGTAGTTGTGGCACATGGGCTTCAGTAGTTGTGGCTAGCGGGCTCTAGAGCGCAGGCTCAGTAGTTGTGGCGCATGGGCTTGGTTGCTCCCCGGCATGTGGGATCTTCCCGGACCAGGGCTTGAACCTGTGTCCCCTTCATTGGCAGGCGGATTCTTAACCACTGTGCCACCAGGGAAGCCCCAATGAGTTTTTTCTAAGTATATAAATATACATTTTTTTTTCTCACATGTGCAAGAATCTTTTCTTGGCCCACCACTTAGTAGGTCCTATTATGACTTAGCTCTCATTCTTAATGTAGATTAAAAAATGAGATGAGAATGATTCTCACCATCTTAATAACATGTAAGAAGATAAATTCTCTGAAGATCATTTATGAGTTGATTTATGCTTTTTTCTTTCTTTGACTGTCTTTATTTTTCTGTTCTCTGAGCTAGCAAGGCATCTTCACATAATGCCTTATAGTTATCTTTAATAATTAAATGGATAACCTTTAACTTTTTTCCTGTTAGGATTGTAGGAAACTATTTGTCAATAATATTTCAGCTACTCTATGTGGAATCAAGAGAAACACAGCAAAATGGTATTATAGCAATAAGGCATTTTTAATATAAAGTGTTGAAGAAAAAGCTTTGAAAACATCTGTTGTAAAGGAGAAACATACCCAAAAGGGAAAAGTTCTATTGGTTGTAGAAATACTTGTTCTTCATTCTGATTCACCTAAAAGAACACCCAACATAAACAATTTCTTTAAGCCTGAGAGGACATTGCAAGTTTAGAGAAAATTATTCAGTATACTCTTTTTCAAATGTGTATTTGTCCATTCATTTATTTATTCATGTATAAACTTTTATTTATAGACTTTTATTTGGCTCTTGTTAGGTGCCAGAAACTGTGCTGATTACTTGAGAGATAAAATATGACTAAGATATAGTAATGACCCCATTGCGTTTCACAAATTGTGGACAGCAAATTAAACTATTATCTTCTAATAGATAAATTCATCAATGCCATTACCTCAGGAGCTGGTCTTTTAGTGCAACTTCTACTGAATGTTAGAAGATTTTAGCCATTGGCAAGAACTGTAGGTCAGAGCACAGGGTGTTAAATTCTGCGTATGTAATTCAGCTAAGTTGAGTAAAACACAGAAACCTTTGTTTTCTAAAGCAAAAGAGTAATCAGGCTGATGACTCAGAATGAAACACTGCCATTTTCTAAAGGTCAGAAATGTATGACTTTGAGCCAATTAACCAATGGATTGATGCTATCAAGATGTTTTCCAAACCAAGTAGCTATTTTCTAATCATTATGTCAAAGGTTAAATTCTACCCATCTTGTTCCTCTTGAGCATACCAAGGTGAACTAACCAGCCAGTGGCATCTACAAATCCAATGCCAATGGAAGAGAAAAAACTATCTGAAAGGGGATTCAAGTGAAGGTCAAAAAAATATATTGTCAGCTTATGAAATGCCCGTAAACTTGTAGGTTAACCTTGACGACAAGATACTGCATAAAAGTCAACATAAAAACTCTACCTAAAAGAATAGTCTACATTTTTAAAATTCTAGAAAAAAAATAAAAAGAAGAGAAATAAATTTGTCAGTGACCTTAGAATACTGCCAAGAGGGGGATTGAAGCTGATTTGGATTCGGGCACTGATCAAGGATCTGACACAAAAACAGGTATCAAGCCAAAGGCACTGAGTGGGAGGGAAGTGGTGATGGGGGGATAGAAGGCATGGGGTGGGTTTTGTGGGGTTTTAGGCATTTATTCATTTTTTCCTTGATATTCCTCCTATACTTTGAACAAACTGTTATTAACCTCACCCATTATGCCATGCATGATTAATTCCTCCCTATAAAACAGGGAATGGAAGAGCCCCTGGCAAAGCCTCTTTGTGTTTCCTGTATATATTTTTGAAGATAAAAGAGAAAAATAAATCACGAATACGCCTAAAAGTCAGACTAATGATAGAATAATTTTAGTGTCCTTTCAGTGTCCTTTCTGTTGCGAGTGACAGAAGTGGAACATGAACTAGGTTAAACAAAACTGGAATTTATAAAACAGAGAAGCCTAAAGCTGGCCTGGGCTTTATATACAGCAGGATCCAGGAGCTCGGAGGATGCCATCAAGGCTCTCTGTTACCGGGAACTCTCAGCTCTGCCTGTCATGGGGCAGCTTCATTCTGCATCCAGCTCTAAGCATATAGCAGGCTGTTCACATATTAATTCCAGAAAATGATTCTGACTGTCTCATCCTGGGTCTCATTCACACCTCTGCCTCTGGATTAGGGGAAGGTATAGTGACTGAAATCTTTACCCCATGGAGTAGGAGGGGCTGGTTTCCCAAAGGAAATGATACTCTCCATAGTACCCAATCAATATTTCTTGAATGAATGAATGAATGAGTGAATATGAATCAATCAGTAAGATCATTTCTAGAACAGTGGACGTTTTTTGAAGTGGTAAAATTTCTGTACTCTTCCCAATACTTGTTTATTCTAACCACATTTTGTTTTCTAGTTGTTAAGAGTATTTTGAAGAATGCCAGAGAACGGTAAGGGGGAAGAGTACCTATCGCAGGTATGATGCAGGTGAGTAGGAAGACATTAGCAGTGAGGCAGTAAAACTGGCAAAGGTGACCTGATATTTCGTGACACTCTTAAGGATAGGGTGGAGAGGGGATGGGAAGAGAGATGAATTCACGGAAGCCTGAATATCTATACAAAAAAGTAGTGATTCTTTGTTTTAAATTTTTAATAAACTTTGATTTTGGAATAATTTGAGATTTACAGAAAAGTTACAAAAATAGTACAAAGAGTTCTTGTGTACCCTTCACCCAGCTTCTCTTAATATCTTTTTTTTTCAGCTTGATTGAGGGATAATTGATAAAATTAAAATATATTTAAAGTATTTGAAGTAGTGCTTCATAGAGAACATATCAGAGCTTCCTTGGTAACATTTTCAAGCCATCATCACCACCCAAGAGATATTCTGCTATGCCCCATGGACTTAAAGAGGACCTGTATTCAAGGTATTAATAAGCAAAACTGGCTCAGCGGGTTCTCATGATGAGTGATAAAACTAGTTTTGACATGATCCAAAGACACTGAAGCAATGAGCCCAAACTAGTAAATTTCAGATAAACAGATATAGATGTAAAGTTCCATGTGCAGGTTAAAAAAGGTATAGAAACAGGAGAGAAAATCTTGGAAGATTATTTGGGAGGGGAACTCAGGATCAGGAAATGAATTTAGGACGTCATAGTGGGCATCTGTCATTTCTGACAGCTCAAAATAATTGAATTGCATTTTGCTCTTTACATTTTGCTATTTCTTACATTGTGTGTCTTGCCTTCTCCATGTAAAATTCAGCAAGAGCCCTATTTCCTAGCTTCCCTTATCACTAAAGTGCAGACGTGTGACATATTCCACCCAAGGGATGCACCCACGAAAGTCAGATCGGAATGGAGCTGCCTGAAGAGAAGGCATTGATTTTGGAATGCAGGTAGGGAGGCCAAGCTGGGCTCAGACAGCTCTGAGCTGTGGTTCTGGGGGTTGTTTAATGTGAACTCTGTCCTTACAGAGTCGCCAAAGATTCTGAGAGCTATCTAACATTTTGTAAAACAAACAGACACGTAAACAAAGACAATTTCTCCACTTAAATGGGATTCACTGTTTCCCTTTATATAGCCTGGTAACAGGGGCCTCTGCTGTTTATTCATAAAATTGAGAAAACTATACTTCTGCAAACCTTACAGGAGCTGTAAGAATGAGATAAGCTAATAAAGGTGCAACAGCTTGAAAGGTATTAAAGAATGATACATATGTAAGATTTTAACATGGAATGGGCCTATTTTCTCCTGCTCCAAAAGGCAAACCTATGTTACCCTGGAGCTATTGCAAAGAGAGAAATTCTGAATAAATTTTCCAAGAGATTAGAGCTAGCCAGTGTTGTCACAGGCAGCCTGATAAAGGAGTGAGCTTCTCATATTGAAGATATCCAAGCATAACTGGGTCATCAACTAATAGACATACAGTAAATGGGATTTCTACTTCTGAAACAGACTTGAACTAGAGGCTACTAAGGTCTCCTTAAAATTCTAATATTACCTGATTCTGCTTTGGCAATTTTATATCAAGAGATTTTCTGGTCCGTTTTCTATGGTTTTTTCCTTGTGTATATTGTATCACATTTATTTAATTTTGTGCTCTGATAAAATTACTTTGTATCCCTATAAATGATATAAATATGCATAGTCACTAAATTTATAGGGATATGGACTATACATAGCAAAATATCAAATATATTAATATATGCCAATATATCAAAATATATGTGTAAAAGTATCTAATAAAATATAAAGCAGTATAATTACATTGTGAACATGTAAAAACACGTATAGGTACATTGTATGCATTTGCAAAATAATTCTTCATGGTGTGACTTCATGCTTATTTAGTTTTTTTTCCAATTGTTATGAAGAAAGACAAGATATTTTATCTTATATTTCAGTGTGAAATATATACTTTTTATCTGGGGTAAATTTACTATGCAGGTGCTTCTGGGGTTTTGAGTTTACAAACTCAATCCCCTAATGTTACAAGAGTAAACACATATATACATAAAATCTTGATAAAGTGTGTCTGTCCTCTTCTCATCTTGCTCCAAGGGGTTTTTTGGATTCTTCTACTATCACTTAAGTATATAATCATTTGCCATTCTCTCTGGTTGGATTAGGAACTCTTCAACGATAGGGTTTGTTAAAATACCAACTAGTTTACAACTAGTGCTGTGCATGGCCCCCTTCAGTGCAATATATATATATATATATATATATATAGCCAATGAGTGGCAATAAGCCAAGGGGACTGGCCTTTCCTGTCTACTGTTTTGAGAAGAATGTGTAATCTGCTATTGTTGGATGAAGTAGTCTATAGATGTCAATTATATCCAACTGATTGATGGCATCATTGAATTCAACTATGTCATTAATGATTTTCCATGCCAGTGAATCCTTCCATTTCTGGGAGAGGGATGTTAAAGTCTACAACTATGATAGTGGATTCATCTCTTTCTCCTTGCAGTTCTATCAATTTCTGCCTCTTGTAGTTTGGTGCTCTGCTGTTAGGTACATACACCTTAAGAATTATTATGCCTCCTTGGAGAATTGACCCCTTTATTGTTATGTAATGGCCTTCATTATCTCTGATAATGTTCCTTACTTTGAAGTTCTGCTCTGTCTGAAAATAACATACTCTTTTTTTTCCTTTTGATTAGTGTTAGTATGATACACTTTCTCCATCCTTTTACTTTTAACCTATATATGTCTTTATAGTTAACATGCATTTCTTGTAGACAATGTATAGTTGGGTTGGGCTTTTTGATCCACTTTTACAATCTGTCTTTTATTTGGTGCACTTAGACTGTAGACATTCAAAGTTCTTATTGATATAGGTGGGTTACTATCTACCATATTTGTTTCTGTTCTCTATTTGTTGCCCTTGTTCTTCGTTACTATTTTTGTCTTTCACTCTTCTGCCTTGTGTGGTTTTAGCTGAGCATCTTATCTGATTCCATTTTCTCTCCTCCCATAGCATATCAATTATACTTCTTTTTTTTCTTATTTTAGTGGTTGCCCTAGAGTTTGCTATCTACATTTACAGTTAATCGAAGTTCACTTTCAAATAACATTATACCACTTCACAGTTGTGTGAGTACCTTATAATAACAATAATCCTAATTCCTTCATTCCATTCCTTTATCATTGCTGTCATCCATTTCACTTTATAAGCATACATAAGCATATATATATATATATATATATATATATATATAGTACAGACTAATCAAATACACTGTTGGTATTGTTTTGAACAAACTGTTATCTGTTAGATTAATTAAGAACAAGAAAAATAAATGATTTTTTCTTCACCTCTCCCTTCTTCAGTGCTCTTCCTTGCTTTATATAAAGGTGAGTTTCTGACCTATAAAAATTTCCTTCTCTCTGAAGAACTTCTTTTAACACTTCTTGCCAGACAGGTCTATTAGCAACAAATTTCTTCAATTTTTGCTTGTCTGAGAAAGTCTTTCTCTTTGACTTTTAAAGGATAATTTTGCAAAGTAAAGAACTCTAGGTTGGTGGGGTTTTTTTCTTTCTCTCAACACATTAAATACTTCACTCCACTCTCTTGTTGCTTGCATAGTTTTTGAGGTGAAATCAGATGTAATTCTTATCTTTGTTCCTCTACAGGTAAGATGTTTTATTCCCTCTGGCTTCCTCCAGGAGTTTATCTTTGATTTTCTGTAATTCAAAAATGATATTCCAAGGTGTAGTATTCTTTTTTTTTTTTTTTGGTATTTATCCTGTTTGGTGTTCTCTAAGCTCCTTGGATCTGTGGTTTGATGACTGACAATTTAGGGAAATTCTCAGTTATTATTGTTTCAAATCTTTCTTCTTTTCCTTTCTTTCTTCTCTTTCTGGTATCCCCATTATTCATATGTTACACCTTTTGTAGTTGCCCCACAGTCCTTGGATATTCTGTTATGTTTATTTCAGTCTTTGTTGTCTTTGTCTTTTTGTTTTTCAGGAATTCTGTCAGTATATCCTCAGGCTCAGAGATTCTTTCCTCAACTCTGCCCAGTCTACTAATAAGTCCATCAAAGGCATTCTTCATTTCTGTTATTGTGTTTTTTATCTCCAGTATTTCCTTTTGGTTCTTTCTTAGGATTTCCTTCTCTCTGCTTCCATTGCCCAGCTGTTCTTACCTGCTGTCTATTTTATCCATTAGAGCCCTTAGCATATCATAGTTGTTTTAAATTCCCATTGTGATAATATCAACATCCCTTCCAAGTGTAGTTCTGATACTTGCTCTGTCTCTTCAAATTGTGGTTTTGCCTTTTAGTATGCCTTGTAATTTTTCTTGGCAGCCATACATGATGTATCAGGTAAAAGGAACAGCTGTAAATAGGCCTTTAGTAATGTTGTGGTAATGTGTGGAGCTGAGGAAGGATTCTATAGTCCTATGATTAGGTCTCAGTCTTTTAGTGAGCCTGTGCCTCTGAACTGTGAATGTCACAAGTGTTTCTCAAGTTTTTATTCTCCTTCCTCAGGTGGGACAGGATGACTAGAGTGGGCTGGAGCTAGATAATTCCCTTCCTCAGGTCGGATAGGCTCTGATAATACCCTAGCAGGTTAGGCTCTGGCTCACCAGTTTCTCCTGACAGTAGGTCTTGTGAAGAACAGAGTGCTCTGGCATATTTCAAAATGTTTTCTTTTCCTCTTCTCCTGTTGGAAGCACAAGGCTACTTTTCCCCACTGTTTACTGTGGGAACCTGATAGAATTCCCTGGAGGTAAACCTGGCAATATTGTGGGGCCCTCCCTGTGACTGAGTCCCCCTGGAGTTTTTAACTCTGAGCATTGTCTCCAGCAAGCCTTCAGCAATTCATCAACTACATTTCAGGTTTTCCTACCCTGGCACTGGCTCCTGTGGAGGTCTCTACTTGTGAGTCTGCTCTGGTAAGCCTGTATTCACCTATCCATCACTCTAATCTTGGGGGCAGTGCTTTGTTACTGCATACTCCTCTCTTTTATGGATCCAAGAAGAATTGTTGTTGATTTTTTTAGAGTATGTAGCTATTTATTTTTTGTGAGGCTGGAGCTTGGACAACTTCCAAGCTCCTTACATGTGCAACTGGAAACCGGAAGTCCCTGCTTACTATCTTAACAGGTCACTAATTGCACACCTGTAGTAGTTTCCTATAGATTTGTAGCAGATTAGAAAGTACTCCAACCCTTAATTCTTCCATATGTTTAATATATTAAGAGTGTCTAAGCTCTGTGGTGAAAAGGGCCTGACCCAAGGTCAGACAAATAAAAATTGCTCAATTTTTTGGTACCTGTTTTTCTGTTAGGTAACTATTTCTTGCCTGTAACACCCTTCTATGTTCTTGTCAACTCCATTCTCGTATGTAGGTGACAAAGTTAAATTTACAAGAACTGCAACTTTGCTTTTTTTCAAAACAGGACAAAAAAGCCTATTTTGGTATTTCAGTTTTTATATTCTTCTGTATTACATAAGTCCAAAAACTAGAAATGTCAAATGAGAAAGCTAGCAATCCACTTGGAATATATAATATATGATGTCTGTTTTTACTATGTGCCAGGCATTGTGCTAGTTTATATATATGATCTCATTTCACCTTTATCCCAGTAATGGAGGTAGTTGCCATTATAATGTTTATCCTAAGAAAGGAAAACCAAAGCAAAGATAGGTTGAATAACTTAACCAAAGTCATAGGTAGAAAGTTCTGGAACCAGTACTGGAATATAGATATGATCAATTCCAGAGCCCACAACCTCAATAAATAAATGCAAAAGGGATCATCATTGTAATGTCTTCATTTTATGAATGAGGAAAATAAGACCTCAAGATATTTAATGATTAAGTCTAATTATGCAGGGCCACAGAGCACAGCTGTTCAGGTTTTGCATTACAGAAACCCAAGAGTATCAGTTACATCATGCTGCTAGAACAAAAATTGTTTAATGCAATTTTTCTATAATAGCCCTGACAATATTTGCAAATTCCTATCATGTAAACCTAAAAACTCCATATATCTGCTCTTCATTTTTACTGATATGATTCCAATTCCTTATCAAGTTCACTTCTAACATAGTTAGATTCATTTGTCATAGCCTGCATTATGCCCTGGGATCCATGACATATTAGTTGAGTTGAACAAAATTTTCATACAGTAAAATTCACCTTTTGCAACGTCCAGTTCTGTGGGTTGTGACAAAGGCATAGAGTCGTGGATCTATCAAGCCAGTACCATACAGGGTACTTCATCTGGGGTCACCAACAACACTGGCTTGCATGTAAATAAGAGGAATTCCTGACACACAGGCTGTGCAGTTGTAAAATCAGAACAGTCTTGGGCAAACTAAGGTGAGTCGTTGGCCACCCTCCTTCTATCATCCTAAAACTTCTCCCCTGCAATCCCTTCGTAGTCTACCCCATCTCCAAACCTCACCCTCTGGCAACCATCCATTTGTTTTCCATCTCTGTAGCTTTGGTTTTTCCAGAACGTCATGTAAATGGGATCATATAACATGTATTCTTTGGTGTCTGGTCCTGTTACCTCAGTTCTCTGATAGATTTAAGAAAAGTCATTGATTTGCACTTTGTCCAGCTTTTTCCTTACTGTAGGGGTGGGTGTGTGACTCTTTTTCCAGCTCTCTGCATTTCTGAGCTGAAACCACTCATCTACTTTTCAAATGAAGGGGAAAAAAATGTCTTCAACAACATCGAACCCAAAAGGTGATCGAAAATTTATGAACTGTTGACATATGATTAGCAAAATGACACACTTGACAGTTTGATAGTTTTTTCCAAAGATGATGCACAAAAAGGAGTAAGCCAAAACAGAAGGAGGAAATGAAAATGTTTAAAATCATAGAGAATACAAAATTCAATGCTACTTCAACTATAGGAAGACAATGGTCCCTTTATGACTATCTGGGGGAAAACATGTAGTTTTAAGCAGTCTTCCACTAGCTGTTGGTGTACTCTACTATAGCCAATTAAAGACCAGAGTTTCAAGGAAAACTGTGATTGGTATCATAATTCTCTTTACATGACGCTATAAGGTATAAACAGTTGGCAATCACTGTTTCCTAGTTGACTCATCCCCTCCCAACAATAATAAAATTATTTATTACTCAGCAACCTTGTAAATGATTACAAATACTGCAATAAGCAAAAGGTGTTCAACCTCATCATTGCACCGTCAAGGTATTTCAAGATTAATCAAAGACATCAGCAATGAACAAATGAGGCATTTCTTTTCACAAATAGAAATGGATATTGGTCTCTACCTCCAGCCCCTTTGCAGGTTTGAAAATGTAAAAGGAAATTACTGTCCTCTTCAAAACACAGCTGCTCACCACACAGCCTAGTTCTTAGATTTGCATGTGTAAGCCTCCTTTACTGAACGCAAGAGTAATAATTTTATGTCAATATTTAAAGAGGGAAATTTTACGCTGGGTAGCTGAGGAGAATGGGAGAAGGCAAATATTATATAATTCAGACTTTAACTAATTTTCAGAAATCAAAGCTGGCAAAAAATTATTTTGATGAATTTCAGCAACATCAAACCCTAAGGTCATACTGGTCAAAGCAAGGCAGGACCACTCCTCTCCCCCATCTTAGATAACATTGACCCTAAGGTATATTGAGAGAGAAACATAAAAACACAAAGGCACGCGTGTGCTCGCACACAAATTCCCTGGCTAAATCTGAATATAGAATGAGAACTATATGTGAGGACAAGACAGAAAAGCCCAGTTGCCAGAAGTGATTTGACTTGATGCTAATCCCCAAAATTTTGGTCCTAGACCCTGAAACCCTTTCCACCATGAGGGTTTCAGAGCTAAGTCTGGAGTTTTAGGTGACAGAAGTTGCTAACCCAGCAAAGTCCAAAAGAGCCAGTGAAAAATCACCATTAGGCTTCGTAAGCATATCTACAATGCCTGCTCAACCCCCCCTTCGAAATCAAGCTCAAAGAGGCTGTGCTGGTGTAACCAGAAGAGGCTGAATGTTCTTGCAGGTTTCAAGATCGCCCCGTGAGGCAAAGAGGGCTAGTTGCCAACTCCAGCATGCACTTTCCCTTCACTTCCTGTAACAGAACCACAAAAGTTAGCTGGGTGCACCGTCTCTTGGAGCTGGAGACTACATTCCCCACCTTACCTGACAGCTGTATGTGGCGAGTGACCAAATTCTGGCTATGGAGGTGTAAGCACACGTGAGGGACTTCCAGGCTCTTTGAAAGGGGAGGGGGCCAGCCTTTTCTCCTCTTTTGCCCTTTTTGTTGCTTAGAGAACAGAAATGAAGAATGGAGCTCCAGAAGGTTCTGTGGGTGGTGAATTAACCTTGACGATGGAAGAGATGAAAGGAAGAGGAAGCAGCAGAAAGGGACCCAAATAACTGACAGGAAGAGCCACCATACCTGCCCTAGATAGTGTACCTACACACTGCATTTATGTGAAAACTAATGCTTTATTCTTGTCACTGTTGTTGTCATATAAAGTCAAACCTAATCCTAAACAAGATCTTGCATTTGTTTTAAACTATGGCATGTTACCATGTAACTTGATGTGTGTGTGTATGTGTGCAGGTATGTGTGTGTGCACGTGTTTGGTTGGTGGAACCATATCTAGAATTCATCGATTTTGAGTAATGAATCACTTTTAAAAACATACTTGATATATCTATGAACTCATATGTCTCCATAATGGTTAGGTTTATGTGTTAACTTGACTAGGCTATAATCCTACTTATTCAATCAAACACTAATATAGGTATTGCTGTGAGTTATTTTGAAGATTTATCTCAAGTCCATAATCAGTTGACTTTAAGGGAGATTATCCTAGATATTCTGGGTAGGTCTCATTCAATCACTCAGAAGTCCCCAGAAGGAGCCTCAGGCTTCCTGATGGAGCAGCAGCCCCACCTGTGGGTAGCAGTTTCCGCTCCCGTCTCCCATCTGAGGGTTCCAGCTGCCCTTGCTCATGGCCCGGCCAATGATTTCCATCATGCCAACCCAACCCCCTGAATCACATAAGCTAACTCCTTGTAACAGATCTCTTAATATATATCTCCCACCGGTTCTATTTCTGTGGTTTAGTCTTGACAGATACAGTCCAAAATCAAAAAGAAAGAAACTAGAGCAAAGAACATTTTTTTTAAACAAAAAAAAAGAGAAATTAATTCTATGAAGAAACTCAGCTTTGATTTTTTACTCTCACTATCACATGTAAGTTACAATTAGCGAAATACTGTTTCTTTGTTTCTTTCTTCCTCCTGTTGGCCTTAGAAAATTTGCCAGCTTTAATAAAGTTACTCTGTGCTTTTTTGTTTCTCTAGGTACTCTCTCAGATGATTTCATCTTATGACATTTTAAAAAAAATTTTATTGAAGTACAGTTGATTTATAATGTTGTGTTAATTTCTGCTCTATAGTAATGTGATTCATTTATACATATATATATTCTTTTCCATGATGGTTTACCACAGGATATTGAACATAGTTCCCTGTGCTATACAGTAGGACCTTCTGGTTTATCCATCCTATATACAATAGTTTGCATCTTCTAATCCCAAACTCCCAATCCTCCCCTCCCCCACCCCCCTTATCCTATGACATTTCATTGCAATAATTGTATCAACATTTCCTTATTAAGACAATTTTAATATGGAAAAATTAAATCAAAATTAATGGGAAAAATCTCATTTTGACTTAGGAAGGAGCATTTATTTTCAACTATAGTCAGCCTGTTTTGATTGAGCTACTCCATGAGTTTGGTCCTTCTTTCCATTTCTCTTTTAAGATGGAGTCTGTTTGCAAATGGTTTCTAACATTCACAAATGAGCTCTAAGATTGAGTCCAGAAATTATGTTAGGGTCTCTGCTTATGTTCTTTGTTCTAACAGATAAGAGGACAGGATGTGTATTTTAAGCCTTGACTATTGAGACTCTGCGTTTTGGTGGATACTAATTATCCCTTGGGTCAGCTGTTGGAGATTACTAGTCACAGTAGGTAGTCTGCTGGAGCCTGAATCACTGTGGAGTTTTTAAAGTATTTTAAGGATGGTAGGGAGTCAATGTCAAGACAATTTGACACTGGAATCAAGGCATTTCCCTTGATCTGATTTCCCTGGAGAGTGTCTGTGGAATATAGACTAATGGAAACATGAGTTTGCGTATATGAAGAAGAAAGAAAAAGATTTGCTAGTTGTATGGGCTGAGTTTGTGTCCTGCCAGAAGTCATGTATGGAAATCTAATCCCCAATCTGATAGTTTTAGGAGGTGGGGCCTTTGGGAGGTAAATTTGGTCTTGAAGGTGGAGCCCTCATGAATGGGTTAATGTCCTTCTAAGAAGATGCAGAGAGCTAGCTCTCTTTCTACGATGTGAACACAGTAAGTCAGCAGTGTGCAACCCAAAGGGGGTCCTCCCCAGCACCTGACAATGCTAGCATCCTGATCTCAGACTTCCAAGACTCCAGAATTGTAAGAAATAAATGTCCATTGTTTATAAGCCACCCAGTCTATGGTACTTTGTTCTAACAGGCCAAAATGACTAAAACAATTGTCAAGCAATTTTGGGAGACAGTGGGTTAAACAAAGTTAAAAGATGTCTCTATTACATGACTTCTGAAAGTCTTTGACATGCTAATGTGCCCTGTGAATTACCCAGAGGAGTAGTCAGCATCTATCACATTCCATTCTACAGAAGCCAGATTTGAGCAACTTGCCCCAGGTGATCTATTTGCTGGACTACTGCCAAGTGGAATAGTCTTTTTTTCTAAGAGCTCACACTTGTATGTGAAATATGGAACAAGTTATCTTATTGCAACTAACTTACCATTATATCTTATTATCTTATTTACTCCAAGTAACATAGCATAAAATTGTATATATAGTATTCATCTACCTAATATTGATTGCTATATATAATTTCAAATTTGCCCTGAGAATTCCTGAGTCATCTTAGACAATAGATGATTTTTGCCACGTCTACAAAATGAGCTTGAGGTTTAAGAGATTCTGTGACATCTTATTCACCGTTTCACTTCCACTTCCAAAGACCACGGAATATGTTCGTTTCAGCCACTACTACCACCCACTGTATATGGGAACTGTCATTCATTTTTTACTTTTTGTCCAAAGCATTCACAAAATCTTGGAAATGGGCAGAAACCTTGTAGAATTTTAAATAATGGTTCTGTTAGTCTAGTCTGTATAAGGTTACAGTTCATGCAAAAAAAAAAAATTGCTTCTTTTTTTTAAAATGTGAGGTTTTTGCATGACTAGTAAGAAAGCTGAGATTTTCACCAGGAAAGGGAAGGGTATTATTGCTCATAGAATTAAATTTAAGAATAAAATACCTAGGAATAAACCTATCTAAGGAGACAAAAGACCTGTACTCAGAAAACTATAAGACACTGATGAAAGAAATTAAAAATGATACAAACAGACAGAGGGATATACCATGTTTTTCGATTGGAAGAATCAACATTGTGAAAACGACTATACTATCAAAAGCAATCTACAGATTCAATGCAATCCCTATCAAACTACCAATGGCAATTTTCCACTGGTAAACAAGAACAAAATATTTCACAATTTATATGAAAACACAAAAGACAACGAATAGCCAAAGAAATCTTGAGAAAGAAAAATGGAGTGGGAGGAATCAGGCTCCCTGACTTCAGACTATACTACAAAGCTACAGTAATCAAGACAGTATGGTACTGGCACAAAAATGGAAATAGATATCAATGTAACAGGATAGAAATCCCAGAGATAAACCCACACACATATGGTCACCTTACCTTTGATAAAGGAGGCAAGAATGTACAATGGAGAAAAGACAGCCTCTTCAGTAAGTGGTACTGGGAAAACTTGACAGGTACATGTAAAAGAATGCAATTAGAAGACTTCCTAACACCGTATACAAAAATAAACTCAAAATGGATTAAAGACCTAAATGTAAGGCCAGACACTATCAAACTCTTAGAGAAAAACATAGGCAGAACACTCCATGACATAAATCACAGCAAGATCCTTTTTGACCCACCTCCTAGAGAAATGGAAATAAAAACGAAAATAAACAAACGGGACCCAATGAAACTTAAAAAGCTTTTGCACAGCAAACGAAACCATAAACAAGACGAAAAGACAACCCTCAGAATGGGAGAAAATATTTGCAAATGAAGCAACTGACAAAGGATTAATCTCCAAAATTTACAAGCAGCTCATGCAGCTCAATAACAAAAAAACAAACAACCCAATCCAAAAATGGGCAGAAGACCTAAGTAGACATTTCTCCAAAGAAGATATATAGATTGCCAACAAACACATGAAAGGATGCTCAACATCACTAACAATTAGAGAAATGCAAATCAAAACTACAATGAGGTATCACCTCACACCACTCAGAATGGCCATCATCAAAAAATTTACAAACAATAAATGCTGGAGAGGATGTGGAGAAAAGGGAACCCTCTTGCACTGTTGGTGGGAATGTAAATTGATACAGCCACTATGGAGAACAGTATGGAGGTTCCTTAAAAAACTAAAAATAGGGGGAACGAGGTGAAGATGGCAGAAGAGTAAGAGGTGGAAATCACCTTCCTCCCCACAGATACACCAGAAATACATCTACATGTGGAACAACTCCTACAGAACACCTACTGAATGCTGGCAGAAGACCTCAGACCTCCCGAAAGGCAAGAAAGTCGCCATGTACCTGGGTAGGACAAAAAAAAAAAAAAGAATAAACATACACAAAAGGATAGGGACGGGACCTGCACCAGTGGGAGGGAGCTGTGAAGGAGGAAAGGTTTCCACACACTAGGAAGCCCCTTTGCGGGCAGAGACTGTGGGTGGCGGAGGGGGAAGCTTCGGAGCCGCGGAGGAGAACATAGGAACAGAGGTGCGGAGGGCAAAGCGGAGAGATTCCAGCACAGAGGATCAGGGCCGACCGGCACTCACCACCACGAGAGGCTTGTCTGCTCACCGCCGGGGCAGGCGGGGCTGGGAGTTGAGGCTTGGGCTTCGGTCGGAGCGCTGGGAGAGGACTGGGGTTGGTGGTGTGAACACAGCCTGCAGGGGGTTAGTGCACCACGGATAGCCAGGAGGGAGTCCGGGGAAAAGTCTGGATCTGCCAAAGAGGCAAGAGAATTCTTCTTCCCTCTTTGTTTCCTGGTGCGCGAGGAGAGGGGATTAAGAGAGCTGCTTAAAGGAGCTCCAGAGACGGGCGCGAGCCGTGGCTAAAAGCGCAGACCCCAGAGACAGGCATGAGACGCTAAGGCTGCTGCTGCCGCCACCAAGAAGCCTGTGTGCGAGCACAGGTGACTATCCACAACCCCCTTCCGGGGAGCCTGTGCAGCCCGCCACTGCCAAGGTCCCGGGATCCAGGGACAACTTCCCCGGCAAAACGCACGGCGTGCCTCAGGCTGCTGCAACATCATGCTGGCCTCTGCCGCTGCAGACTCGCCGCGCACTCCGTGCTCCACCCTCTGCCAGGCCTGAGTGAGCCAGTGTCCCCGAAGCAGCTGCTCCTTTAACCCTGTCACCTCTGAGCGAAGAACAGATGCCCTCTGGCAACCTACATGCAGAGGCGGGGCGAAATCCAAAGCTGAGCCCCTGGGAGCTGTGAGAACAAAGAAGAGAAAGGGAAATCTTTCCCAGCAGCCTCAGAAGCATTGGATTAAAGCTCCACAATCAACTTGATGTACCCTGCATCTGTGGAATACCTGAATAGACAACGAATCATCCCGAATTGAGGAAGTGGACGTTGGGAGCAAAGATATATATATATATATATATATTCCTTTTTCTGTTTTTTGGAGTGTGTATGTGTATGCTTCTGTGTGAGATTTTGTCTGTATAGCTTTGCTTCCACCATTTGTCCTAGGGTTCTATCCATCCGTTTTTTTAAATTTTTTTTCTTAATAATTATTTTTTATTTTAATAACTTTATTTTATCTTACTTTATTTTATTTTACTTTATCTTCTTTCTTTCTTTCTTTCCTTCCTTCCCTCCTTCCTTGCTTCCTTCCTCCCTCCCTCCCTTTCCTTCTCTCTCTCTCTCTCTCTCTCTTTCTTTCTTTCTACTTGTTCTCCCTTTTATTCTGAGCCATGTGGATGAAAGGCTCTTGGTGCTGCAGCCAGGAGTCAGTGCTGTGCTCTGAGGTGGGAGAGCCAACTTCAGGACACCGGTCCACAAGAGACCTCCCAGCTCCACATAATATCAAACGGTGAAAATCTCCCAGAGATCTCCATCTCAACACCAGCACCCAGCTTCACTCAACGACCAGCAAGCTACAGTGCTGGACATCCTATGCCAAACAACTAGCAAGACAGGAACACAACCCCACCCATTAGCAGAGAGGCTGCCTAAAATCATAATAAGTCCAGACACCAGAAAACACACCACCAGACGTGGACCTGCCCACCAGAAAGACAAGATCCAGCCTCATCCACCAGAACACAGGCACTAGTCCCCTCCACCAGGAAGCCTACACAACCCACTGAACCAACCTTGGCCACTGGGGACAGACACCAAAAACAACGGGAACTACGAACCTGCAGCCTGCAAAAAGGAGACCCCAAACACAGTAAGATAAGCAAAATGAGAAGACAGAAAAACACACAGCAGATAAAGGAGCAAGATAAAAACCCACCAGACCTAACAAATGAAGAGGAAATAGGCAGTCTACCTGAAAAAGAATTCAGAATAATGATAGTAAAGATGATCCAAAATCTTGGAAATAGAATAGAGAAAATGCAAGAAACATTTAACAAGGACCTAGAAGAACTAAAGATAAAACAAGCAATGATGAACAACACAATAAATGAAATGAAAAATATTCTAGATGGAATCAATAGCAGAATAACTCAGGCAGAAGAACGGATAAGTGACCTGGAAGATAAAATAGTGGAAATAACTACTGCAGAGCAGAATAAAGAAAAAAGAATGAAGAGAACTGAGGACAGTCTCAGAGACCTCTGGGACAACATTAAACACACCAACATTCGAATTATAGGGGTTCCAGAAGAAGAAGAGAAAAATAAAGGGACTGAGAAAATATTTGAAGACATTATAGTTGAAAACTTCCCTAATATGGGAAAGGAAATAGTTAATCAACCGCAGGAAGCACAGAGGGTCCCATACAGGATAAATCCAAGGAGAAATACACCAAGACACATATTAATTAAACTGTCAAAAAATAAATACAAAGAAAACATATTAAAAGCAGCAAGGGAAAAACAACAAATAACACACAAGGGAATCCCCATAAGGTTAACAGCTGATCTTTCAGCAGAAACTCTGCAAGCCAGAAGGGACTGGCAGGACATATTTAAAGTGATGAAGGAGAAAAACCTGCAACCAAGATTACTCTACCCAGCAAGGATCTCATTCAGATTTGATGGAGAAATTAAAACCTTTACAGACAAGCAAAAGCTGAGAGAGTTCAGCACCACCAAACCAGCTTTACAACAAATGCTAAAGGATCTTCTCTAGGCAAGAAACACAAGAGAAGGAAAAGACCTACAATAACGAACCCAAAACAATTAAGAAAATGGTAAGAGGAACATACATATCGATAATTTCCTTAAATGTAAATGGACTAAATGCTCCTACCCAAAGACACAGATTGGCTGAATGGATACAGAAACAAGACCCATATATATGCTGTCTACAAGAGACCCACTTCAGACCTAGAGACACATACAGACTGAAAGTAAGGGGATGGAAAAAGATATTCCATGCAAATGGAAACCAAAAGAAAGCTGGAGTGGCAATTCTCATATCAGACAAAATAGACTTTAAAATAAAGACTATTAGAAGAGACAAAGAAAGACACTACATAATAATCAAGGGATAGATCCAAGAAGAAGATATAACAACTGTAAATATTAATGCACCCAACATAGGAGCACCTCAATACATAAGGCAAATACTAACAGCCATAAAAGGGGAAATCGACAGTAACACATTCATAGTAGGGGACTTTAAACCGCACTTTCGCCAATGGACAGATCATCCCAAATGAAAATAAATAAGGAAACACAAGCTTTAAATGATACATTAAACATGATGGACTTAATTGATATTTATAGGACATTCCACCCAAAAACAACAGAATACACATTTTTCTCAAGTGCTCATGGAACATTCTCTAGGATAGATCATATCTTGGGTCACAAATCAAGCCTTGGTAAATTTAAGAAAATTGAAATTGTATCAAGTATCTTTTCCGACCACAACACTATGAGACTAGATATCAATTACAGGAAAAGATCTGTAAAAAATACAAACACATGGAGGCTAAACAATACATTACTTAATAACGAAGTGATCACTGAAGAAATCAAAGAGGAAATAAAAAAATATCTAGAAACAAATGACAATGGAGACATGACAACCAAAGACCTATCGGATGCAGCAAAAGCAGTTCTAATAGGGAAGTTTACAGCAATACAATCCTACCTTAAGAAACAGGAAACATCTCAAATAAACAACCTAACCTTGCACCTAAAGCAATTAGAGAAAGAAGAACAAAAAAACCCAAAAGTTAGCAGAAAGAAAGAAATCATAAAAATCAGATCAGAAATAAATGAAAAAGAAATGAAGGAAATGATAGCAAAGATCAATAAAACTAAAAGCTGTTTCTTTGAGAAGATAAACAAAATTGATAAACCATTAGCCAGACTCATCAAGAAAAAAAGGGAGAAGACTCAAATCAATAGAATTAGAAATGAAAAAGGAGAAGTAACAACTGACACTGCAGAAATACAAAAGATCATGAGAGATTACTACAAGCAACTCTATGCCAATAAAATGGACAACCTGGAAGAAATGGACAAATTCTTAGAAATGCACAACCTGCCAAGACTGAATCAGGAAGAAACAGAAAATATGAAGGGACCAGTCACAAGCACTGAAATTGAAAATGTGATTTAAAAGCTTCCGACAAACAAAAGCCCAGGACCAGATGGCTTCACAGGCGAATTCTATCAAACATTTAGAAAACAGCTAACACATATCCTTCTCAAACTCTTCCAAAATATAGCAGAGGGAGGAACACTCCTAAACTCATTCTACGAGGGCACTATCACCTTTATACCAAAACCAGACAAGGATGTCACAAAGAAAGAAAACTACAGGCCAATATCACGGATGAACATAGATGCAAAAATCCTCAACAAAATACTAGCAAACAGAATCCAACAGCACATTAAAAGGATCATACACCATGATCAAGTGGGGTTTATTCCAGGAATGCAAGGATTCTTCAATATACACAAATTAATCAACGTGATACACTATATTAACAAACTGAAGGAGAAAAACAATTTGATCATCTCAATAAAGGCAGAGAAAGCTTTCAACAAAATTCAACACCCATTTATGATAAAAACCCTGCAGAAAGTAGGCATACAGGGAACTTTCCTCAAAATAATAAAGTCCATGTATGACAAACCAACAGCCAACATCGTCCTCAATGGTGAATAACTGAAAGCATTTCCACTAAGATCAGGAACAAGACAAGGTTGCCCACTCTCACCATTCTTACTCAACACAATTTTGGAAGTTTTAGCCACAGCAATCAGAGAAGAAAAGGAAATAAAAGGAATCCAAATCGGAAAAGAGGAAGTAAAGCTGTCACTGTTTGCAGATGACATGATACTATACATAGAGAATCCTAAGGATGCTACCAGAAAACTACTAGAGCTAGTGAATGAATTTGGTAAAGTAGCAGGATACAAAATTAATGCACAGAAATCTCTGGCATTCCTACACACTAATGATGAAAAATCTGAAAATGAAATCAAGAAAACACTCCCATTTACCATTGCAACAAAAAGAATAAACTATCTAGGAATAAACCTACCTAAGGAGACAAAAGACCTGTATGCAGAAAATTATAAGACAGTGATGAAAGAAATTAAAGATGATATAAATAGATGGAGAGATATATCATGTTCTTGGATTGGAAGAATCAACATTGTGAAAATGACTCTACTACCCAAAGCAATCAATAGATTCAATGCAATCACTATCAAACTACCATTGGCATTCTTCACAGAACTAGAACAAAAAATTTCACAATTTGTATGGAAATGCAAAAGACCCCGAATAGCCAGAGCAATCTTGAGAATGAAAAATGGAGCTGGAGGAATCAGGCTCCCTGACTTCAGACTATACTACAAAGCTACAGTAATCAAGACAGTATGGTACTGGCACAAAAACAGAAAGATAGATCAATAGAACAGGATAGAAAGCCCAGAATAAACCCACGCACATATGGTCACCTTATCTTTGATAAAGGAGGCAGGAATGTACAGTGGAGAAAGGACAGCCTCTTCAATAATTGGTGCTGGGAAAACTGGACAGGTACATGTAGAAGTATGAGATTAGATCACTCCCTAACACTATACACAAAAATAAGCTCAAAATAGATTGAAGACCTAAATGTAAGGCCAGAAACTATCAAACTCTTAGAGGAAAACATAGGCAGAACACTGTATAACATAAATCACAGCAAGATCCTTTTTGACCCACCTCCTAGAGAAATGGAGATAAAAACAAAAATAAACAAATGGGACCTAATGAAACTTAAAAGCTTTTGCACAGCAACGGAAACCATAAACAAGACCAAAAGACAACCCTCAGAATCGGAGAAAATATTTGCAAATGAAGCAACTGACAAAGGATTAATCTCCAAAATTTATAAGCAGCTCATGCAGCTCAATAACAAAAAAACAAACCACCCAATCCAAAAATGGGCAGAAGAGCTAAATAGACATTTCTCCAAAGAAGATATACAGACTGCCAACAAACACATGAAAGAATGCTCAACATCATTAATCATTAGAGAAATGCAAATCAAAACTACAATGAGATGTCATCTCACACCAGTCAGAATGGCCATCATCAAAAAAGCTAGAAACAATAAATGCTGGAGAGGGTGTGGAGAAAAGGGAACACTCTTGCACTGCTGGTGGGAATGTGAATTGGTACAGCCACTGTGGAGAACAGTATGGAGGTTCCTTAAAAAACTACAAATAGAACTCCTATATGACCCAGCAATCCCACTACTGGGCATATACCCTGAGAAAACCATAATTCAAAAAGAGTCATGTACCAAAATGTTCATTGCAGCTCTATTTACAATAGCCTGGAGATGGAAACAACCTAAGTGTCCATCATCGGATGAATGAATAAAGAAGATGTGGCACATATATACAATGGAATATTACTCAGCCATAAAAAGAAACGAAATTGAGCTATTTGTAATGAGGTGGATGGACCTAGAGTCTGTCATACAGAGTGAAGTAAGTCAGAAGGAGAAAGACAAATACCGTATGCTAACACATATATATGGAATTTAAGGGAAAAAAATGTCATGCAGAACCTAGGGGTAAGACAGTAATAAAGACAGAGACCTACTAGAGAATGGACTTGAGGATATGGGGAGGGGCAAGGGTAAGCTGGGACAAAGCGAGAGAGTGGCATGGACATATATACACTACTAAACGTAAAATAGATAGCTAGTGGGAAGCAGCCGCAGAGCACAGGGAGATCAGTTCGGTGCTTTGTGACCACCTAGAGGGGTGGGATAGGGAGGGTGGGAGGGAGGGAGGGAGACGCAAGAGGGAAGAGATATGGGAACATATGTATATGTATAACTGATTCACTTTGTTATAAAGCAGAAACTAACAAAAGAAAATACACTAAAAATAGAACTACCATACAACCCAGCAATCCCACCACTGGGCATATACCCTGAGAAAACCATAATAGAAAAAGAGTCATGTACCACAATATTCATTGCAGCTCTATTTACAGTAGCCAGGACATTGAAGCAATCTTAGTGTCCATCGACAGATGCATGGATAAAGAAGATGTGGCACATTTTCACTGCTGAAGTCTAACATAATTCTCTAGAGAAAGTGAAAATGCATCTTGTTATAGTGAAAACATTTTCTACTGACTTGGAAAAAATATTGAGGTAGAACTTGATATATTTTGAAACTTGCCTATATAAAAAGGTGTCCCTTCCTCCCTGCCGTCATCTCAAAGGTTTTAATAAGATTTGTCACCTTTCTTATTTAAAAAACATAAACTTTAATTTTCCTTTTCTATTCTAAAGCTAAAATAAATGGGATATGAGTCACATGGATTCAGGACAGACACTAATTCTATCAAAAACATTAAATTTGTTTTAAAAGCCCTGTAAGTGGAAACTTTTTTTTATGCAGACAACTTTTCTGATGTTCTAAAAAATGACTTTTTCAAAAATATGCCAAGGCAATGCCACTCTTAAAAATACTATAACCAACTTATAAATTTCCCCCTTATTGTTCTCTATTTTTTGAGGAGGGAATAACAAGAATAAATACATTGCTTTAAAATATAGGAGAGATTCGATCCCAGGTTTCAGTGCCAAAAAAAAAAAAAAAAGATACATACACACACGTATATATATGAGAGAAACTTACCCAAAAAAATTACTGATTATCCTATATCCACCCAGAGATAACAAAAAACATTTGTTCCCTCCATTTGTGTTTTACTTGTGACTATATCATATCTTTATAAAGACATTCATTCTGTATCTGTAAGGTTGTATGTAAATCACGTAAGGCTGTGATCCACAGAGTTTATATACCAAGAGCAATGCAAAAAATGAACTCAGAGTATAAAACCAGTTGAACTCCGTGTATGAAACCAGTGGAAAATATAAAACAAGTTTCCCAGTGGTTTCCATTGTCTTCAATAATATATTAGAAATTTTACTTCTCCCCTCATCATTTTTCTCATAGACCACAGCTTACATCCGAATCTGTCTCCTCCACAAACTGCAGGAAAAAAACCCCAAACCTTTTCCGGGCCATGGTCTTACCTTCCTCCCCCCCCCGCCCCCAATTTGTCTTCCTTTTCTGTCACATGGCTGAAAGAACCTACAAGGTGGGAAGGATAGTAAAACTTAAAATTTGTTTCAGAGGACAGAAGAAATGCCTAGTAAAGGTCTGAATTATTAATAGTTATTTTCAATATATTCGTTTCTTTTTTGATGGTTTCTGTTTCAAAATTTAACTGCTTAAATTCAGTTCACCTTCCACAGTGTTTCTCTGATTGGTTCTTTTTTAAAATTTTATATTGGTGCATAGTTCATTTACAATATTGTGTTAGTTTCAGGTGTACAGGAAAGGATTCAGTTTTATATATATATATATATATATATATATATATATATATATATATTCTTTTTCAGATTCTTTTCCCATTTAGGTTATTGCAGAATATTGAGTATAGCTTCCCTGGGCTATACAGTAGGTCCTTGCTGATTATCTGTTTTATATATAATAGTGTGTATATGTTAATTCCAAACTCCTAATTTATCCCCCCCTCACCTTTCCCCTTTGGTAACTGTAAGTTTGTTGTCTGTGAGTCTGTTTCTGTTTTGTAAATAAGTTCATTTGTATCATTTTTTTAGGTTCCACATATAAGAATACACTAGTGTCTAGGCACATTTTCTCATATATTTATGAAACATTTGAATTGTTTCTACATTAGCCTTACCCATTGGCAACTGGAGTGTTTATTCTTTATCTTGCTGATTTTTATGTGCATTCTAAAGTTTAATCAATTATATACATTCCAAAAAAATAGTTTTTCCCAAATTTATAATTCACATTTGTTTTCACCTATTTGTCTACTTGGGTCTTAGTTATTTATATATTTATTTCAATTTTTTTGTCAGTTATGTAAATTGTAAATCGTTTTCTTCACCTATTTGTCGACTTGGGTCTTATATGTTTATTTCAATTTTGTCAGATATATTGATGTAAATTGTAAATAGTTTGCCTGGATTCTATTTTCAGGTCATTTAAGACAGTTTGCCGACATGAAAGTTTAAACTTTCATGTATTCAATTCTGTTGTCTTTTTCTTCTTTGTTAGCTGTTTTGGGATATATGTCCACGTGCCACATTTATAACAATATTGATCTATGTTTCTTCTACAACTACTTGGGGTTTATCTTGATGCTGAGTGTGAACTGGAAGACCTAACTTTAATTTCTCTATTTGGTGTACTTTCACCACTAATAAATAAGGTAAATTGAGAAGCTTTCCTTTGCGCTAAACTTAATAACGTAAGAGGTATTTTTGCTCAAGTGTTTGAATAAATCTATTTGTACACCAGTCTGGGTCTAGGCCTCTCTAGATGTCATTTCAGAAAAATAACTTTTCTCTCCTTCTCTATTTGTTGTGATTTTCTGGTTTTGCTTGTCTTTGTTTTTTGAGCCTGTTCTTATAATTTATTTTAAAGACACGGAAAGGTGTCAGTCATCTCAGAAAAGGGAATAATGTTGACACGAGGGGATGGATTTTCAGATATTCTCTCTAACACTTCCAACAACCCGCTCTCACCCCTCCCAGGCTGAGGAACTGTTATGTCAGCATCCAGGACAAGAAAGGTGCACTCTGCTCATGGCTTGAGGTTGTTAGTGCTTTGTTGTGGTGGTTTCTCACCTTCCTTTTCTACCCGTTTGTCTGAGATGTTTGCCTGACCCAGGGCAGCCTTCGGAACCAGCAGGCTGACCATCCTCAATGCTTTCTGTCTCGCGTGGCACTGGTGGGTATACAATCAATCAAAGACTTGGGGTTTGCCTTAGGAAATTTGTACGCCAGTTGGTCCACTAGTCCAGACCACATATTTCAGTCCAGTTAGCCAGAGTTCAGATTAGACCGGAGCCCAGTCCTTCATAAGTGCTATGATTCTTTTGTGTTTCTGTGTTACCATTCTCTGTTAAGCATCTCCCTTGAGAATCTCTTAAAAAAGAGTCTCTGTAGGATTATTTTTCTTAATTTTTATTTTATGTTGGGGTATAGCTGATTTACAATGTTGTGTTAATTTCAGGTGTACAGCAAAGCAAATCAGCTATACATATACATATATCCTTTCTTTTTCTGGTTCTTTTCCCACATAGGTTATTACAGAATACTGAGTAGAGTTCCCTATGCTATATAGCAGGTCCTTGTTGTTCACCTATTTTATATATAGTAGTGTGTATCTGTTAATCCCAAACTCCTAATTTATCCCCCCGCCTCCCATCTTTCCCCTTTGGTAACTGTAAGTTTGTTAAGATTTGTTTATTCCTAGGTTTCTGGTCTTAATACCATTTAGAACAAATACCAAAACACCATAAATTCCCATAAGCATTGTGTATAAGGGTTTTTAATGTAAAGAGCTTCATGCATTCAAATAACAGTTGGCTGAAAGCTAACACGAGTGAAATTTATAGTCAGGAAATAAATGGCTGAAATGAGGCATAAAGGGTCACGTGGGCCCAGAATGTGCACAGTCTCCTTGTGCTACACGGAATATTTGCAATTCTATCCTGAGAGCAACGGGAAGGCTTTTGAGGGTTTTAAACAGGGGAGCAAAATTATTAAACTTTTAAAAAGAAAAACTATTCTTGACTTTTTATTGCTTATTTGATAGATAGCTTGTGATTATTTATCAGTTCTATTGTATTTCTATGATTATTTTATTCAAATCCTTTTATCTTTGTAATTCATTTTTCCTTTGCTTGCTGATTAAAGACTTAAAAGGGTATGTTAGTGTCCATCATTACTGTTGGTTTTGCCCATTTCTCATATTTTTTCCTCATACATATTGATGTACTTTATTTGGCAGATAAAAGTGTGAAAAATATGTCTATATTATAAAGAGGAATTCTTATTACAAAGCCAAATGCACACAAATCACAGGAAAATGAATGTTTAACCATAATTAAATTAATTTTGTAAGGTTTGGGAGATAAATTGCTTTTTGTCTGGGTCTACAATATACAAAGCAAAATTTGAAAGTCGTCATGAAAAACTCACTGGAATTAGAAGAATGTGAAAGAAAAATACTAAAATTTTGTAATCAGTTTAGAAGCTTACGTAGCTCTCCAGCTCACTGTCATTCTCTGTTAGCTGGTCCCCTAGGGATCAATAAGAGCTGTTCTGGTTGGAAAACTCTAACTACTAGTGCAGAAAAGAATTGTGTTGGGTTTATTTAGTCATGTCATGAAGCCTTAAGGAAGGCAATTAAAATCTCCAATACTTTCCAGAAAAGCAGAAGCTTACCACACAGAAACAAGTGTTCTAAAAAGGCTTTAGCCTTTGAAAAAAAAATAGTTCAACTACTTTTTAGCGAAGGGAAAGAGAAGCTGTTTATCCATGGAATATGGAATATCAGATGGGAGTAAAGAATTCTTGGGGGAATAAAAAGACACATAACCTAATTTAAAAACTGACAAAGGATCTGAATGGTCATTTCTCAAAGGAATATATTCAAGTAGCCATTAAGCACAGGAAAAGATTTTAAACATTGTAAGTCATCAGGGAAATTCAAATCAAAACCAGGATGAGGTGCCACTTCATACCACACTAGAATGGCTAAAATTAAAAAGGTGAACAATAACAAGTGTTGGTAATAATGCAGAGAAATTGGAACCCTTATACAGGGGAGGTAAAATGCTGTAGCTGCTCTGGTAGTTGCTCAAAAAACTCTGGTAGTAGCTCCAAGGATGAAATGTATTAACTTAGGACGCAGAAATTCCACTCCTAGACATACGCCCAAGAGAAATAAAAACACTTGTCCACACAAAATCTTGAATGTGAATGTTCATAACAGCATTATTCATGATAGCCAAAAACTGGAAACAACTCAAAGGTCTATCAACTGATCGATAAACAAATGTGGTATATCCATATAATGGAATATTATTCAGCCATAAAAAATGCGGTTCTGATACATGCTACAATATGGATGAATCTTGAAAACATTAGGCTAAGTGAAAGAAACCAGTCACAAAAGCCACATATTGTATGATTCCATTCATACAAACTGTCCTGAAGAGGGAAATCTATACAGATAGAAGGTAGATTGGTGGCTGCTTAGGGCTGGAGAGGAAGGGGATATAGGTGGGTGACAACTAAAGGTATGGAGTTTCTTTTAGAGACGATGAAATGCTCTAAATTGACCATGGTGATGATTGTACATATCTGTGAATATACTAAAATCCACTGAATTTACACTTTAAATGGGTAAGTTGTATGGGGTATGTGAATTATTTCCAAATAATGTTTAAGAAAAAAACAACTCAAGAAGGTGCATGATTACCCATCTAAGTGCTTGCAACCCCTGACTGTGTTTAGCACAGATTTTAACATGGATTCAAAAGCCATAAGGGGGGCTTCCTGGTGGCGCAGTGGTTGAGAGTCCGCCTGCCGATGCAGGGGACATGGGTTCGTGCCCTGGTCTGGGAAGATCCCACATGCCGCGAAGCGGCTGGGCCCGTGAGCTGTGGCCGCTGAGCCTGCGCGTCCGGAGCCTGTGCTCCGCAACAGGAGACGCCACAACAGTGAGAGGGCCGCGTACCGGAAAAAAAAAAAAAAAGCCATAAGGGTTTGGTGCAGAATGATACTCAAATAAATCATGTTATATGACAACTTAAAGAGGTAAATACTTTGAGGTATTGCAAAATTTGCTTTTCTGAAATATATATTCCCTTTGTCACATTAAATATCCCTCTCAAAAGCTGGAGGTCAAATAGTACGTGGTTCACACTACTGTTTAAAAGACTGTTCCTTCTCTTGTATGTTGTTTGGCAGAAAACACAGCCCTTATTAAAGCACTTAATAGATTATTAAACCACTTATGTTTATAAAATACGATTTTACAAAATATCCATGGGGTTGAATTCCAGTTTTAAAAATGAGACAATAAACAACACCTGTATATATTCTAATTCCAGAGCACCTCATTTTTACCTAGGTTTTAGGCAGACAGTAGGTTGATATTAGCACGAGTTGAACATCGTAATGACCGTTAAACACGCAGATTTTGGGAAGGGTTTCTCAATTTCAAGTTTCTTGTTTCGCTATCTCCATATACTCAAACCCATCAGGCAGCATGTCCAAATTTTTCACTTGTAAAATACGATTTCTCTATTTGTGTAGAGGAAATACATGCTGAAACTCAGAAATGCAAACTGTCACTAACTTAGCTTTAAATTAGGCACAGAATCCTTGTCACATTGATAAAGCAACACAAATCAGTTACTTTAGAAGTTTCCTTGAGAAGCTCAGTCAAGTATACTAGAGGTCTGCGCCATAAGGACAATAAAACGCCATCTGCCAAGCGGTTATTACTACAGTAGTAAATTACCATCACTGCGCAAAACAAAATAAGGCTTTCTCCAAAGCAGAGCCCCACTAGTTGGTTTTCTGGAATTCTCCCTGTAAGTATTCCCTTTGGTTCACGATGGGGTGGAGAGTGTGTTTCTAGATGCCTGTTTAAGTACCATAATTCTCTTATTCAACAAAGCCTCCTAGTTATTTTATTTTATATATATTTAAATTTTTAAACCATTTTAAAATTGAAGTATAGTTAATTTACAATGTATTAGCTTCAAAGCGACTGTTACACATATATATGTGTGTGTGTATATATATATATATATATATATATATATATATACACCCTTTTTCAGATTTTATTCCATTATATGTTATTACAAGATACTGAGTAGAGGTCCCTGTGCTGTACAGTAGGTCCTTGTTGTTTATCTATTTTATACATAGTAGTGTGTATGTGTTAATCCCAAACTCCCAATTTATCTTTCCCCCCACCACTTCCCCTTTGGTAACCATCAGTTTGTTTTCTATGACTGTGAGTCTGTTTCTGTTTTGAAAATAAGTTCATTTGTATCATTTTTTAGATTCTACATGTAAGTGACATCATATATTTGTCTTTCTCTAACATATTTCAGACACGTCATACTTAATATGATAATACTTAATATGATAATCTCTAGGTCCATCCATGTTGCTGCAATTGGCATTATTTCATTCTTTTTTATTTCATTCTTTTTTACAGCGGCCAACTGTTGCCAAAAAGTCTCCATTTCCTAATCTAGTCCCAGAAGAGAGCTGCCTCCACTCCCAGGCAGGAGAGGTTTACTAAATCGGTGCTGTATGAATGTTGGTTATTCAATTAATGTTTGCTAAACTGAACAACCAATGTCTTTGAATGCCTCAGTTGTTCACACCCAAATAGCTGAATGTTATAAAACTACTATCAAAACCTTAAAATTGCGAGTACTAGTTTGTAATGAGCCAGGTCTTTCTGAGGCTTTGGCTTTGAGCAGGCTTGGTTAGGTACTATTAACTCTTTAAAACCACAAGGGATCTATTTAGTAAATTGCTAGTTCTGCGCTAATTTGCATGGCTGACTTGCTCTAATTTTTAGTTGGGATGGAAACTTGGAAGGGCACAGTGAGTGAGCAGAGCTATTGTCAATGACTCTATGGGATGAGCTGAGTTATAATAACTGAACGTTAGTGAGAACTTGCTAGTTTACAAAATGTTTACAATAGTTAGTGAAAAGGCTGAGGGAGTACAACAAAGATACTTCAAATTATAGTGGATCAAATAAACTTAATGTAAACATTTCTCTTTCACACAATAATCTACAGGTCATAGGAGTACATGACAGAATAATAAAGTTGTGTCTGCTCCCTTAGCTACCTAAATTGGAGGCAAACTACTGATGTAGGGATGTCGAGGACAATTCTGCTTCATGAGATCACCCTGGGACTAAGGGTCCTTCTATCTTGCTGCCTTGTATTTTAAGGTGTTTTGGCTCTGGGTCAAAGTTATTTGACACCAGAATATTTGCTTTCCAGCTTACCGGAAAGATGGAAGAGAAGGTTTGGAAAGTGACAATTCCTTTTAAGAAGAAGCCCTCATTATTTCTATTCATATTCCATGGGTGAAGACAGTCACATGGCTACATCCCAGCTGCAGTGAAACCTGAGCAGCCATGTTCCCTGTTAAAACCCAGTGAGTTTCTAAGGCTGGAGCAGAGGATGGAGGATGTTCCTGTGAGTGAAAGGGAGATTCCATTTGGTGGCAGTGACTGAGCTCTGAGATAACCTCCCTTGAGGCTCACAGCAATCTAGTGGTTGAATGCTTACTGCCTTCTTACATTTTATAGAGGATGAAATTAAAGCTGGAAGAAGAAAATAAGTTTAGATTTGTATCTCTTATAATGGAAGCCAACAGATAATTTCTAAAAGAGGTAAGTAAAGAAACAGAATAAATATGAGAAGAAGTTTAATGCCAGAAGAAATAGCTTTAAAAGCTAAAAGTGAATGCCCCTAGGGATCAGCGTTTGAGATTTGGGGAGGGTGGGAAAGAGATAGCTGCTTTTCATGGTTAATATTTTGGTTTAAACCGATTTGTTAAAATCCATGCATATATTACTTTGATAAGAACTGAAAATATAAAGAACAAATACATACATATATATATGATTATATATATAAACCACAGGCCATAATTTAGGCAGATTGCTTCCACTCATCTCTAGAGATAATACCAATCCTGTCTCTAAATGTTCGCTAGGGAATGTTAAATTCCAAGTAATGATGTCTTTTTGAAAAGAGAGATGTCAAAAAGTCACCCCCTCACACTGAGCACAGACCTCACCACCTCCACATCAGAAAATCACCACATATTTGGGTGGTGAGATGGAGAAGACACAGCTGTTACTCTTCATTTGGCTGAACATTTGTTAACACCTCCAGTTTCAAAGAGTAATGACCTTCGCCCAGATCTATTCAACTTGAACTAACCAGGGTAGTGAAGAAATCTAGAGGCAGCAATGCACTTAGAGATCACTGTGTGCTTGGTCAAAATACGAAGCTTATATACAACACCTCTGAGCCATGTGGTCATTCAGCATCTTAAACTTTTCACGTGATGGGAGCTGACCATCTCACGTGTCATTCATCCCAAATTCTAAGTGTATCCCTCCTCTCTCCACCTCTATCCCCATGCACTCCATCTGTATCACCCCTCTTCCTGTGCTACCCTCTGTGCTTTACAGGACAGTGTAATCTTTTTAAAATCAAAATATTGGTACATTTCTGTTTTCAGCTATTTCCCATTATCTTTAGGATAAAGTCCAAGCACCTTACATCTTTACTCCTCTCTGAGCTTCTCGACATGCTGTTCCTTCTTCCTGGAACACTGTTCTACTTCCCCTTCCTGCACTTAGATCAACCATCTTAGTTGTCAACTTGATAGCACTTCCTCTTGGAATCCTTCTCATATGCCTAGACTGAGTCAGACACTCTGTTATATGTGATCTAGTAACATCCTTGTACTTTCCCTAAATGGTACTGTTCACACCCTGTTGTGATTGCCTGTTTGTTTCTCCCTCTGAATAGCAGACTCCGTGAGGGAAGGGATCATGCTGGGTAGGTTCACGGCTGTATCTTCAGCACCGTGCACTGTGATTGGCTCTTGGTAGATTCTTGAAGGAATTCTTATGCCCCCACTTTAACTGCTATAAATGTTTTCTCTATATTTAATAAAAATGTGTTTCCTTCCCAGGCTACACAGAGCAACCCCTAGTCTCAAAGAGAGTCCTTCATGTATTTTAAAACCACTAGTATTCTCTGCCTTTAAATCATCTATATTCCTGGCTCAATATGGATACTTTTAAGTTGTTTCATATCCGGTTTAGCTGAGTTTGAGGGACACAGTTAATAATACAATTTTGCCCACATGACTTTGGGTAAACTGAAAGACACAAAAGTCACATGAATGGAAATTTATTAAAGATACAAGCTAAACTGAAGTATGTAGCATAAGTGTGGAACACAATGAGTTTGTTAACTCTTATATCTGGTTCCTGTGAACCTGGGTATTGGAAGAGTGCAATCATAAAGAATTTGGTTTTGTAGAGTAGATGCACTTACCCTTAATTGCCCTCTTGCAATGCCCTGGGATACAGAAGGAAGAATGCCTTTCAGCACTTACACATTTATAGAAGGTCAGCTCCACCACCGATCATGAATTAACGCTGGTGACCCCCTAGTCAGGTAAGTCGTGGGATAAGAGAACAGGAACGTCACCCTATTAGAGGTCTCTCCATACAGAAATATGAAGCAAGATGAAAGGCATTTCCCCTCTAAAGCTGTAGCTAAACCAGACTTTCCAATCCTCTTTCATGCCATTAATTTGTATAACTTTAGTGGAGGAACTTATTTCTTATTCCTGTCAAATTTTATTATTAATTTCAGATAATTCTAGACTGTCAACTTTACTCCGTATATTGATCTTCCACTTACCTGATTAACTACTGTTTCCACTTGGCATGAACTAAGACTTTGATAAGTAGTTCTACTGTCATCAAAGCCATTGGCTATCCTCTTGACAGAATGATCGATACAGAAACCTAACAGAGGCAACTAGAGATTTCTGACCATTGTGAAATCACGCCAGGGAGGATGCTGTACCTGAATGTGCCACTATTCCCACAGCCATTACACATCCTTGTGCCGTTGCATATGGTGACCAAAAGTAGGAGCCATGTGCTCGTCTGAGGTGGCAAAAAAACAACAAATGTTGCATCCATGTCCTATCACGTCCTGGTCTCTAGATCCATATCCTTGACTTTACTTCCAATTAATAGGTTGTTTTCAGTGTAGAGACACCCTCTGAGATGTAGGACTACGCAGGGAACAAAGTCCTGCTGAATACTCTTTTCACTGTCTTATTACAAATCATTTCCTGTAACTCGGAAGTCTTTTATTCTTTCAAGAAAAAGTCTCCACTTAATACTCTATGGTGGGACTTCCCTGGTGGCATAGTGGTTAAGGATCTGCCTGCCAATGCAGGGGACACAGGTTCAAGCCCTGAGCTGGGAAGATCCCACGTACCGTGGAGCAACTAAGCCCATGAGCCACAACTACTGAGCCTGCGCTCTAGAGCCCAAGAGCCACAGCTACTGAGCCCACGTGCCTAGAGCCCGTGCTCCGCAACAAAAGAAGCCACCACAATGAGAAGCCCGTGCACTGCAATGAAGAGTAGCCCCCGCCGCTGCAACTAGAGAAAGCCTGCACACAGCAATGAAGACCCAACACACCCAAAAATAAATTAATTTGTAAAAAATACTTTATGGTTATGGGTATATTATACTCTGCAGAGCTAATTCAGCCTTTCTGTTCCCTCTTTTTCTTACAGATTTGTCAGTGAGGAAACTATCATGTGAGGTACTCAAGGATCACTGCATTTTGCACATCTCCAAAGTGAGACTGCATCATTATAACTGTGTCAGCTGCAGTTTCCACATTATTGTTCTTGAAAAAAATAAACAACCCAAACCCTCTGTTTTTGAAAAACAAATAAAATCTTATTGTCACCGAAGTCTGCCATTTTCCTCTGTTCTAGGTATATCCAATCACAGTAACATATTTTAATTTCTTCTTTCAATAATTAAAACTTTATTACTCTATCCTGTTTTACTGCCTTAGCCAAGACCTCCAGTACAATGACAAACAGAAATGGACATAGGGGGCATCTTTGTTTTTTACCCAACCTCAAGGGAAAATATTTTATGTCTCCAATCAAGATGTTTGCTATAGATTTTTTTGTAGATACAGTGAAGAAGTAAGCAAAAATGAGTCAACAAGAAAGTTACCCATGACTCCTGTCAATTTCTCATACTCTACATCTTACCCACCAGCACCTCTTACCATCTCCAGGTACAAGTAACATGGACCAAACCATCACTACCCACTTGCATGGGTTATTTTAAAAGGCCCCTAAGTGCTTCCCATGATCCTACTCTTCCCTTCCTTCTCCAGACAACCCTCAGACGGCACTTATTCCTGCTCTGCTTAACCCCCATCAGTGATTCCCATCCCTTCCTTGGCCCACAAGACTCCCAGTCTGGGCCTGGTACACACTGATCTCAACTCCTACTCTTTTTCCTTTATTCATGATGCTCCAGCCACCCCACCTCCTCCAAGCTGATCCTCAAACACTTCAGACTGCACTTGCCTGAGGACCTTGGCCTGAAAGCCTCCCTCATACCTCGTATGTGAATGGTTCAATTCCTTGTTTCCTTTAGGTCTCAACACAAACATTACCTGGAGAGTGAAGTCAAAGATGTTTCCTTGACAGTGAGACCTAGCCATCCATGTTCTCCCTTTTGGGGGACCATATTTTCATCCATAGACCTTATCGCCATGTTCTTTATATACTCATTTTCAATTTGTAGTTTCCCTCAACTGTAATGTAAGGCTATGATAGCAGGCAGTTTTGCTCATTTTTGTCCATTACTATAACCACAGCACCCAGGACAGTGCCTGACAGAGAGTAGTCACTTAAGTAGTTTCCAGATATTTTAGATCTATGGGTATTAATTAAGGACATAGGAAATCATATCCGTTATATTCTCAAACTTCACAATTATTTTATAGTTTAGAGTTTTGTTCCTAAGGGACTTGGAAACTAGAAAAAAATCATTTCTTGTTTTTTATTTAGACAATGAAAAGGATATAGACAAACCCTAAGTTGCATATAAAAGTTCAATGAAAAATAAAGTTCAGCGAAACATGCCTTTAGAGGCAGGATACCCAAACCTCCAGTGTGCAGCCTCTGCCTGTGCCATTTGCTTTCTGGACAGACTTTATCTCTTAGCCAATTCTCAAGATACTAAACATTAAGAATCCTCTCCATTTCCATCTTCCACCATCAAGTTATCCTCTAAGACTCGATCCATTAATCAAATAGATAACAAACCTTCTATTTGCCATTATCAATAGTTTTTACCTTATGCTTTACTATATGTCATTGATGTCATTATATTTGGATTTCAGCAGCCTTGGCCCTTTTTATTCAGTATATACATATTTTAAAATATATATACATATATTTTAAATTTATTTATTTATTTTTGGCTGCATTGGGTCTTCCTTGCTGTGTGTGTGCTTTCTCCAGTTGCGGCGAGCGGGGGCAACTCTTCATTGCGGTGCGGGGTCTTCTCATTGCGGTGGCTTCTCTTGTTGTGGAGCACAAGCTCTAGGCACGTGGGCATCCGTAGTCGTGGCTCGCGGGCTCTAGAGTGCAGGCTCAATGGTTGTGGCGCACGGGCTTCGTTGCTCCACAGCATGTGGGAACTTCCCGGACCAGGGCTTGAACCTTTGTCCTCTGCACTGGCAGGCAGATTCTTAACCACTGCGCCACCAGGGAAGCCCTAAAATATTTTTTTAAAACAACTCTGTATCTGAAACCATTCAGCAAGCCTAACTCAACATTTTCTTTCAAAAGCATGGCACTATTGCTGAAAATGAGTCCCGTGAACCAGGTTCTATAGGAATGTCATTTAAGATTAATGTAGAAGGAAGAAATTGAGGAATTTTCGCAGCAGAAAGTAACCTGCAGTTACCTTAAGGGCAGAAAGGTTATTAAGGAAATCAACATGTTAAATTTCACTCTTCACTACCTCATTTTTTTGGACAACATTTCCTCAAAAAGCTTATAGTGTCAAAATCCTAAGATCCATCCCAAGTTAAAGCTGTTCTACAAAATGCAGTACAAAGCACAGCTTGAATGATGCTTCTAATAACCTGTGTTTTGAATTGAGGGCTCATGCTACTGAAACTAGTTATCAAGTTGACTACCAGTGTGTTGCAGTGCACTTAACGGGCTCTAAGTAAATGTATGTTGAATTAATCATTGAAAGAGTCTATTGTAACTTTTTTTGCAGCAAGTTAATAAAGTTTAGAGCAAGCAGGAAAACAGGTCTGGCTTAGTGAGGAAATTCTTTTTTTTTTTTTTTTTTAACATCTTTATTGGAGTATAATTGCTTTACAATGGTGTGTTAGTTTCTGCTTTATAACAAAGTGAATCAGTTATACATATACATATGTTCCCACATCTCTTCCCTCTTGCGTCTCCCTCCCTCCCACCCTCCCTATCCCACCCCTCTAGGTGGTCACAAAGCACCGAGCTGGTCTCCCTGTGCTATGTGGCTGCTTCCCGCTAGCTATCTATTTTACGTTTGGTAGTGTATATATGTCCATGCCACTCTCTCGCTTCGTCCCAGCTTACCCTTCCCCCTCCCCATATCCTCAAGTCCATTCTCTAGTAGGTCTGTGTCTTTATTCCCGTCTTACCCCTAGGTTCTTCATGACCGTATTTGTTTGTTTGTTTGTTTGTTTTCTTAGATTCCATATATATGTGTTAGCATACGGTATTTGTTTTTCTCTTTCTGACTTACTTCACTCTGTATGACAGACTCTAGGTCCATCCACCTCACTACAAATAACTCAGTTTCGTTTCTTTTTATGGCTGAGTAATAATCCATTGTATATATGTGCCACATCTTCTCTATCCATTCATCCAATGATGGGCACTTAGGTTGCTTCCATCTCCGGGCTATTGAGGAAATTCTAATCATCAGTAAAATGATGTAAAGGCTGGAAGCAGAAGATGAAATAAATTGTGCTATTCCATAACTATTACCTATTTCACGTTCATATTATAGTGATGCTTATGGTAGTGAATAAAAGGAAAAACCTTATTATTTAGCCTATAATTTATAGCATATGCAGGTGATGGCCCTTGAGCTAAGAATAGCCTTTACATTTTTTATGTTGTATAAAAAAAGGAAGAAAAGTAAGAAGAAAAAGCAGCAGCAGTGGAGGCATCATCAATAGAGACCATGTGCAGCCTGCAAAGCCTGAAATATTTGTTATCTGACCCTTTATAGAAGAAATTTTTCACCTCTGATCTAGAAAACTGAGTACTATATAGTCATCACACATGACAATATAAACATATACATTTCAAATGAAATAATGTCACTGTGTATTAAGCTTAAAAGCAAGTAAAAGGATTCTGGGAAGATGCCCAGCAGGAAGCACAAGGAAGCTGTCTCTCCATCTAGACTACAACTGCACTGGCAGAATCTGATATAACTCTTTTCGAACTCTAGCATCTATTGAAGGCTTCTAACTTCCAGGATAGGCTTGCACAGTGAATCATTGCTGTTCATTTTGGTCAATTTCAGCTTTTAGCGCAGTAGCTGCTACCCATCCCCCATCCCTAGCCATGTGGCAGGCAGCCGTGCTCATGTTCCAAGATCAACCTGATCACTGCTTGCAGGAGCCAGGATGGGCAAAACGGATTGGATATTGTCTTCCAAATATCAAGAATCTGTACTGTGATCATTGAGTGCTGCCTCTGATCAGACCTTTGTCTGAGGTACAGACAAAGAGGCAGGTGGCCATTGTGGTTGTGCCTCTCCCCACTGTTATGAGCCCCTCCCCATTCAGCTGAAATGACTTCCAGTGTAATTAAAGGGTCAGCACTCTTCTCCCTCCCATTTATTTTTCTCTTTTTCCCCTTTTGGGAACCAGACGTTAAAGACTAGACACTGAAAAGCAACTGCATGTATGGGGAATATTAGAAAGTTGGTGACTGCAGATGGATAGGGAAAGGGGCAGGCTGAAAAAGAAGACTTAAGTTTACACTTTAAGCTGATGCTTGGCACAGAGACAGCCTACAACAATCAAAACCAAGATCAATAAACAAAACACTAACAAAAAACAGCAACCCCTGGAGAAGGGGGAGAATCTGATTTCTAGAGTTATCACATTATTTGATTCAAATACCCAGTTTTCAACCAAAAAAATCACAAAGCATACAAAGAAACAGAAATGGATTAAACTCTCCAATCAAAAGAAAAAATAAATCAAAAGAAACTTCAGGGCTTCCCTGGTGGTGCAGTGGTTGAGAGTCCGCCTGCCGATGCAGGGGACGCGGGTTCGTGCCCCGGTCTGGGAAGATCCCACATGCTGTGGAGCGGCTGGGCCCATGAGCCATGCCCGCTGAGTCTGCGTGTCCGGAGCCTGTGCTCCGCAACGGGAGAGGCCACAACAGTGAGAGGCCCGCGTACCGCAAAAAAAAAAAAAAAAACAAAAACTTCAATCCTGCCCCAATTTTTCCAAAATACTGATGAGGAGAAAATACTTCCTAACTCATTCTATGAGGCTAGCATTACCATGAAAGAAACCAAAGCTACACAAAGATACTAGAAGAAAAGGAAACTAAAGACCAATATCCCTTAGGAACGCTGATGCAAAAATCCTCAACAAAACACTAGCAAGCAGAATTCAACAGCAAATTAGAAGGATTATACAACATGACCAAATGGGATTTATTCCTAGAATGCAAGGATGGTTCAACATATGAAAATTGATCAACATAATATGCCACATCAACAGAACAAAGGAAGAAAATACGCATGATCATCTTAATTGATGCAGAAATAGCATTTGACAAAATTCAAAACCCTTTCATGAGATACACACTCAACAAACGAGGAATTAAAGTAAACTACATCAACACAATAAAAGTCATGTATGAAAAGCCCACAGCAAACATCATGCTCAATAGTAAAAGACTGAAAGCTTTGCTTCTAAGATGAGGAATAAGGTAATGATGCTCACTTTTGCCACTTTTATTCAAAACAGTATTGGAATTTTAGCCAGAGTAATTAGTCAAAAAAAAAATGTAAGAAAGAAGGAAAAGACATCTAAATTGCAGATAAAGATAATTATTTCTCTTTGTAGATGATATATTCTTATAGGTAGAGAAGTCTGAAGATTCCACAAAAAAAGTTAAAATCAATAAATTATTTCAGCAAAGTAGCAGGATAAAAAGTTAACATGCAAAAATCAGTTGCATTTCTATATGCTAACAATGAACAAACTGAAAAGGAAATTATAAAATAATTCCATTTACAATAACATTAAAAATAAAACATATTAATCAAGGAGGTGAAAAATTTGTACAATAAAAACTATGAAACATTGCTGAAAGAAGTTGAATAAGACATAAATAAATAGAAACACATCCCATATCATGGATTGGAAGGCTCCAAATTGCTGAGATGTCAATACTACCCAAATTTATCTACAGATTCAATGCAATCCCTATGAAAATTTCAATGGCCTTTTTTTCTTTTTGCAGAAGTAGAAAAAATCCATCCTAAAATTCATGTGGAATCTCAAATGACCCCAAATAAGCAAAACAATACTGAAAAAGAAGAACATAGGTGGAGGACTTACACTTCCTGATTTCAAAACTTACTGCAAAGTTATAGTAATCAAAACAGTGTGGTACTGGCATAAATACAGACAAAGATCAATGGAATAGAACAGAGACCCCGAAATCAACTCTTGCCTATATGGTCAAATGATTTTTCGTAGGGTGCCACTTAATAGGGAAAGGACAGTCTTTTCAACAAACATCGTTGGGAAAACTGTATAGCCATATGCAAAAGAATAAAGTTAGATTCCTACCTAACACTATAGGAAAATTAACTCAAAATAGATCAAAGACCTAAGTGTAAGACCTAAAACTATAAAAGTTTTAAGAAAACATAGGGGAAAACTTCATAACATTGGATTTATCAGTGATTTCTTGGATATGACATCAAAGACAATAGGAAACAAAAGAAAAAAATAGACAAATTGGACTTCCAATTAAGAAATTTTTAAAATTCATGCATCAGAAGATATTATCAACAGACTAAAAAGGAAATGCATAAAATGAGAGAATATATTTTCAAACCATATATCTGATAAGGGATTAATAGCCAGAATATATGGAGAACTTTTAAAACTCAACAACAAAAAACAACCTGATTCCAAAATGGGAAAAGGACTTGAATACCCATTTCTCAAAAAAAAGATAGGCAAATGTTCAATAAGTATGTGAAAAGTTGCTCAACGCTATTAATCATTACAGAAATGTAAATCAAAACTTCAATGAGATACCACTTCGCACATATTAGAATGGCTACTATGAAATAAGGCAGAAAATAACGTGTTGGTGAGGGTGTAAAGAAATTAGAACCCTTGTGCGCTTTTGGTAAGAACATAAAATGGTGTAGCTGCTGTGGAAAATAGTGTGGCAGCTCCTCAAAAAATTAAAAATAGAATTGCCACATGATCCAACAATTCCACTTTGGGGTGTATATCCAAAGGGTTGAAAGCAGGGTCTCAGAGAGATATTTGTACACCAGTGTTTGTTCATAGCAGCGTTATGCATAATAGCTAAAATGTGGAAGCAACCCAAGTGTCCCTGGGTGTATGAATGGATAAGGAAAGTGTGGTATATACAGCAAAGGAGTATTATTCAGCTCCACCAAGAAAGGCAATTCTGACATATGCTGCAACATGGATAAACCTCGAGTGTATTATGCTAAATGAACTAAAACAGTTACAAAAAAAAAAAAAGAAAACGCTGTGTGATTCCACTTCAATGAAATACTTAGAGTAGTCAAAAATCATAGAAACAGAGAGTAAAATGGTCGTCATCAGGGGCTTGGGGGAGAGGGGGATGGAGAATAATTATTTAACGGGTATTGAATTTCAGTTTTACAAGATGAAAAGAATTAGGGAGATGGATGGTGAAGATGGTTGCACAACATTATGACATTATGAATGCACCTAATCCCGCCGAACTGGACACTTAAAATGGTTAAGGTGTTAATTTAATGTTATGTGTATTTTACCACAAAAAATTAGAAAAAAACCAAGTTAATTATATTGGGGAAAAAAGGGGTTAGTTATAGATACAGATATATACATATGTATATGTAAATACAGACTACATATATGGAAAAGGCAGAGTACAGATTTGGAATTATTAAAATTATTTCCTTTGAATGGTGGAATTATAAGGAATTTTTATTTCTTTTCCTGACCAAATCTTTTCTAATTTCTTTTGTACGGTAAGGTTAAGGGATGTTTTATTGCTACGAGAGGTGAGGGCTGATGATGGGTACAGAGGCACACATCTCAATAGGAAGAGTAATGTTTGTGTTTGTTTTTTGCGGTACGTGGGCCTCTCACTGTTGTGGCCTCTCCCGCTGCGGAGCACAGGCTCCGGACGCGCAGGCTCAGCGGCCATGGCTCACGGGCCCAGCCGCTCCGCGGCATGTGGGATCTTCCCGGACCGGGGCACGAACCCGTGTCCCCTGCATCGGCAGGCGGACTCTCAACCACTGTGCCACCAGGGAAGCCCCGGAAAATTAATGTTTGAAAGGAAAACAGGAGAACCCGTCAGGTAGGCGATAAATGGATGACTCCAATGCTGCTGGCTGACTCTCTTGATGACATGAATCTGGGGACAGAGCAGGGTTTTTGAGTCTCACTATGTCCCCGGTTTGACAACTATACTGTGCAAAGATGCACAGTCCTTCCCTCCTAGACCCCCTTGACTGCACTTGAAGGTTTTTTTCCTAGTGGTCCTGGTCACACTCTTAATTTTGGTTGGACACAGCCTCATAGTCAGCAACAGGAGGCCCAGCAACAAAGTGCTGTAACGCAGGTAACCACAAAGTCAGCAGGTGACCACAGGGTCTGAGAAGGGAAACCTCAGGGTCTGGAAGCTCCCTTCCAGAGCCCTGTTCATGCAGTAGAAGTCAGGCAAAACCAGCAGCAACTCAGTCAGAAATTCCAAGCGTCCCAAAGTCTCCTGATAATAGCAGAATACTGTCAACTGGACAGTATGAGCTACACCAGCAGGTCCATCATTGGCTCCACCCTTGAATAAGATGTGCTCCAAGAGTGTTGCTGCCCCTGAAACAACAGGCTGCCCAGGAGCAGGCTCAGGACAGTAAACCAGAGTACCAGGGGTTAGTGTGACATCAGGGAACAGTCTGGTACTGTCAATGGAGATATTGGTGCAGGTGGCTACCTATCTGTTAGAGAATTCTCTTAAATATAGGTTTCTGATCCTCCATTATATATTCCATTCTATGCTTCATCAATAAATCAAGGTTGTCATGGCTTCATGTAAGCACTGTTATAGACTTGACCTTCTTCTTTAACGTCTCAACTTCAGACGCTTATTGTCATCGTCTGCCGGATGCCTTCAACAATGGAAGGGCATTACAATTTCTATTCCCTTTTTAAAATCCTAACTTAAAGCTCTGACTTTAACTGGTTTGATTTTGAACATGTGAATATAATGGGAAAAAAACCAGATTCCAGGTTTTATCTCTTTAAAAAAATGAGTTGTCTGTTACAGAGCTTAGAGGTTGGTTTCTTAAATGACTGTGGCCCTTGACAGGGCAGAAATAATGTTCTTCAGGGTTTTGCAATCCTTGAAGTTCTGTGATCTTCTAAAGTCATCACAAGGAGAACCAGCAGGATTTCTACAGATTTTTATCACTTCATTGAGAAGATATGATATTTGGCACATACTTAGTGATAGTTATGTGTTTCATATACATAAATTTGCATAAAATTTGTGTAAATTTCAATGTTTAATTAAAACTTTACATGACAATCTTTAAAAGCACAGTTTATATTCTCACAAGCAAAAAAAAAAAAAAAAAAAGAAATAAAAAAAGAAAATCCCAAACCAAAACAAAACCCCAACTTTCTGCAGGGCAGCAAGAGACCAATGCAGTTTTTCTTTTCCCCATAGAGTACAACACAATTACCTTAATCAGACACTCCTGATATATTGTATCTGCTTAGGTCTTGCTTACTAGCTACAGAAATCACTCTGTTCAACTTAGCATAAAGAAATCTATTGGAAGAATCATACAGCCTTGCAGAATTGTTAGAGAAACGGCAGAATCAAAAGAAAACTAGAAAGATTTCTGCTTCTGACCAAGATGGAGTAACAGGACCAGATTTACCCTCCCACCAGAAATATTCACAAAACAGTAAACATGTATGGAATCAGTGCCAGTTCTGACTGACTGAAACCTTATGAGTAGACTCTATAGAATGGTTTTGCCTCAGTAGTGAAGAGTAAGATCTAGACGGAGTTCTGCTTCAGTCCTGCTGAACAACTCAGAAAAGTAAGACTGAAAGGCAGGTGTCAATAAACTATGGCCTGTGGACCAAATCCAGATCATGGCCTATTTTTTTATGGCCTGCTGGCTAGTAATGTGTCAAAACTTTTTTACATTATTCAAGAGTTTTAAGAAAACAAAATATAAAGAATACTCAACAGAGATCATGTATAGCCCACAAAGCCCCAAATATATACTATTTGGCTCCTTACAGAGATAGCAAACATCTGCACAAAAGGATTAATCTTTCCAAGCAACTTTACTATCTTACAGAATGAAGTTCAAGGACCTTTATATTGAATAAATAAATATCCACAGGCAGCATGCTAAAATTCAGAGTCTAGCATCCAACAAAACATTACAAGTCATGCAAAGAAGTAGGAAAATGTAGAACGCAGAGAAGGAAAATAATAAAAACTGACCCAGAACTGATGTGGATATTAGAATTATCAGACAAGAACATGAAAAGTCATTATAATGTATCCTATATGTTCAAACAGTTACAACATGGAAGGCATAGAAAAATAAACTGAACATGTGAAATAAAACATAAATTAGAAAGGACTAAAGGCGGATAAGATGTGACAGAAGAGAATATTAATGAGCTTGAAGCCATAGCAAGATACACCTTGCAAAACGAAATACAGGAAGAGCACTAGCAAGTTGTGAGACAATTTTGTCAACCTAGTAACATGTCCTTGGAGTCCCCGAAGGAGATGAGAAAGAGAGGAATAGAAAAAAATATTTGAAGAAACAATTAGTGAAAAGTTTCTAACTTTGATGAAAACTATAAAACCATAGATCCAAGAAGTTCAAGGACCCTCAGTAACAAGAAACATGAAGAAAACTCCACCAAGTCACATCATAACCAAAACACTCAAAACTAGTGATAAAGAGAACATATAGAAAGCAGCCAGAGGGTTTCCCTGGTGGCGCAGTGGTTGGGAGTCCGCCTGCCGATGTGGGGGACGCAGGTTTGTGCCCCGGTCCGGGAGGATCCCACATGCCGTGGAGCAGCTGGGCCCGTGGGCCATGGCCACTGGGCCTGCGTGTCTGGAGCCTGTGCTCCACGGCAGGAGAGGCCGCGGCAGTAGGGGGCCCATGTACCGCAAAAAAAAAAAAAAAAAAAAGCAGCCAGAGAAAAAAGACATGTTGTAAACAAAGGAATATTGTTTCTCATTGGCAACAATGCAAATAAGAAGAGCAATATCCTTAAAGTCATGAAAGGGAAAAACCATCAGCTTAGGATTCTGTACCCAATGAAGTTACCCTTCAAAAATGGAGGTAAAATAAAGACTTTTTCAAAACTACAAAAGCTAAAGGAATATATCACTAGCAGATCCACACTACAAGAAATTTAAAAGAAATTCTTTAAACAGAAAGAAAATGATCCCAGAATAAAATGTGGATCAACAGAAAGAAATGAAGAGCAATGGAAAGGAAATCATAACTATATGGTCAAATACAGAAGATTTCTTTTTGATTAAAATTTTTAAAATATTATTAACTATTGACACAAAACAATTACTACATAGTGTTGGGTTATGATATATATGAAAGTAAAATATCTGACTATAGCACAGAGGCTAGGAAGAGAAAATGGAAATGTAAATAAGCTGTTCATACTATACATTAAATGATGCAATATCACTTTGAAGTAGACTGTGATAAAGTAAATACACACACTATTAAGCCCTAAAACAATTACTAAATTAGCAAAACAAAGAGTCACAGTTAATAAGCCAGTAAAGAAACTAAAGTAGAATAAAAGAGGAAAAAGAGAACAAAGAACAGATGCTATAAAGAGAAAACAAATAGCAAGATGATGGATTTAATCCCTAATTATATCAATAATCAAATTAAATGTAAATGGCCTAGATACCCCAGTTGAAAGAAGAGATTTTAATTCTGGATAAAAGAGATAAGGCAATTTAAATTTAAAGACACATAAAGATTTAAAGTAGAAGGATGAAGAAATATAACAGGCCAAAAGTAGTTCAAAGAAAGTTGAAGTGGCTATATCAATATCAAACAAAGTAGATTTCAGAGCAAAAAGTATTACAAAGGATAAAGCAAGCTATTTCATGATGACAGAGGGGTTACTTCATCAAGAAATTTTGCCTAAAGTTTTGTCAAAAATGTTTTAGATATGACACCAAAAGCACAAGTCATTAAAAGAATATTTGCTCAACTGGAATTTGTCAAAAGTAAAACATTTGTACTTCAGAAAGACACTGTTAAGAAAAATGAAGACAAAGACTGTGAGAAAATATGTGCACATTACACACATGATGAAAAAACAAACAAAAAAACTTGCATCCAGAATAAATACAGAACTCTCAAAACTCAGTAAGAAAAAACACAACCTAATAAATAAATGGGCAAATGATTTGAACACATACTTCACCAAGGATGATATATGGATTGAAAATAAGCCCACGAAAAATACTCGTTATTCTTAGTCATCAGGGAAATTCAAATTATAACCACAGTGAGACAGCATTACTCACTCAGTAGACTAGCTAAAATTAGTAAGATTGACCATACCAGCTGTTACCGAAAGAACCGTAACCCTCAAACACTTCTGATGGGCATATAAAATGGCATAACCATCTTGGAATTTCTTAATTTTTAAAATACACACCTGTCACCTGATGTAGGCATTCCATTCATAGGTGTTTATCCGAGAGAAATAAAAGCATATGTCCATACAAAATACAGTACGCGAATGATCATGGCAACTTCACTTCTAATACCCTAAAACTTGAAGTAACTCAAACATCTATCAATAGATGAGCGAACGAACTGCTGTGTATCTATACAATGGTGTATTATTCAGCAATAAAAGGACTAAACCATTGATATTTGCTACAACATGGAAGAACCTCAGAATACTTAGGCTGAGTGAAGGAAGACAGACAAAAACTCATTTTGTATGATTCTATCCATATAAAATGTCAGGATATGCAAACTAATCAAAAGTGACTGAAGGTCAGTGGTTGCCTAAGGAATAGGGGGTAAGGAGGAGGAGAAAGTAGGGATGACCAAGGGGCACAGGAAACTTTGAGGGAGATGGATATTGACCGTGGTGATGATTTCACGGATGTCTACATATGTTAAAACGTATCAAAATGTATACTTAAGATATGCGTACTGTATTGTAGGTTTATTATACCTCAATAAGGATGTTAATAAAATGAAGAAAGCTGGCAGAGACTTGAGTTGGAAAGGGATAAATGGACAAGTAGCAGGAAGCAGGAATCACCTGCTTTTTCACCAGGATGGTTCAAAGCCAGCGGACACAACAAGCCACCATCGTCACAGTGCTGCTGATGATCCAGCATCCCAGGAGACAGAATCTGATTGGCTAAGCTGATGTCACATGACAGCCCTGGTGGTACCCTCATTTCTACTATGGGGAGTGGACACCTGGAATGAGCCTCCCTTCAAAACTATACATGCTGTGGGGAAGGATAACTCCCCCAAAGTAAACACAGGAGGATGAGTTGAAAAGGAAATGTATGCAAGGCAGCCAAAAAAAAAAACCGGTCGCAGTAACTACTGGGTTGGCCAAAAAAATTCCTTCGGGTTTCGAACGACCTTTTGGCCCAACCCAATATATGTGACTTTGGGGATTTTTGTTTTTGTTCTTGGTGTTTACGTTTCTACGCCTTGTGAATCTAAGAGTAATAAGGAACCTATTTAATCCATCCACTTCTGTTAATTTTTCCTTATTGAAATTCTCACTCTTTAATATTTAGTAAGGCTTTATTTTATACAGAATTTCTGCTATGACTCAGCACATTCTTCTATTTGTGTGTGTGTGTGTGTGTGTGTGTGTGTGTGTGTGTGTGTGTATTCACCAAATATCTATCCCTAAATGAGTTCAAAAATCCTGTGGATCCCAGAACAGGTTGCTTTGCTCTTCGCTACTTTTTAATGAAGTAAAAATGCTTGTTCATCTTTTAAATCCAGTAGCACTCCTTATTCACTTGAATTTAATAACAATTTGTTGGCACCCACTGTGTACATGACAATATCAGCTGCGTTATCATACTACAAGCTAAAAAAGCTGGAGCTCCGCATGCTGACAGCACTATATTCTACAATTTTTCTTTGTCTCCAAAACAAAGAGACATAATCCTCTTGTCTTAGAAATGTTCACCCTTGAATTCTGCATGTTTTCTGCCAAAAGCAGAATGTAGGGCAACTTGTAAGAGGCTGCACAATTAGCACACTGGAGGAGAAGCCAGTTCTCATGGGTTTATTTTTGCTTATCGTGGCTCATTTCACAGAAAATTCACTTTTCTGTGTCTTAATTTCCCCAGCTACAAAGAAAGAAGAAACTATTTCTTCTGTGAACACAGGAGTAGATAAAGATTCGATGACTAGGTTTAATGGATTCCTTTAATTTCCTACCTAGATCTATTAGTAAATATGTTTTAATTTGAAAAAAATAGTGTTGTTTGAAGGCTTCCAGCTTACATAAACCTACACATTAGAACCAACCAGTCTGTATACATTGCTGTGACTACAGAAATTCTTATGCACATGATTTGAATGGTGCTATGGAAAAGTGGATGAACATAACTTTAGGTAAAATTTAACTAGTTATGTTCAAAAGTCACTGGTAAAATGAAAAAGAATATAATTTGTAAACAGCCAACTCAACAATTAACTCTTAACTCATCTCTAAAATATATAAATCCAGCAAATCTGGTACATTATTCTCTAATTATTCTCTATTTTAGTTCCTCTGGATAGTTGGTAAAACTTTTCTCTTCTTTGAGAAACTACTTGTATAGCCTTGTCTGAAAATCATTTCTTTACAAGTAGTAGATGATTTGTTGGGCTAAGAAAATTGGCATAGGGGTGTGAATGATAATTCTAGCTTTGTTCCTCTGTAAGTATGTCATCTTAGTTATATGTTTTAATTTGTCTGTGTTTCAGCTTCTTTAACTGCACAGTAAGGGACAGAACAGAGAAGATATATAAAAGTGGCACATACGCCATAACTCTCCACCCTCATACTCATTGCAGACATTACTAATCGAGCATAGAACTCTTTACTGTTGAACTCACACACTGCTTCAGGAGCCTTTTTATCACAGCATATCCTGGATTATATTTTGCCTGACTTTACTGAATGCTTCTATACGTCAGGCACTATTTTATTTTTGATTTAGCTATTTATCTATCTATTTATTTATTTTTGGCTACATTGGGTATTCATTGCTGCGTGTGGGCCATTCTCCAGTTGCGGCACATGGGGGCTACTCTTCATTGTGGTGTGCGGGCTTCTCACTGCGGTGGCTTCTACTGTTGCAGAGCATGGGCTCTAGGCGCATGGACTTCAGTAGTTGTGGCTCTCAGGCTCCAGAGTGCAGGCTCAGTAGTTGTAGCACATGAGCTTAGCTGCTCCGTGGCATGTGGGATCTTACCGGACCAGGGCTCGAACCTGTGTCCCATATACTGGTAGGTGGATTCTTAACCACTGTGCCACCAGGGAAGCCCCAAGCACTATTTTAAATGCTTACCTATATTACCTCATTTAATTATGACACAAATACATGAAGTATGTACAATTAATATCATTATCTTGCAGATGAGGTAAAGCAGGCCTGAAAATTTACTTAGAGTAAGTGACAGAGCTTGAAATCAAGCAGCCTATGCCTTTCTGCTTTGCCTTTGAGTTTTCTAGCGTCTATCCCAACACAAATATCATGGTTAATACTGAAAGCACAGCACAAATGTTACATAGTAATATGTCTCCTATGCTACTTGGAGAGTCTTTATAGTTTTTTTCGGTTTTATTCCCAGCACCTAGCCCACGGCCTGGCACAGTGTGTGGCATACAATGGCCACTCAGGATATATTGGTTGCATGAATAAATGTTGCCATCTCCATAGCCAGTATTACTGTACTCTTTAAAAACATACCTTAGAGTGCGAGATCCGCTGCTGCTGAGGAGAGGACCGTCAAAAGCAGCACCATGGTCTGAGCCATGTGGATGAAAGGCTCTTAGTGCTACACAGGAGTCAGTGTTGTGCCTCTGAGGTGGGAGAGCCAACATCAGGACACTGGTCCACAAGAGACCTCCCAGCTCCGCATAATATCAAATGGCGAAAATCTCTCAGAGATCTCCATCTCAACACAAGCACCCAGCTTCACTCAACGACCAGCAAGCTGCAGTACTGGACACCCTATGCCAAACAACTAGCAAGACAGGAACATAACCCCACCCATTAGCAGAGAGGCTGCCTAAAATCATAATAAGTCCACAGACACCCCAAAACACACCACCAGACGTGGACCTGCCCACCAGAAAGACAAGATCCAGCCTCATCCACCAGAACACAGGCACTAGTCCCCTCCACCAGGAAGCCTACACAACCCACTGAACCAACCTTGGCCACTGGGGACAGACACCAAAAACAACGGGAACTACGAACCTGCAGCCTGCAAAAAGGAGACCCCAAACACAGTAAGATAAGCAAAATGAGAAGACAGAAAAACACACAGCAGATGAAGGAGCAAGGAAAAAACCCACCAGACCTAACAAATGAAGAAGAAATAGGCAGTCTACCTGAAAAAGAATTCAGAATAATGATAGTAAAGATGATCCAAAATCTTGGAAATAGAATAGAGAAAATGCAAGAAACATTTAACAAGGACATAGAAGAACTAAGGATGAAACAAACGACGATGAACAACACAATAAATGAAATGAAAAATACTCTAGATGGAATCAATAGCAGAATAACTGAGGCAGAAGAACGGATAAGTGACCTGGAAGATAAAATAGTGGAAATAACTACTGCAGAGCAGAATAAAGAAAAAAGAATGAAGAGAACTGAGGACAGTCTCAGAGACCTCTGGGACAACATTAAATGCACCAACATTCGAATTATAGGGGTTCCAGAAGAAGAAGAGAAAAAGAAAGGGACTGAGAAAATATTTGAAGAGATTATAGTGGAAAACTCCCCTAATATGGGAAAGGAAATAGTTAATCAAGTCCAGGAAGCACAGAGAGTCCCATACAGGATAAATCCAAGGAGAAATATGCCAAGACACATATTAATCAAACTATCAAAAATTAAATAAAAAGAAAACATATTAAAAGCAGCAAGAGAAAAATAACAAACAAGGGAATCCCCATAAGGTTAAAAGCTGATCTTTCAGCAGAAACTCTGCAAGCCAGAAGGGAAGGGCAGGACATCTTTAAAGTGATGAAGGAGAAAAACCTGCAACCAAGATTACTCTACCCAGTAAGGATCTCATTCAGATTTGATGGAGAAATTAAAAACTTTACAGACAAGCAAAAGCTGAGAGAGTTCAGCACCACCAAACCAGCTTTACAACAAATGCTAAAGGATCTTCTGTAGGCAAGAAACACAAGAGAAGGAAAAGACCTACAATGACAAACCCAAAACAATTAAGAAAATGGGAATAGGAACATACATATCGATAATTACCTTAAATGTAAATGGACTAAATGCTCCCACCAAAAGACACAGATTGGCTGAATGGATATGAAAACAAGACCCATATATATGCTGTCTACAAGAGACCCACTTCAGACCTACAGACACATAGAGACTAAAAGTAAGGGGATGGAAAAAGATATTCCATGCAAATGGAAACCAAAAGAAAGCTGGAGTGGCAATTCTCATATCAGACAAAATAGACTTTAAAATAAAGACTATTACAAGAGACAAAGAAGCACACTACATAATGATCAAGGGATCGATCCAAGAAGAAGATATAACAATTGTAAATATTAATGCACCCAACATAGGAGCACCTCAATACATAAGGCAAATACTAACAGCCATAAAAGGGGAAATCGACAGCAACACATTCATAGTAGGGGACTTTAACACCCACTTTCACCAATGGACAGATCATCCAAAATGAAAATAAATAAGGAAACACAAGCTTTAAATGATACATTAAACAAGATGGACTTAACTCATATTTATAGGACATTCCACCCAAAAATGACAGAATACACATTTTTCTCAAGTGCTCATGGAACATTCTCCAGGACAGATCATATCTTGGGTCACAAATCAAGCTTTGGAAAATTTAAGAAAACTGAAATCGTATCAAGTATTTTTTTTGACCACAACACTACGAGACTAGATATCAATTACAGGAAAAGATCTGTAAAAAATACAAACACATGGAGGCTAAACAATACATTACTTAATAACGAAGTAATCATTGAAGAAATCAAAGAGGAAATCAAAAAATACCTAGAAACAAATGACAATGGAGACACGACGACCCAAAACCTATGGGATGCAGCAAAAGCAGTCCTAAGAGGGAAGTTTATAGAATATAATCCTTCCTTAAGAAACAGGAAACATCTCGAATAAACAACCAAACCTTGCCCCTAAAGCAATGAGAGAAAGAAGAAAAAAAAAACCCCAAAGTTAGCAGAAGGAAAGAAATCATAAAGATCAGATCAGAAATAAATGAAAAAGAAATGAAGGAAACGATAGCAAAGATCAATAAAGCTAAAAGCTGGTTCTTTGAGAAGATCAACAAAATTGATAAACCATTAGCCAGACTCATGAAGAAAAAAAGGGAGATGACTCAAATCAATAGAATTAGAAATGAAAAAGGAGAAGTAACAACTGACACTGCAGAAATACAAAAGATCATGAGAGATTACTACAAGCAACTCTATGCCAATAAAATGGACAACCTGGAAGAAATGGACAAATTCTCAGAAATGCACAACCTGCCAAGACTGAATCAGGAAGAAATAGAAAATATGCACAGACCAATCACAAGCACTGACATTGAAACTGTGATTAAAAATCTTCCAACAAACAAAAGCCCAGGACCAGATGGCTTCACAGGCGAATTCTATCAAACATTTAGAGAAGAGCTAACACCTATCCTTCTCAAACTCTTCCAAAATATAGCAGAGGGAGGAACACTCCCACACTCATTCTACGAGGCCACCATCACCCTGATACCAAGGATGTCACAAAGAAAGAAAACTACAGGCCAATATCACGGATGAACATAGATGCAAAAATCCTCAACAAAATACTAGCAAACAGAATCCAACAGCACATTAAAAGGATCATACACCATGATCAAGTGGGGTTTATTCCAGGAATGCAAGGATTCTTCAATATACGCAAATCAATCAATGTGATACACCATATTAACAAACTGAAGGAGAAAAACCATATGATCATCTCAATAGATGCAGAGAAAGCTTTTGACAAAATTCAACCCCGATTTATGATAAAAACCCTGCAGAAAGTAGGCATACAGGGAACTTTCCTCAACATAATAAAGGCCATATATGACAAACACACAGCCAACATCATCCTCGATGGTCAAAAACTGAAAGCATTTCCACTAAGATCAGGAACAAGACAAGGTTGCCCACTCTCACCACTATTAGTCAACATAGTTTTGGAAGTTTTAGCCACAGCAATCAGAGAATAAAAGGAAATAAAAGGAATCCAATCGGAAAAGAAGAAGTAAAGCTGTCACTGTTTGCAGATGACATGAGACTATACATAGAGAATCGAAAAGATGCTACCAGAAAACTACTAGAGCTATTCAATGAATTTGGTAAAGTAGCAGGATACAAAATTAATGCGCAGAAATCTCTGGTATTCTTATACACTAATGATGAAAAATCTGAAAGTGAAATCAAGAAAACACTCCCATTTACCATTGCAACAAAAAGAATAAACTATCTAGTAATAAACCTACCTAAGGAGACGAAAGACCTGTATGCAGAAAATTATAAGACACTGATGAAAGAAATTAAAGGTGATACAAATAGATGGAGAGATATATCATGTTCTTGGATTGGAGGAATCAACATTGTGAAAATGACTCTACTATCCAAAGCAATCTAGAGAGTCAATGCAAACCCTATCAAAGTAACAATGGCATTTTTCACAGAACTAGAACAAAAAATTTCACAATTTGTATGGAAACACAAAAGACCCGAAGAGTCAAAGCAATCTTGAGAATGAAAAATAGAGCTGGAGGAATCAGGCTCCCTGACTTCAGACTATACTACAAAGCTACAGTAATCAAGACAGTATGGTACTGGCACAAAAACAGAAATATAGATCAATGGAACAGGATAGAAAGCCCAGAGATAAACCCATGCACATATGGTCACCTTATCTTTGATACAGGAGGCAGGAATGTACAGTGGAGAAAGGATAGCTTCTTCAATAATTGGTGCTGGGAAAACTGGACAGGTACATGTAAAAGTATGAGATTAGATCACTCCCTAACACCATACTCAAAAATAAGCTCAAAATGGATTAAAGACCTAAATGTAAGGCCAGAAACTGTCAAACTCTTAGAGGAAAACATAGGAAGAACACTCTATGATATAAATCATAGCAAGATCCTTTTTGACCCACCTCCTAGAGAAATGGAAATAAAAACAAAAATAAACAAATGGGACATAATGAAACTTCAAAGCTTTTACACAGCAATGGAAACCATAAACAAGACCAAAAGACAAGCCTCAGAATGGGAGAAAATATTTGCAAATGAAGCCACTGACAAAGGATTAATCTCCAAAATTTACAAGCAGCTCATGCAGCTCAAAATCAAAAAAACCAAGCAACCCAATCTAAAAATGGGCAGAAGACCTAAACAGACATTTCTCCAAAGAAATACAGACTGCCAACAAACACATGAAAGAATGCTCAACATCATTAATCATTAGAGAAATGCAAATCAAAACTACAATGAGATATCATCTCACACCAGTCAGAATGGCCATCGTCAAAAAATCTAGAAACAGTAAATGCTGGAAAGTGTGTGGAGAAAAGGGAACACTCTTGCACTGCTGGTGGGAATGTGAATTGGTACAGGCACTATGGAGAACAGTATGGAGGTTCCTTAAAAAACTACAAATAGAACTACCATATGACCCAGCAATCCCACTACTGGGCATATACCCTGAGAAAACCATAATTCAAAAAGAGTCATGTACCAAAATGTTCATTGCAGCTCTATTTACAATAGCCAGGAGATGCAAATAACCTGTGTCCATCAACAGATGAATGGATAAAGATGGCACATATATACAATAGAATACTACTCAGCCATAAAAAGAAACGAAATTGAGCTATTTGTAATGAGGTGGATGGACCTAGAGTTTGTCATCAGAGTGAAGTAAGTCAGAGAGAGAAAGACAAATACCGTATGCTAACACATATATATTGAATTTAAGAAAAAAAAATGTCATGATGAACCTAAGGGTAAGACAGGAATAGAGACAGACCTACTAGAGAATGTACTTGAGGATATGGGGAGGGGGAAAGGTAAGATGTGAAAAAGTGAGAGACTGGCATGTACATATATACACTACCGAATGTAAAATAGATAGCTAGTGGGAAGCAGCCGCATAGCACAGGGAGATGAGCTCGTTCTTTGTGATCACCTTGAGGGGTGGGATAGGGAGGGTGGGAGGGAGGGAGATGCAAGAGGGAAGAGATATGGGAACATATGTATGTGTATAGCGGATTCGCTTTATTGTAAAGCAGAATCTGGCACACCGCTGTAAAGCAATTATACTCCAATAAAGATGGAAAAAATGAAAAACAAAACAAACAAACAAACAAACAAAAAAACATACCTTAACAACATTTTCTCTTTATGGTGTATCAGTCTGTTATTATGCAGAGTCTCTATTGATTATTTTCCAGGCATAATCTTACTTGGTTTCCTATCCAAAGTTCTATCTCAGTTCTTCCCCGATTGAGAGTTTATTCTCATTTTAGCAATTTATTTGGACCCCATAAGTAAGAGTTCAACCATGGGCAATCCTTAACTTTTAGAACATTAATGATGCCTTGTATATGTTGACTTTTTCTACGCAAAAGCAGCAGCCTGACACCCGAGTAGTCAATTGCCGAATTCGGAAAAGCCTTGGCTGATTTAAGAGCAGATGCTCTTGAGTATAATTAGTAGAGACTTGTGGTGACCTAGGTGGTTATTTAACTAAAAAAGGAAACATAAAAGAAACCCAAATTGAACCATTTTGAGGGGACTTCATGGTGAGTCACTGAACAGAACTTAGCAACACAAAAAGAACAAATTGGTAAGCCAGTGTTTATAGTATAGTATATGCAATTAGAGTCAAGACAACTGAAAACTGATGACAATGCTTTTTCTTAATTGTTTTGAGCTAACAGAATAGTGCAGTACCTAACTTATCTGAATTATAAATGATAACATAAAGGCTACAAACAACCAGAAAAGCACACACTTAGAGTGTGCTTACCAATGCTATTTTCTACAAATAACTACAAGTATATTGGAGAGAAAATAGTCTTACAAAGTTTCTGACCTATACATCTGATAATCATGAGTGTTGAAACCATTGTATTTCTCTCAAACACCATCTCAAGTGCAGGAATGAAGGCTTGCGACAGCGTCAAATAATGGAGATAAGAGTGTACTGACATCTAGTGCAGTGTATAAGAAAAGAACTAGGACAGAAAGGGAACAAAGATACACCCCAAAAAAGATGCTGGCAGGAGCTAGAGAAGGATTAAAGGGCAGAAAGGAGCCCCAGAAGAATGCCTAGCTGATGCTAATGGTACTGTAGCCGCCAGCTGCCTCACTGAGTTCCTTTCTAGCTCATGTAACTCCCCCCAAAGCACAAGGTACCAGTTGCTGCCCTCCAGGGATAATTCTTCAGAGCTCTGAGAAGCAAGCATTCCATATATATACTGAATTGAAAGAAAAGTGACCAAAATAAGATGGAGATATTGTCATTATAGTAAGAGGAAGAAAATATTTATTTTAATTAGAAATAACCAATATGGGGAGACCTAGCAGGATGGAGAGAACTGCTCTTCAAATGTCACTGAGAAGTTGTGGCCGCAGGCAGGCACCTGCATAAACAAACATCAACAGCTCATATGGCATGACATTCGCTATTAGGTGGGGCAGGGGTCTCTAGTAGGTCCAAAATAAACTCTTGAATTTTGCCTACCTGTGATCAAGGTGCCTTGGCTGCTTTGCCCCCTCTTGGCAGTCTCTGACCCAAATAGCAATTTCACACCACTTTGTAATAGTCCAAAGAGCCTTCTTCCCAGGTCTGTCCATTTCCAAAGAGGCTCATGCTCCAAAACTGTCCCCTCCCCCCAAAATTCATATGTTGAAGCCCTAACCTGCAACGTGACAGTATTTGGAGATGGGTCCTTTGGGAGGTAATCAGGTTTAGGTGAGATCATGAGGGTGGAGCACCCCTGATGGGATTAGTGCCCTTCTAAAAAAGGAGACCAAAGGGCTTTCTCTCTCTCGCTCTCCAACTTCATGCGTGCAGAAAAGGTCAAGTGAGGACAAAGTGAGAAGGCAGTATTTGCAATCTAAGGAGAGAACCTCACCCTTCTGGCATCTTGATCTTGGACTTCCATGTCCAATACTGTGGGAAATAAATCCCTCTTGTTTAAGCCACCCAGTCTATGGTACAGCTGTGTCAAGCTGCAGCAGCCTGAATTGATCAAGAAATCCCAAATCATCCAAAATCACATTAAAGTCTAGGCAATATATAGTATAAAAACTTTTTTCCTACTTATGGGGTCAAATGACCCAAGTTCTGCTAAGAGTTAGTCATGTTGACTTGGCAACCTGGTCCTCAACTGCTCTTGACGTTGCCTGGAATATGATCGATTCAGCTGGATGATCCATAACAGTAGCTCTGATCTTTCCATCCACTGGTACTGGCATCTTTTCTAGAGCTGCCTGTTTGTCAAATGAATACAACTGGCGTAAGTTCTGCAGGAGATGCCCTGAGAAGGGAAGTTCCCAGGCACTCATTTTAGTGCTCCATGACATTTATATCCACCATCACGATAGAAAAACAAGGGCTAGCAAATTGACTTTCTGCTTCTGCAGCTGCTGACCCTTGGTAGGGAATGTTAGAACAGATGTAAGCTAGCCCTGGAGACCTGGACTGGGGCCAACGGCAATAAATACAGCTTGTTCTGTAGCTGTCACCCTGTTCTAGGACTGAATGGCCAACAGAAACCACCATTTCCCATTGTGATCCTCTGAGTCTCCCGTTCTGCTGAGCTGATGATGGCAGTGCTTCTGCATAGCTAGAGTCAAGTCCATCAGGATATCCGGTGTCAGGTAAGTGGGCACTGCACCTGGTTAGGATTACTATCAAAATGATACCATCTCAGGGACTTCCTTAGGCAAAGAAATCAATTTTGCAGAGTCTAAAAGGCAATCATCTCTATATGTTTTCTGTCATACCAGACCTCAAATGTATCTATAAAATCATGTTCTAGGGTACATGAAAATCACTCCAAGGCATTTCACAAAACAGTCTCACACTATTCTGGGATGTCTGCACTCAGTTATTTCAGTCCCTGATTAAAATGTAAATGGTATATAATAGCAAAATTATACTCAAAGAAAGGAGACTTTCCTTTAAGCAGTAGGTAAAGGAAGGCAATTTAAATGACAATCCTTTTAACTTTTCCTCACCTCTGCCCATGCAACTTTGCTCTTGTCCATCTAAATTCTAGCAGAGTGGAGCTAATGTAAAAGGAACTCTGCAGTAAAGGCAAATGTGAATGACTGAGACAGATGAAGGATGCCTTTGAGAGTTATCTGGACTAAAAATAACTTCAGTAATTCTTACAGATTTCCTAGGAAGCCATGAAAAACTACTCTTGGTACAGTGTATTCACAAAAAGAATAGGAGGTTTGCTTCTGAAAAGAGAGTCCTCAAGGGGAATTGGGAATTGGGAAAATGTTTGAAATAAAATGCAACAAAGACCAGGGTTGGCTCCAGGAGAACGTTTTGATGCTAAATCCATAAAATCATTCCTAGACCTGTATATTCAGTTGTGGGAAACAAAGGCGAATTCTATCCAGAAAATAATGCTTCTTTAAATATTAATTTTAGAATTATGTTCTTTAGAAGTGAATCTTAAATAAATACGTCAAACAATTATATATCATACAGAGTTAAAGTAGTGTTTCTCAACAAGGGATAGTTTTGCTTCCCCAGGGGATATTATGACTTATTCATTCATTAAATGAATGTTTATTCACTGCCTACTGTGTGTCAGCCCTGGGATGCAGCTGAGCACAGAGATGGCTCATCCCATTGGAATGGAACTTAATATCCAGATGGGAAGACAGACATTCTTCGAAGCAATTACAATGCAAGTCATTACTGTAAATGAGGGGTCATAAATTAGGGGACCATGACACAGTCTGTAAGTCAGGAAGCCCCTCCAAGGAGGTGACTTAAACGGTGGGTAGCATTATCCAGGTAAAGAATCAGAGGAGGGAGAACAGGTCAAAGAACTGGTTTAAGCAAAGTATCATTAGTACCTTTTGTCTCTCAAATAGTTTAAGATTCAGGAAGAAATAAGCATATATAATGAGAAGAAGAAATTTTCCTTATACCTCCTGATTCCCCCAGTACTATTCTTCCAGATCCCTGTACTTATTCCTGTTGGATTTCTGCTTCCGGAAACCATGGCTATAGCATTTGTCAAAAGCTTTAGGATGCCCATTGAATTATTCTTTCTCTGGATTCCCTTCCTTTGCTAGGGAATCTAGAGATGACTGTATAAATGAAAGGACTTATTTGTTCATCTGTATAAGAATAGTTGACAAGGATGCTGGGCTACATCATGCAATGTGCTGCTGTGAGCGTTGACGTTCAGCCTTTGCTTTAATGGTTGGGTGAAGTAGAATTCGAGAGTAGCTGATGTGTTGAGTCAGCACAGTATGGGGAAGAGCACGAACTGTCATGGCGAGGGCATTTTATTAGATGGTAAAGATGAGGAAATTTGCTAATTCTCAATAACTATGCCCAGAAAGAAAAATGTTGATGAGATACTCAATAATTAAAATATTTCATAATCTGTTTCAGTCTTTTAGCCTAACAGACTTGGGTTGGTTCTGTTCTTTGGTATAAAACAGGGATGATTTGACTAATTCAATTAGCATCTTACTCTTACCCAATATTATTAGCGCTGGGTACCTTCTGCCTAGAATGTTTCCTCAGTGATAACTTTCACTCAACCTCCTCGAAAATGTTTTTAGTGTTTTGAATAAGTGATAGCTCTAGAGGATTTTTGCTAGGCACATATGTATACACACACACACACACACACACACACACACACACACACACACACAAAACTGCAAGTAAGAAACAATCTTCTATTCACCCAGGTGACCATCACTCAGATGTAAGTGACACGTTCAGAGCCTGAATATTCTAGTGGAAATATGGTACCTGCTCTAAGATGTGCTGGCTCCCAGTGAGGACTATTTGTATCTTGTCAAACTCAGGAATCATTTTCACTCACAAGGCAGCAAAATAGAGAAGGATATTTTATACCCGTATTTTGTGGAAAATTTAAAAGACGATGGATATTACTTAGTCCTCTAAGTGGTGAGTCAATGTGAAAGGAGACTGAAGCATCTCATAACCTTTCTGCCAAAGGTGGGTTTAAGGAATCCACATATCATTTGAAAATTTTCTAAATATATGTTGTTCTTTTAGGCCAGGATTAATGAACTCATTTACTCTGCTTCAGTTAATAATACCCAAAGATTAGAGGAAGAACAAGTATTTTCATACTAATACTTAATACAAACTCTTTAGGAAAATAAAGGTTTGACTATGGTATCTGTGGGTAGCGTCCTTAGATGCACAAAAGTGTTTAATTTTGATAAAGTCTAATTTATTTTTTCTTTTGTTGCCTGTACTTTTAGTGTCATATCCAAGAAATCATTGCATATCAAATATCATGAAGCTTTTGCCCTATGTTTTCCTCTAAGAGTTGATTTATTTTTTAATTGGCTTGTTTTTAAAGATTTTTTTGTTTTACCTATTGATCCAAAGAATTAAAAATCCTCAGTACAGTTTTGTTGTTGTTGTTGCTTTTTGCAGTACGCGGGCCTCTCACTGTTGTGGCCTCTCCCGCTGTGGAGCACAAGCTCCGGACGTGCAGGCTCATTGGCCATGGCTCACGGGCCCAGCCGCTCCGCGGCATGTGGGATCCTCCTGGACCGGGGCACGAACCCATGTCCCCTGCATCGGCAGGCGGACCCTCAACCACTGCGCCACTGAGGGAAGCCCCTCAGTACAGTTTTTAATCTGTACTCTAACACTTACTTTCTCAGTGATGCCAAGAAAGATATTCAGTCAGCTCAACAGTAATTTCAAAAACAACAAACGTATTTACTTGGGGGAGAGTTATATATAAGGTGGCCAAAAAATCCAGAAGAAAACAATTTGATACACCTGATTATATAGTTCACGATATTTCTCATAGTTATGGGTAAATCTCTTTGCAAATAGATGTTGTTCATGTGTCACAAATGGAACACAGTATAGAAAATGTATCAAGTCACTGTGGATTGAGTAGTTGTGAGAAATGAGTCCCATCTGTTAAAGCAGAATATCTGGGAAGTCACTTATCACATTCATTCTGTATTCAGTTGTTGTGGACATAATGAAACTAAATTATAGACATGATATTATACAAACATTTAAGTGCTAATGCATCAGACTACTTAATAAGCTGCTAAATGAGAGACGGCTGCATTTTGGATTCAAGAGCAAAGAGAATATTTTAAAGGCCAGTAAAATTTTTGGTTCTTTACTTTACAGCTTTATTCCAAAAATGTAAAGCAACTCACATTCTGGTTTTGAAGGTCCTAGTTTCATACATAGAGGCAACGATGGAAAAAGGATAAAGGATTTAGGGACTTGATGTCACTGCTTGCTGGCTTTAATGAATATATTCTGCCTTTATTAAAACCATATTGGTGGGGCTTCCCTGGTGGCGCAGTGGTTGAGAGTCCGCCTGCCGATGTAGGAGACACGGGCTCGTGCCCCGGTCCGGGAAGATCCCATATGCCGCGGAGTGGCTGGGCCCGTGAGCCATGGCCGCTGAGCCTGCGCGTTCGGAGCCTGTGCTCCACAACGGGAGAGGCCACAACAGTGAGAGGCCCGCGTACCGCAAAAACAAAACAAAACAAAACAAAAAACCATATTGGTGCTAGGGTGCAAAGACAATTCAATTGAATTGAAATTTAGTTCTTTTCAACAAACAGTACCAAAACAGCTGGATATCCACATGTGAAAGAATGATGTTAAACCTATACGTAACACTATAAACAAAACTGACTCAAAATGAACCAACTTAGAAGACAATCGTACTCTTAGAAGTAAACCTTCGTGATCTTCAATTAGGCAAAGGCTTCTAAGAAATAATACCAAAACCACAGTGATAACAACAAACAAACAGGTACCTTGGGCTTAATCAAAATTAAAAACTTTTGTGCTTCAAAAGAGACCATCAAGAAAGTGAAAATACAAAACACAAAATGATGGAAAATATTTGCTAATCATATATCTGAGAAGTGACTTGTGTTCAGAACATGTAAAGAACTCTTACACAATAGAAAGGCAAATAACCCAATTTAAAAATGGTGAAGTATCTGAACAGACATTGCTCAAAAAAATTTGCAAATTTCCAATAAGCCCATTGTTGAAAAGGTATTCAACATAAGTAGCCATCAGGGAAATGCAAATAAAAACCACACTGAAATACCAATTCACACCCACTACAGTGACTAGAATCAAAATGTCAGATACAATCAAGTGTTAGCAAGGATGTGTTAGCTCATACATGGCTGGTGAAAATGTAACATGGCGCAGTTGTCAAGGAAGAGTTTAGTGGTTCCTCCAATGAGTTAAACATAGAGTTATCTACCATATGACAAATTAATTCTGCTTTTAGACACGTACCCAAGAGAAATGAATACATATGTGCGCACAAAAGTGTGCACATGAATATTCATAGCAGCATTATTCATAGCAGCTGAAAAAATGGAAACAATGTGGTACACCCATACAATGGAATACTATTCGGTCAGCAATGGGAATGAATTACTGATACATGCTAGAATATGGTTGAACCTTGAAAACATTATGCTAAGTGAAAAAAGCCAGTCACAAAAGACCACATATTGTATGATTACATTTATAGTTGATGCCCAGAACTGCTAAATTTATATATAGAGAGGGTATATTACTGATTGTCTAGGGCTAGGGCCAGGGGAGAGTGGAGGTTATGGAGAGTGACTGTTGCTTTTTTTAAGGTGATGAAAATGTTCTAAAATTACATTGGGGGCTTCCCTGGTGGCGTAGTGGTTGAGAGTCCGCCTGCCTATGCAGGGGACGCGGGTTCGTGCTCCGGTCCGGGAGGATCCCACATGCCGTGGAGCGGCTGGGCCCGTGAGCCATGGCCGCTGGGACTGCGCGTCTGGAGCCTGTGCTCCGCAGCAGGAGGGGCCACAACAGTGAGAGGCCCACGTACCGCAAAAAAAAAAAAAAAAAATTACATTGGTTTCATGGATGCACAATTGTAAATATAGTTAAAAAATGAACTGTACACTTTAAATGGGTGAATTGTACAGTATATGAATTAAGTCTCAATAAAATCATTAAAATTACATTGACGCTAGAAATTTTATTTGGGAATCCTTCTGAAATTGGGGGTGGAGAGGAGGAAATTAGGCTCTAAAGTTTGCAACTGAGGGAAAATTCATCTCATCTGAATGGTTTCTATTATTTCACTGAGTTTGACAATTCATTGATGTGTTTCTTCTCTTCAAGGCTTACACTCATTCATTTATGCCTGGTTACTGCTATATCCTAGGCACTGGAGATAGAGATGAGAAAAAGAGAATGCTTGCTCTCAGGCTCAACTAATGGTGGGTGGAGGAGATTACATGTAATAAATATGAAAGAAATAGGGAATCAATACAGCGGGAGCACACAGTGTGGAGGACCTGTCTTCGTGTGTGTGTGCTTAGGAGTTGGATGTAAAGATGAAGGAGATCAAGAAGAACTTCCTTGAAGGGTGAATGCAGTTTATCAAGTGGTCTAGAGAGGATGTACACACCAGAGTGTAGATGATGCAGGAAAAGGAAGAGATAAAGATGAAATTTCTTCCTTTAATTATAATGGTCTTCATGGACTGTTGATCTCAGATTGACCGTTAGGAAAGAAAACAGTATAGTTAACTACGAAGAGTGATTTTTCTAACCATGATCACAAAAGACTACTTTTGGCCAGAAAATTGGTGGTTTCTACCTTCTGCTTTACCTATACTGACAAGGCTTGTCCTCCACTGAAATATCACAGTATGTAGTTGTTTTCCAGATCCATAAGTTTTACAGAGAGTACCTTTAAGGCAGAAAAGAAATCTGAATTAGAATTTCTTCCCTAGTACTTACTAGCTATACTCTGTGACCCTTGGTTTCCTGTAAATTGCATGAAAATGACAAGAGTTAATTGATGTGGTTCTGTAAAGATGAGAGGAGATACAGCATGCGAAGTACTTTGCACACAGTAGAACTTCAATACATGGTAGCTAGTATTGTTCTATATTTTATAATTCTTATACAGAAAATATAATTATATATTACATATAATTATAAATATATATTATTATATATTATATAAATACATATTTATGTATATATATATATTTCCACAGGATATTGTGATCTTACAGCCTTTTCACCTTAATGAGTAGGACCTAGGTCATTCAATGAATCCTTTGTTTGCTGACAAATGTAATCAGGGCATAGAGATACAAAATTTGTCCTCTGTTACAATAAAAATGCCAGAGCCCAGATGCACAGGGACAAAAGCTAAGGAAATGAAAGCCAAATGGGCAAAGGAATCAGGCCATGTATGAATAAGAGAAGACAAAGCAAAAGCTGATTGTAAAACAGGCAGACAATCAAGTAAATGTGGAGAGCAGGCTGGACTCACAGATCAAGTTCAGCAGCAGGTAGAGTCCTTAGGCAACAGTTAGGAACCAGGAAATTAGCAGGGACTGAAACACAGTAGCTGGTATTTGCTTCCTAAGCTAGAACAAGCACATCTCTCTTGGGTCTGATTTCCAATGAAAAAAGTGGAATATTCTCATGGCGTTTCCATACTGCTTAGCAGACTGTTTGATTTACACAGCTAGAAGGATTCCATTGTTCAAATGAGATTGAACATATCTGTATATCTACACACACACATTCATATGCACATACATGCATATACATGTGACATTTTTGCCATGTACATTGTAAATATCTTCCAGAGAATATAGCCTAACTGCCATTTCTTTTCATGTATGGCTGCTTTTACTGAGACCATTCCTACATGTTCCTCTCTGTAGCGGCAGTGGATGGAAAGTCACCAGATTCTTTCATAGTTCTTAAATGTTGAATTTTGATGGTTTCTGAAATATCTACGCTGAAAAGTGGAGAATAGAAAAGTGTCAGTTCCTACAGTTGACTTTCATCATGCTTCCAATGGCTTTTCAAAAACTGCTCCACGGAGGCAGGTAAAATGCTTGAAAAAAATCTAGATGTGCAGAGAGAAGTTACCATTACTACAACTAGTACAAGTTCCTGCTTGTCCAAAGAATGGTTCTTCACTCACAGACCCTCCTTCGTCCAGGAGCTTTCTTTTCAAAATAAATGGAATGGTCATTCCATGTCCCTCTAATGAAAAAAGGTTATTATGTCCTCAGAGTACGATTTTTCCAGACCTACTTTTAAATTTGCTTCTGAAAAGAAAATTGACTAATCACTTAGATAATTATTATTGTCATTAATAAGCATTTGGGATGCCATTTAAAAAAAGAACAGCCTGCAGGTCCTCTGGGTAAAGAGCCCATTGAACTTAATGCCAGGGATTGTAACTTATTTACTGTTGCTGCCCAGTGAATTTAGAGTAATAATTATAACACGGGTTATGAGACATCAGGGAGAACTATTATGTTAAAAGTAGTAAAGAGGTTTGGGGTGCACTCATTTGAAATCCACTTTCCTGCACAGAGTAATCTTTTACTGTGATTCTAACTTTTGGGGAACATGTTTAATAACGGTTATTTTTTTGAAAAAAACAAAGTATTTTACATCAGTCTGTTTATGATCATATGCAATGCAGTTTCACATGTATCTCTGACACTTACCACATTAATGAACTGTTTTAGTCTCATTGGCAAAACAAGTCAGAGTCAGGGATTTTTAAAAATGGAACTAAAGCTTTTGTTTTCCAAGTGAGACTTGCTATGTAAACTTCTAGCATTACTGGGACTCACTTTGCTGTTCTTTAGGTGTAGTGTCATTTGAGTTATCATTTTTCAAAACATGTAACTGGATTATATTTCAACAAATATTATTTGAGTGCTTGCCAGGTACTGATACTTTGGAGGTACAGAAGAAACATCCATCTTCAAGAAGTATACATTCTTCACGGCGAGACATTGTAGATTTCAAACTTTATTACCAATGGCCATCACTAAAAATAATTCTCCACTATTTGATAATAAAAAAAAATATCTTCAGGAAAAAAATGAGAGGACAAAGCCTACTTGTCCTTAAACTATGTGGTTTCAGGTACAATGTAGCCAAATCTAACTCCTCTTCCTGTCAGCTGATATTTCTTGTTACTTTTAACCCGCTCCTGGCACAAAAGTCCATAGGTCACAGCTGTCCATTTTCTTTAGAGCCTAGAGTCTCCTTCCAAGGGCAAAGCTACTATAGTACCTATTTTTCAGCTTATATGTGTGATGAATTTGCCAAGTACTTTAACACTTTATCTAACTGACCAAGAACCCCTTTGTGAGGTATGATTCTCCAACTTAATAGATGAGGCCACTGAGTCTTAGAGCTGCAAAGTGACTTGCCCAAGAGCTCAGTGCCAGTAGGTAATGTACACAAGATCACGGGGCACAGCTATGTCTGACTCTGCCTCTGACCAACCCCATGGTGTGGTCTTAACTACCTCATTTTCCTTCTTTAAAACTCTGCATATAATATAATCTGCTAAAATTCAAAATAATCAAGTGTTTCATGTATGCTCTTTGTCATTTGCATTTTTGGCAGTTTGGATGGAAAGAAATCTCTTTTCACTAAAGCAAATGGGATTGGCCTTATAGAGAAGGTTCCATAAAACTGGGAGGGTTTGAGATGGAAAGAGAAAGGAGTTAAACAATTTCCTACTAATTTTTATGCCAAAGTTCTTCTGTTGATCAACATTAATTATCAAGTTTGAATTTTTTTTTTTTTTTTTTTTTTTTGCGGTACTTGGGCCTCTCACAGTTGTGGCCTCTCCTGTTGCGGAGCACAGGCTCCGTTCGCACAGGCTCAGTGGCCATGGCTCATGGGCCCAGCCGCTCCGCGGCATGTGGGATCTTCCCAGACCGGGGCACAAACCCGTGTTCCCTGCAGCGGCAGGCGGACTCTCAACAACTGCACCACCAGGGAAGCCCTCAAGCTTGAATTCTTAAATGAAAGTCTGCACAAAAATTCCTCTACAGTGAAAAAATTATGCAGGCAACTGTAGAGAGAAGACAATTTTTTTTTCTCTTCAAATAAAAACAGCTAAAATAATGTTTATAATTTTCTCACCAAAATATACTGATTTTTTCCCCCACAAAAAATTTGTGTACTTCAATTTTATGTGTGTGTATATACATGTATATATACATATCTGTTAGTTCACAAGTAGTTAAATATGACATAGAGTTTGTTGTCATGAATACTTTATACCTATATTTGCCATGACATTCTCTTGAGAAAAGTACTAATGTAAGATACTTTCTCTACATAATGTGAGCTAACATTCTGAAGGTTAAGCCACTTAAATTTTTAAAGTATAATCCCAAGTGCTTTGGTAAAAATTTTAAAAATATCATATTCCTATTATCAGTGTAACTCTTCCCAGCATTTTCACAAATTATGACAGATTTAATAACAGGTACTACATTTAAGATACTGAAAAGTACCACTAGATTATATAAAATGTATAATTTCATTGAGAAAGATGTTTTAAACAGCATTTGTTGATTTTTTCTCGCCGTGTGCCAAGAAATGGGTCTTTTATTTAACTCCCTCCTCAGAGAAGGAGCCACAAAGTTCTTTAATCCTTAATGTTAAAAAGAACCCAGCAGGTGAGACTTCTAGAAGGATGCAGTGAGAATCTCAGTGAATCTACTCTCCTGACAACAGCAACAAAAATAATGGCGAAATTATCAATACCAATAATTTCAGAATGCTAAGAATAGTCAAAGTACAGAACAAACAGAAAAAACCCACCAAACCCGATAAGAACAGTTGGGTCTGTGGCTAACTTACAGCTGTGGCTGCTTCCACGTGTCCTCCCTAGACCCATGGAGCAATAGACATGGAAAGCTGGCAGCCTCGCATCCAGCAAAGGAGACTGGTCTATTTAGAATGTCGTCAACAGTTCTGTCTCCAGAGCACAGTCAGTATTTTGGCCAGGCTTGTAGCACCCTAGAAAATCCCTGATCCCAGAGCATTGGGCACTATTTAATCTGACTCAGAACTCAGCTCTGCAGGAAAAAACCCCAGCCCCAAGTCATTATCGAAAACGATAGCAATACACTGGAATGTTACTATCACAGCTGCTTAAGTCTGATTCCTGTTGGGGCAAACAGGAGACTGGCCAAAAATTTAAAAGGAAAATTTAGGAACTAGCTGAACATACTGTACTTTAAAAATCTCTGACATGTTCATGTATATCTAGAATGTTACACATATGCACAGGGTTCTTGGTAGGCCCAGAAAGAACTGGGAAAGAGTGGGCCCCGGTTACTCACTTCTAGCTGATCCTGGCTTGCCCTATGCAACCAGGAAGTGAAAGCTAAGGCTGACTTGTAAAATGCCCGAAATGTGAGGTACCCTTTCACACACAGATATCCTTGGCAAAACACTGCAGACTCACTGAGTCAATATATTTAAGAAAATGTTCTAACTGACCATTGCTGGACCATTAAACAATGATGATCTAGGAAGGAACCCTGGGAATCCAGGCCTAAAAGTGAAAAGAAGAATAAAAATAAAAAGAAGCAAACACACAATTCAATAACCGCACAGAGCAATTAACACAAATACTGAGGGAGGGGACTCTGATTCCAAAGTTGTTTCAATATATTTTTTAGTATTTTTATTTCCAGCAAGAATTTATGAGACATGCAAAGATACAGGAAAGTATGGTCCATACACAGGGTGGGGGAAACAGTCAATTTAAAAATGCCACTGAGGCGGGTCCAGATATTGGACTGAGTATACTTTAAATAGGTATTATAAATATGTTCAAAGAACTAAAGGAAATTATTCAGAAAGAATTAAAGTAAACCATGACCATTATGTCTTACTAAATAAATAGCTTCAATAAAGACACAGAAATAATTTTTGTAAAGAACAAAATAGAAATTCTAGAGTTGCAAAGTAAAATAATGGAAAAGTTCATTAGATGGACTCGACAATAGGTTTGAGATGGCAGAAGAAAGAATCAGCAGACTTAAGGATAGGTCCATAGTGATTATCCAGTCTGAGAAATAAGCAAAAAAAAAAAGAAGAAGAAAACAGAACAGAGCATCAGAGAGCTGCAGGATACAAGTAGGCATACAAAAATATGCAAAATGGGAGTCTCAAAGGGAAAAGAGAGAGAGAAAAGGGCAGAAAAAGGATCTGAATAATTGTGAAAATTTTCTAAATTTTATGAAAATCATAATCTACACATTCAAGTGACTGAACAAATTCCAAATAGAATAAACTCAAAAAGATCCACCTACATACATCATAATCATACTGTTGAAAGTCAAAGACAAAAAGAATATTGTGAAAGCAACAAGAGAAAGATGACCCATGACGTACCAAATATGAAATATTTCAGACTGAAAAGAAAGGACCTACAATGGTAACACAGTTCCACACAAAGAAAGAAAAAATACTGATAAAAGTGATTACCAAGGTTAATATAAAAGACAGTGTAACATTTTAAAATTCTTTCCCTCTTCTGATTTAAAGACAACTGCATAAAACATTACAAAAATGAGTTGATAGGCTTAAAATGTAAAAGACACCATTTGTATGAAATAATACCACAAAAGGAGGGGAGAGCTGTGTTAGAGCAAGGCTTCTAGTTATTACTGGAATTAAGTTAATAGTAATTGAAAGTAGACTTCCTTAAATTAAGATATATATTTTAATCGCAAGAGCAGCCACTAAGAAAATAACGCAAAAGCATAGTAAAAAATAATTTTTTTTAATTTAAATGATACACTAGAAAGCATATGTGTGTGTGTGTGTGTGTGTGTGTGTGTGTGCGGTACGTGGGCCTCTCACTGTTGTGGCCTCTCCCGTTGCGAAGCACAGGCTCTGGACGCCTATGCCTAGCCGCTCAACCACTGTGCCACCAGGGAAGCCCATAGAAAGTATATATTTGACACAAAAAAATTACTAGTGGAGGAACAACCAAAAAAAACAGAACACAAATAAAACGGCAGATAATGTAAATCCTACCATACCAAAAATTACATTAAATGTCAAAGGCTGAGGCTAGCATACTAAATAAAAAGATGACATCTAATTATACACTGTCTATAAGAGACTTTAGATTCTCAGACACAAAAAGGTTTAAGTAAAACGATGAAAAAGATATACCACGCAAACACTAACATAAAGAGAGCTGGGATAGCTATATTAATGTCAAACAAAATAGGCTTTAAAATTTTTTAAAAAGTTACCAAAGAGGGACATTTCATTAGAAGAGTGAATTCAGCTTTTCCCCCTGAGAATGAGCACAAAGCAAGTATGCCTACTCTTGCCATTCCTCTTTAATGTTCTATAGGAGAATTCAGTTAGTGTGATCAGGCAAGAAAGAGATCTAGACTGGAAAGGAAAAAGAAAAACTGTTATTCTCAGACAATATAGTCCTGTATACAGAAAATCATATAAAGAATCTGTTAAAAACTACTGGAACTAAAACACAAGTTCAGCATGGTTGCAGGGTACAAGACCAGCATACAGAAATCAAACTTAATTTTTATATACTGGCAATGCAAAATCTAAATATGAAATTTAAAAATTTCATTCACAACAGCATCAAAAAGAATAAAATACTGATAGTTATCAATTTAGCAAAAGAAGTATAATATTTGGACAAGGAAAAGTGTCAAACATTGATGAGAGAAATTTTTAAAAATCCAACTAAGGGCTTCCCTGGTGGCGCAGTGGTTGAGAGTCCGCCTGCCGATGCAGGGGATGCGGGCTCGTGCCCCGGTCCGGGAAGATCCCACGTGCCGCGGAGCGGCTGGGCCCGTGAGCCATGGCCGCTGAGCCTGCGCGTCGGAGCCTGTGCTCCGCAACGGGAGAGGCCACAACAGTGAGAGGCCCGCGTACCGCAAAAAATAAAAATAAAAAAAAAAGTGAGGCAAACTAAATACAACTTGCATTTCAATTTTCCACCCAGTACAGTCTGTAACCTTGTCAATTTTACAATTTTGTTTCTAGCTATAAGTTACAGTACTAAAAAAAAACCCTAGCCATAACACAGAACACTGAGAATGAAAACTGGCCAAATATGCCAGAATATGCAAAAATTCTCACTAATTATATGGAGATGAACGATGGCTATTAGTTTAATATATGATTATGTATTGTTTAAATTAAAAAATTACAACGTTTCCTCACAGCATATACAAAAGTAAACTCAAAAGGGATCAAAGACCTAAATGTAAGACCTGAAACCATAAAACTCCTAGAGAGAAACAGAAGAAGAACGTTCTTAGATATAAATCATAGCGCTGTTTTTTGGATGTGTCTCCTAAGGCAAAAGAAATAAAAGCAAAAATAAACAAATGGGACCTAATGAAACTTAACAAGCTTTTGCACGGCAAAGGAAACTACTGACAGTACAAAGAGACAACCTACTGAAAGGGAGAACATATTTGCAAATGATATGACTGATATGGGGTTAATCTCCAAAATATACAGTTTATACAACTCTATATCAAAAAAACAAACAACCTGACTTAAAAATGGGCAGAAGACTTGAATAGGCATTTTTTTCAGCAAAAACATACGGTGGCCAACAGGCACATGAAAAGACGCTCAGCATTGCTAATCATTAGAGAAAGGCAAATTGAAACCACAATGAGCTATCACCTCACACCTGTCAGAATGGCTATCATTAGAGTCTACAGATAACAAATGTTGATGAGGGCCTGGAGAAAAGGGAACCCTTGTACACTGTTGCTGGTAATGTAAACTGTCACAGCCACTGTGGAAAACAGTATGAAGATTTCTCAAAACACTAAAAGTAGAACTACCATATGTTCCAGCAAGTCCACTCCTGGGTATATATTCAAAGAAAATGAAAACACTAGTTTGCAACGATACACACACCCCAATGTTTAATGCAACATTATTCAAAATTTTAAAACTTTAAAAACTAACTAGTTTAGTAAGTTGTCAAGTATAATGCAGTAATCACTAGGTAACTCCTATGCCAATAACCAAAAATTAGAAGATAAAAGAAACATATTTTTCATTCACAATAGCAAAAAGATGCATGAAATATCTAGAATTAGCAAGTTTGCAATCCCTAAGAAAAAAAGCTATAGAACTTAATTGGAAGATGCAAAGGGAGATCAAATATGTTAAGATACACATGTTTTTAACCTAGAAGTATTAAATAGTACTGAAAAGTCAATATTTCCCAAATTAATATAACGGTTTAATTCAATCATGATGGTATTTTTGTGGACTTGACCAAAATTAAACTTTATTTGGAAGAATAGGTATAATAAGAGTTTTTAAAAGTCTCAAACAGAAACATTATGATAGTAAGTTACTCACAGAACATAAAACATATAAAACTACCATAAATAAAATAGTGTGGAATGGGGGCAAAACATGACATAAGAGTGAGACAGGGTAAATATCCTGAAACATAGCCTGTCTGGGATGTTACAGACAGTAATAGGATGTAAGGTAAAAAATGACCATCACAAAACAATAATGGGGCTAGATTATTCAAAAAAGAGCTTGGGGGGAAATTGGTCCTTGGGGAGAACAATCATCAAATCCAAGCCTCCCTTTATACTCTAACATAAAGAGTTAAATATAAAAAAGAAAAAGTGGATGGGCGAAGAAACTTCGCCTAAACATGTGAGAAATAAAAGAATACACAAAGAATATATGATACATGTGTCCAGGTAAAACTCTTAAAGTTATGCTTGCCAGTTAATGGCTGTCTTCACTCACCTCTCACTGGCTTCAAGGCTGACCCGTATCTGACATCAGAAAGCCGAGGCCACTCACCTCATTTCCAGCCCTTCACGTTCCTTGTGACGTTCTGAGGTTTTTTTCGGCGGGGCCAAGTCGCTTGCGGGATCTTATTTCCAAGACTAGGGAGCAAACCCGCGCCCCCGCGGTGAAAACGCTGAGTCCTAATCACTGGACTGCCACGGAAGTCCCTGCTCTGAGTCCTGTTCCCTGAGCCCCAGTTTGTCCCAAGGTTGCGCCTCTCTCCTCCACTCCTGTAGTTCCGCTCGCCAAAGCAAGAAGCTAGAAGCCCTCCAGCTCGTGGTGGAATCCAGGTTGGTTCGGTAATGCTTGATTAACAATGACCCGACACTAACTAGATTCAGGTGTTACTGATTTGACAAGCCAATCTGCCCTGCATCTTGTTGGATGGCGCACTACAAAAGTCCCACGGGAACCATCAGGGGACCATTTCCCTTTTTTCTCTGGACATTTGGGTTTGAACTAGAATTCTGAAGCCCACAGATTTAAACACTGCTTTCTAGCCCTCCCAGACTTCCAACTATAGCTCCTTCAACTCTCAATCACCAATAGCTCTTCTTCAAAGCTGACAGCTAATGCAGGAATTCAGTGGCCTCTTCTAAAAACACTTTACATCCTTATCTCTCATCTCGGGGACCATCCAACCTCCTCCACCTGCAGGTTGAAAGGCTTCTTAATCACCTGACCCACACTGGCCGCCAAAGCCCCAGGAAGTTTAGTTTCAGCTGGGGAACTAGGGGGATGCCTTTGAGGTTAAAGCATGTTTACCACTTGTTGATCATTTAAATTGAGGTGCAAGTAGATACTGCCTCAGATGTCTAAACGTACAAATGGCAGTTCTACAAATAGAAAGCGGGAAATTAACTCGTGATCTTTTACCCATAAGATAAATCTATGGCTCCTTTTTTTTTTTTTTTTTGCAGTACATGGGCCTCTCACTGTTGTGGCCTCTCCCGTTGCAGGCTCACGCGCCCAGCCGCTCCGCGGCATGTGGTATCTTCCCGGACCGGGGCACAAACCCGTGTCCCCTGCATCGGCAGGCGGACTCTCAACCACTGCGCCACCAGGGAAGCCCTATGGATCCTTTTTAGTGCAGGGGGAGAGGTATCAATTGCTTTGTTTCTCTCTCCACTTGAACATCCTGAATCAATACCTTATTGCCTTTGTCATGCGCCATGTTGTTATTCCGGTACCTACCTGGGGCCTGGGGGCCTGTACTTTTCTTATGCCAATTTTAAGATACACAACCCAGTCCAAAGAAATTGCAAATCGCCCTTAATTCAAAAATTCCCCCCCAATACAGAATCACATGCCATATTCCTAGACCCTCAGAATATCTTCATGCGGACATTTCTAGGTCAGTGGAGTGTGTTGTGTGAGCCCCCTCCTTTCATCCCATCCCTCCATGCTCCTCTATGTTTCTGTACCTGTTTATACTGCAATTTATACATGAAAGCAGAAACTGTGGTGTTCACCTGGGTATCTGCTGAATAGCCCCTGGTACATAGTAGACATTCAGGAAATAGTAATCAAATGAATCAATGATATAAGACTAGACTCCATTTGCAAACAGTTTGTCTGTTATCAGTTGCAAACATCTGGACTGGAGATTCTCTAGTTAGCAATGTATATAACAGGGAAAGAGTACTGGTTAGTGAAGGAAATGGCATTAAAACGACAGAGCTGACTACAGAGAGAAACTATTTTGAGATACAATTAGAATGTCTCTTTAGAGAAGAAAGGTTGAAAGTAGGAAGGGATTGGTTTGATTCAATTAATTCTCAGGATGGCGAGGTCAGCTGTTTTTACCTCCACTCTCCTAAGAATGAAAGTTGTTCTACCGCTCAGAAGATATGGGTCTTTTGGTCTCCACAAGCCTTTGCCCTGATTGGCTCTGTTAACATCTTCACCTAACTTTTTTTGATTCTGTGTGAATGGGGATATGGTACAATGCACAGAGCCTTTTAGAAGGGCTTTCTTCCCAAGGTTACCGTAATTTCAAATGTGTTTTCCTTTTGTTTAAAAGCATAATAACATACTGGACTTTGTTTTGTTTGAGTCCATAGGTGTTCTATATTTTCATTATATAGTTTCCTATCCTTTGCCTTTTTTTTCCCCCTGTGGGCATGCCTGTAGAATATAGACCAAAGTACTTTAAACACTTTCCCTTTTATTTATTAAGCTAAAATTTTATGAGTTCTTGGGTAATTTATTTTCTTTGAAGCAGATTTTTTAAATTTGCATTTTTTAACACCAATCACAATGTAAAATGACCATGATTCCTTGATAGACAAAGATACCCTCCAAGAAATACTTTCTTAAAGTAATGAAAACAATATTGACTTAGAATTCACAAAATGACTTTCTTGAAAACTAGTCTTACAATGAATGTAATATTTTGGTTATATCCACTACAGTATAATTTAACTATTTGCTTTTATGAATTGATTTTGCCTAGTGTTCACTCGGGTGAGTTATTCATTTTTGACATGTCAGTGCTGAAAAAAATATCAAGGGTGAAGATAACATAGGTCCTGTTCTCAAATGTCTTATCTATTTCTTCTCAAACTCCTAACAATATACTTCTGCAAAATAAAGACAAAAATTTTTGGTGTAACAGAGGTAGATTTTAATTTTGCTTCAGGTAACATTAAAATATCAGTATAAAACTAGCAGAAATTAATAATGACTTGGGTGTGGGGAAAGGTAAGATAAAACAGATACATAAATACCCACAAGTCCTTTTCAATGAAATCTAGTGAGCTTTAATATTTTCCAGTAAGACCGTCTGTGTTATTTTTGAACACCATTAGTTTTTCTCTAGTCATTTTTCTTTCTAGAGGAAGGTGAATATCTGAAAAGAAGCTCTTAAAAATATGCTGGTTGGTTGTATTGTATACTGTGGTTACATGTGGCAGTATCCTGATGAATTTTTCAACTAAAATAATACATATTTTGAAATTTGAAAAAAAAACTTGCAAAAACAATAGCAGAGGATGCAAAACAGATGTCTAGGAGAGTCAAAGGTTTATTGGATACAGATGGCAGTTTGGAGATTGACTTAACACATAGCTTCAAATAACAACAAAAAAATGTCATCTCATTGCTATTGACTATGATCTTTAAAGCTGAACTAAAACTGACCACTTGAAAGTTCCATTCAAGTCTGAGAACAGTTATTGGACTTGCCACCTTTATGGATAGGTTGCATTCAAGGTCTGTAGTCAACTACAGGGACTGTGTGATGTTTTGGAAAACTCTGAACTGTTTCATATTCCTCATGTAAGTAACTTGAAAATAGGTTGAAGAGAGGGAAATGACATAATTCAATATTCTTTCCCTGAGCATACTTTGAGAAGCCTCCATGGTATTTCTTTTGTGAATTCTGTAATATCTGGAAGCAACATTATAGAATATATTCCTAAGATAGTTATTTACTAAGTGAATGTTAAACTCTCTGCCAGAAGTTAAAAAGGACTACAAGAAGATGTTAGTGTTGATTTCAAGGGTAGGCCATTGTTAAAGACTGTCCAATAGCTTCCAAATTGAGGTAGTGGCTGTAGGCAATACTGTGCCCTCCCATAAACTCCATCATGACAAATGATCAGTTCCAGTAAATTTAGCACATAGGTTTGGTGTATGGACAGATTACTAGAAGTTTAAAATAGAACTAGAGCACTAGAAGTATTAGCTTTGCCACATACTAATCACTTTCAATTAGGATGAATGAAAAACTGAAATTCACCAAACAGTCAAAAACTTACTACAGAAAGTAGTAATCACTTTTGGTTAAGATCTAGACAAGAAAAGCATTCTTGTGTGGAGAAAATGGACACTATATTGTCTAAAAAAAAAAAAGAAATTGTCATTTTTAAAAACCACAAGTGTGTAACAATGCAAATCACAGTGTTACTGGGTACAGCAAAGACATCTTGAAAGTTCAGAATAAAGGAAGATAATGCATATGAAATTAAAATATCACTAATATGTATTTAACGCTTACTATTTGTAAAGAATTATGCTAAGTATTCTACCATCTAACATTTAAAAAATTCTTAAAAGGATTGATGCTACCATCATATACTCATTATCCAGATGAGGAAACTGAGGCTTAGGGAGGGTGTATAATTTTCCCAAGTTTATGTGGCTAGTCAGTGTAGCTGGGGATGTGGGTCTCAAGTTTAGTTCTGCCTCTTGCCAAATTCTAGGTTTTGATTTCTTCTATGTACTGCATCTGATCCAATAGACGAAGGTAAATCTACAGGAGTTCTACAAGAAAATGACAGCAGGCAAAATCTTCAGGAAAGAGAAATATGATGTTTCTTATTCTACAGTTGAAGAGATGGGAGAAAGGAGGAAAAGGGGAGAATGAAGCTTTTAAAACTAAATCCGATCCAGGCAGAATTCATCGGGGATAATATTGTTCTCATACGAGAAAACCATGTGGGAAAAAGTAACATTAAAAGAGTCAGTTTTGCTTGAAGATTATAGAGGAAAAGAAAGCAAATATAGTGGGGAAGGAGTTCAGAGAATTTATAAGAGAACAGAATCGCTATTCCCAGAAGAAATCATGCTCTACACCCACAGGGACCAAACAGGGTGAACAGGAATGAGAAAAGCCACTAGAGGAAAGAGAGAAGGCCATTAAAGCATGCCATGAAAATAAACAAATATGTTGTGAGAGACACACATAAAACAGGAATCTATACTGTAAACTGTGAAACTGTGCAGGCATATTTTTGAGTAAAGACAGACTAAATGTATTTTTAAATAACATAAAAACAATGATGATAAATGCACTGATTTAAACTTTCATACCAGTCAACAGAGGAAAAGTCCCCTACATAAGGGTGTATTTTTATGTTTACTGCTCCAATAATTGGGCATACGAAAGACAAACATTCTCAGAATGTGTGAGAATGCATTGTAAATTGGAGGGAATAAATATCAGTGATCTTGATTTAAAGAAATTAAACACTTAAATAGAGATTCCAAAGTATTCTTATTTAAACTACAGCCTAAAAATTAGTTTAAAAAAAGAAAAATAAAAAGAAAATGATTCAGTAAATGAGACAAGATCTATTTACAAGAACTAATAAAAGTGTGAAATAAAATGTGATCAAACTGTTCAAAAGTGGAATTACTTTCTCAGAAGAAAGAAAACTTGGCATCAACAGAGTAAAGGTGAAGAAATTCTTGAAAGATTAAAAACTAAATGAAAAATGATGAAAGCTCTATTTGCTTTAAAGATGTCAGAAAATGTTGAAAAAATTATATAAAGGAAGGAGTAATGCCAATGACAATGAGAGATAAAATTAATTTTTTTCTAGCATCAGATTTTTTTGGTGTAGAGTATGTACGGAAAGAAGAAAAAGGTTTTCAGCTAGAGTTAGATGAACATCAATGATCAAGGGAGTTAATTCTGATTAGACATAGTACAGATCATGAAAGAAAAGACTTAAAACAAGAAGAATGAGAGAAGGGTGGTTGTTGGTGGTTTTCATAAATTAAAAAAAAAAAAAAAGATGGTACCCAAAGAGAAAGTATGTATAATTTAAAAATGTATTAATGGAACTATTTTAAAGGAAGAATAAAGAGAAAATGGTGTGGGTCAAAGATGAAATATCAAAGAAAAGACCAAGAAAACACATAATCTTACAGAAAGCATCAGTACTGAAGTGTAAGCAGGATCTAAGGGTCCTGCTCTGAATTTTGTACAGGAATTTTGAGCAAAAGGGCACAGTCCTTTGGTGCTTTTCCCAATGTTTTATGGGAGAATAAATAACTGACTAATAACACGGGAAGAGGTTTTATGTAAAGACAGTTTTAAAAGGAGGTACAGAGGTAAAAAGTCTTATGATTGGACATGCCAGATTTTTCTTTAAACCCACCTGATTTACCAGAAAAGGTGCTGAAACTTCCATTATCTTCATTCATCATACCAAACTGTAATTTATCTTCTCACGTATATGCGTCCACACATAGACTTCAGCTCCTAGACGACAGGAACCATGTCCTACTCATCATTGAATGCTGGATGCTAGGAACATAGCAAGTGCTCCATGGATGTTCACTGAACTGCGTAGGATATGTGAACATACCACATGTTAGTGCAATAAGCATCCTCATACTAATTCATGAATGAGAAAAGAAATTAAGAGTAATTTCTAGGCTGGGTTGAGGTTGTTGCTAACTGTATATGTGATCAGTAGCATAACAAAAGAAAACACATATCAAATTTGAAAGTAGTCAACTAGAAAGCTGAAAAGGGATTTGGTGCACGATAGTCAAAATGCGTGGAGATGACATCACTTCTGATAGCACTTTCTTGCTCTACCAAGACCACAATTCTGACACCAGTGATACTGCTGAAGATCAGGTGGGAATAGAAGAAAGTGGTAAGTATTTAAAATACACAAATTGTTCCTCAACTGTTTGTAGTTTAGTTGGATAACATTGGGGGCACTGGTGGACTTCAGGTGGGCCAGACTGTCCACAGGGAGGTAAGCTGAAAGGCTCATGTGAGATGCTAAGTGGAATGAGAATTGTGTACCCCCAGAACTCATATGTTGAAGTCTTAACTCCTAGTGCCTTAGGATGTGACAGTATTTGAAGACAGGGCCTTTAAAGAGGTAATTAAGGTTTAATGAGGTCACTGTGAGGACCCCATTCAATATGGTTGGTCACCTTATAATAGGAGGCCATTAATTCACAGGAGATTATAACTTTAATTAAATATATAGATTAGATAGATAGACAGATAGATAGATAATAAGGAAGGAAGGAAAGAAGGAAGGAAGGAGGGAGAGAGGGGAGGGAGGGAGAGAAGGAAGGAAAAAAGAAAGGAGGGAAGGAAGGAAGGAAGGAAAAGACATAGAGAGATATACAGATAAAAAAATTTTAAAAACCAAGCCTGGGGGTTCCCTGGTGGCGCAGTGGTTGAGAATCTGCCTGCCGATGCAGGGGACACGGGTTCGTGCCCCGGTCCGGGAAGATCCCACATGCCGCGGAGCGGCTGGGCCCGTGAGCCATGGCCGCTGAGCCTGCGCGTCCGGAGCCTGTGCTCCGCAATGGGAGAGGCCACAACAGTGAGAGGCCCGCGTACCGCAAAAAAAAAAAAAACCAAGCCTGGACCACTGCACAGAATATTTCATGAACCAAAGAATTTGATTAATTCTATACAACACATTTTCAATAAGATAAAAGAGAGAAGAGGAAGAAAAATAACCATAGATAAAGCATTTGGCTTTAATCATGAGGAAGGCTGCTTCACCTACTGTGCCTTGACAAAAGTGGACAAAAATAGATGTAGATGTAAATACATTTTTATGTGCAAGGTGAGAGGAAGGAGGTGGAGTCATTCACAGCCGATGTTCCCAATCTCCTTGAGTATGTGGGAAGCCAGATAACCTTGGAGTGAGAGGAGGGATGCGGGAGTGAAACGGATGGTGAAGATTTGGAACAGTTGGTGATGGAAAAGAAAGAACTAAGAGAGTTATACTTCCAAATTCCTTTTCTTTGATAGTATATATAATGAGTTGTAAATTTTGTGAGTCGATATCAATAATAAACAGATAAGGAGGAGCTCTTGCTTATAGTAGAAGGCTAAGAGCTGATGGGTCCTTGTGGAGGGGCTGCTGGGGTTGGAAAATCATCACTTTGTGACTATCATGGGAAAGACTGGGTCAGGTCAGGACCCTCCATGGAAGCCAAAGCTAGGAGGAAATTGTGATGGTGAGTCGGATATTTGCTTGGTCAAAAAGCGTCTCTCCACAGACCACTTATTAATTGTAAGGCAGAAAAACAAATTGTTATTATACAGTGGAGAAATCAGGCCACACCTTCACCAATTAATAGCACCCATGAGGAGAAGACAAACATCATTCATCTTCAGAGGTGACATCTGGAGAAGAACAGAGCATCATGTACGCAGTATTCTGGCCAAAAATGTGTAATCTCATTCTAGTTATGAGGAAATATCATAAAAATAAACTGCTGAATGTTCTGTTAATAAAAAGGAAGGGTTGGAAGTATATTCTTCCAAATGTCAATGCTACAAAAGGAAAAAATGCTGTGGAGATGTCTCTGAATAAAGGGCACTAAGGAATCATGACAGCAAAGAACAATACCTGACTCTACACTGGGTTCTGTATCGGAAGGAACAATTACGCTGTAACAGACTTTATTAGGTGAACAACAAAATTAGAATCTGGACAGAACATTAGATAAAAATATCCTATCGATGTAAATTCACGAAGATGAGAATTGGACTGAGGTTATGTAAGTGAATATCCCTAACCACTGAAGTATTTAGGGGGTAAAGGATCTTAATGTATGTAATTTACCCTCAAATTTTTCAGGAAAATAATTATGTAGCTATATATTATATATATGATAGATAGGTGAATATAAGTACATTAATACATAGGAGAAGAGAGCAGAGCAAAGAAACAAAACAACAAAGAGAGAGCAGAGCAAATGAGAAATGATAAAGCAAAAGGGTAAATAAACAGCAGGTGAATCTGGGTACAGGGTACGTGGGTGTTTTCCTGTATTACTTTTGCAACATTTTCAAGTTTGGAATGATTTCTCCCTCCAAAATTCTTAATTTAAAAACTTGAGGGTAACCAAAGTAAGAATAGAAGCAGAATTATAAATTCCACTAAGGGTCTCAAGATGTGGTAAGGCTTGACCTGGGTCCCCAAGGAAACAAAGCAGTAAAGCCCTGATAGATTGTGACAATAGCCTGTGTTATATGATGTACATGACACAGAATGTGGTCTTCCCCTTGCCCTGAACTCTACTTCCATTCAGTGCCCTTAATATCACAAGAATACAAGATGAAGGATGCCAGCAAAACTCATTTAAACAAAGGTATAACATGAAAGTAATGATAAACCTCCATTAACAAATTAATAAAGGTGGCTTCTCCTTTTCTATGTCTCTAGAGACCCTGTTGTGACGAAAGATAAAATCAAACTTACAATTTGTATAAGAAGAGAAAAATTCCCATCTGATTAATGCCTCCAAATATATCGTAAGTAATGTGAACTGTTGGAGAATTCTTTTTCAGTCACTGAACTGTAATCCAGTTTTTAAAGACAATTTAACTTACATAATTTTCATTCACCACATATTCATATTAATGGGTATTTCCCTCAGGGGTTTAAATTTTAGATGATTTTTCCTCAGTTTTATTCTGTAGAGTACAGGGAAAATGTCAATAACAGAGAAGCATATCAAAACAAAAAGTACACTTTGGGATAACTCAAGGATGTTTTTATGCTACTATTGTATTTTGAATCCTCTACGAAAACAGATTTCTGAACATGGTCTTATTTTCTTTTGTTTAGCAAAATATCCAATCTACAATCTTATTTAAAAGGAAAAGCCTAACAAGGAGATTGATCCAATATTCAACAACCCATTTTAGAGAACCAATGATAATAATTTTAAACATTAATTTCCCTCCCCAAAAAGATGAACAAAACAAGTTGGACGGTTCATGGTGTTCTTTTAGTGATTAATTACAAATTGTTGAGATACCTGGCTTTTTTTCAAAATCCTCTTGCTGCATTCAACTGAGCACTTACCTTAACATTACACACATTAAATGTTTAATGAGTTTTATTTGTAGTGTTATGGCAGGAATCCATTTGGGGGAAACCTTTGTCTCACCAGTCATGCATGCAGATAGATTTTTGGTATTTTCAGGTGTCTGTTCTCTCTGGTTCCTGCCCCTCAGCAGCATTTTGCTGCCTGACCACCCTGGCATTTTCCACCCTACGTTTGATTTCTCCAATTATCCTCAAGTATTAGGATTTGTGAACTGATCAAAGCCCCCATGTTGAAGCCTTTCTAATATTCCTTTTTCATTAAATATTGGGTTCTAAACTATAATACACATGGTTGTAAACTCTGATAAAAATAGACCAGTGAGAATTTCAACTGCAGAACTTCAACCCCTAGAAAGTTCAGACAGATATATATTAACCACATGTGTGTTGTAAACAGCTTCCTCCCTAATGGATATGAAATTCGTTATAGCCAAGATCTCTTGACTGAAGAAGAAATATATTCCCAGAATGAAACTTTGAAAAAACACTATCACTCCAAATCATATTACTCCCATTGTAATAACCCCAGGAGACCACAGGGAAGAGATGTGGTCCTGTGACCAGTTTAGGAACATAGCAGTCCCTCCTTACCTGTGGTTTCGCTTTCCACGGTTTGTTACCCATGATCAACCACAGTCAAAAAATATTAAATGAAAAATTCCAGAAGTTAGCAGTTCATAAGTTTTCAATTGCATGCCTTTCTGAGTAGCATGATGAGACCTGCGCCCATCCTGTTCCATATGGCTGGATGCGTGAATCGTCCCTTTGTCCAGAGCATCTGCCCATTAGTCACTTGGTAGCCACTGTCCAGTTATCAGACAGACTGTCTCAGTTTGGCAGTGCCCGTGTTCAAATGACCCTTATTTTACTTAATAATGGCCCCAAAGCTCAAGAGTAGAGATGCTGGCAATTCGGATACCCTCTTACTATGCCTAATTAATGAATTAAGCTTTATCATAGGTATGTATGTGCAGGGAAACCATAGTATATATAGGGCTTGGTACTATCTACAGTTTCTGGTATCCACTGAAGGTCTTGGAACATATTCCCCGTGGATAAGGGTTTGGGGGGTAGGGACAACTGTGTAGCAGGTACAACTTTTAATTCTGTCTCTAGATATGTATGTACTTGTTGACTAACAGCCAGAAGAGATGGGAAGGCGATAGAGACAGGGGATCCTATTTTGAATTTTGGCTTCTGCAGGGTTTCGGGTGGGTTACTTATAGTGGAAAAAGAAAACACACCTATCTGTCTATAAACTGTCAGGTTTGCTTAGCCAAGCTTACAGAATTTTAAAGAGAAGGTTATTTAGTGCAAGAGCTAATTCAGCATGTCTCAGTATGGCTTTGCCCTAATGGGACAAATTTCAGGGAACATTTTCAGTACAAGTAAGGACCTGCCAGAACTAGGAAATCACCAAACTCTTGTCACACAACAGAACTTTTATGCCTGGGCTTTATATTTCCATCCTGAAAGATCAAGCACTCCTAATATATGCTTTTTCTTTTAAGGGCATATTAATGTATGTAAGGCTCGAATGGTTCTTGATGCAATTTAACCATCAGCAAAGTCACATCTGGGAGGAGAAATGAGAATCAGCTTTCAACATCTTGGCTCATTTCCAGAGACCCAGGAACCCATTTCTGCATAGCACACTCCCTGATTCTCGAGGGGATTTGAGCCTGAGTTTGGTCTAAAAACTATGATCAGCAAATCGTTTCCCTTCTAGCCAGGCTTTTACAAAAAGACCAGGGTCTGGACATTGTAAGGCAATTACTTAATAGTTCATTATTACTGCTTAAAATGTTTATGCATTTAAACTACTGAGGAGACATAGCTCTCTCTGACCTCTCCCTCTATAAAATGTCAGTTCTTTCTAACAAATACTGAGCCTCGCTTATTTATGAAATAGTGAAAAACGGATTTTTAAAAAAAATCTCAATAACTCTCCTCTTGAGGTTCTTTATTTGGTTTAAATAGCTGGTTAGCATCGGTTAATCTGAAACACTACCGAAAATTTTCAGAGGAAAATCCAGCCCCTCTTAAAGCAGCATTTAAGATTAACTTTTAAACAAAAATAAACGATTTCAGCACTACTCTTGTCAAAAAGTCAAAACCATTATTAGGATGTCCTTTAGCTGGATTTTATTCTTCCTATGTGCCAAACACAGTACTGACAAGCTTTGTCTACACAGGTTGAAAAACAAATTATGACTCTTTATTAAGACCCTTCTCCATGAAAATGGTTCTTAAAATTATTTGTGAACCCGAGCATTTTAAGAAGTGAGTAACATTTATGGACCCTCGACTTTCTCAAAATCCACATATCTAAACTAATTTATAAAGAAATGAATGATTTCAAGGATCCCCTGAAGGCCAGTGTATCCTGAATCTATATGGAGTCCTGGCTAAGGGTCCTGTTCCAGTACAGTTTTTGATAACATGGGGGCCAGGGTCCTGGACTTGGTTTTCAATTTGTCCATCTAATTTACTGGTAATGCAACCGAGCCATTTACCCACTCTCCGTAGCCTCAGTTTCACATCCATACAAGGAAGGTAACGTAGGTACCTCCTCCACAGAAACAGTGTGAGACTTATTCTTTCAACAGATATTTGTTACATGACTAATATATCATGGCCATTTGTTTCAAGTGCAGGGTGATGAAGGAGTGATCAAGTCAACTAGAGCCTTCACTGAACTTACAGCCTAGGAGGGAAGACAAGCATTAAACAAATAATAACAAAAATAAAGACTTAATTACATTTTGGTTGGTAGTATGAAAGGGACACACCAAGAAAGTATAGCAGAGATCTGAGGGATTTTATTACCTAGGTAAAGGAATCTGGGAGAAGGGTATTATGGACAGATGAAAGGCCAGGGGCAAAACCCCTGAGGATTAAACCTTCAAGGAACTGAAAACGTCTATGTAATTGTGATCTAGAAAGTAACTTTGAGACAGAGGCTCTAGAGGAATAAAATGCAAAATCATGTAGACTACTGTCCATCTGAAGGGCTTGGGACTTTATCCTAAGAGCAATCTGGAGTCATTAAAAGATGTTAGGTACATCAGTGACAAAATAAGATTGTGTTTTTAAAAAGTAAGTCTAAATAGGGCTTCCCTGGTGGCGCAGTGGTTGACAGTCCACCTGCCAATGCAGGGGACACGGGTTCATGCCCTGGTCCGGGAAGATCCCACATGCCACAGAGCGGCTGGGCCCGTGAGCCATGGCCGCTGGGCCTGCGCGTCCGGAGCCTGTGCTCCGCAACGGGAGAGGCCACAGCAGTGAGAGGCCCGTGTACCGCAAAAAACAAAACAAAACAAAAAGTAAGTCTAAATAGACAATCTGAATAGGCCTAAATCTATTAAGGATATTGAATTAATAATTAATAAAATTCCAATACAGAAAGTACCGGGCCCAGGTGGGTTCACTGGTGAAATCTACCAAATACTTAAGAAAGAAATTATACAATTCTCTCCAATGTCTTCCAGAAGGTAGAAGCAGAAGAAATACTTCCTAACTCAATCTACAAACCCAGCATGACCCTAATACCAAAACCAGACAAAGACATCACAAGAAAAGAAAACTGCAGACCAATATCACTAATGAACATAGATGCAAAATCCTTGAAAAAATTTTAGCAAATCAAATTCAACAATGTATAAAAAGAATTATACACCATAACCAAATGTGACTTGTCTCAGATATGCAAGGCTGATTCAACATGTGAAAATCAGTTAATGTAATCCATCACATCAATAGGCTAAAGAAGAAAAATCACATAAACATATCAATAGACACAGAAAAAGCATTTGACAAAATCCAGCAGTCATTCATGATAAAAACCCTCAACAAACTAGGAATAGAAGGTAGCTTTCTCAAATTGGTAAAGAATATCTACAAAAAACCTGCAGCTAACACCATACTTAATGGGGAGAAAATAGAATCTTTCCTTCTAATACCAGGAACAAGGCAAGGATGTTCCCTCGCACCAATTTTTTCAGCATTCTACTGCAAGTCCTAGCTGATGCAAAAAAGACAAGAAAAGGAAATAAAAGAATACATATTGGGAAGTAAGAAATAAAATTGTCTTTGTTCACAGGTGACATGATTACTTATGTAGAAAATCTGAAAGAATCAACCAAAACTCATGGAGATAATAAGTGATTACGGCAATGTTGTAGAACATAAGGTTAATATACACAAGTCAATTGCTTTCCTATATACCAGCAACAAACAACTGAACTTTGAAATAGAAAACACAGTAACATTTATATTGGCACCCCCCCAAATTACTTAGGTGTAGATCTAAAAAAAAACATGTGCAAGATCTATATGAAGAAAACTACTAAAGCTCTGATGAAAGAAATCAAATAAGTGGAGAGATATTTCATGTTCATTGATAGGAAGACTCAATATTTTTTTTTGGCTGCGCCACACGACTTGTGGGATCTTAGTTCCCCGACCGGGGATTGAACCCCGGGCCCTCAGCAGTGAAAGCACAGAGTTCTAGCCACTGGACCGCCAGGGAATTCCCAGAAAGACTCAATATTATCAGGATGTCAGTTTTCCCCAACTCTATCTATAGATTCAATGCAATTCTAATCAAGATCCCAGTAAGTTATTTTGAGGATATTGACAAACTGATATTAAAGTTTACAAGGAGAGGCAAAAGACCCAGAATAGTCAACACAATACTGAAGGGGAAGAACAACGTGGCAGGACTGACACTACCTGAGTTTAAGACTTGCTATACAGCTACAGTAATCAAGACAGTGTGGTATTGGTGAAAGCTCAATGGAATGTACTAGAAAGCCCAAAAATAGACCCTCATAAACATAGTCAACAAATCTTGACAAAGAAGCAAAGGCAATACAATGTAGAAAAGATGATGCTAGAACAACTGGACTTCCACATGCAAAAATAAATGAATCAAGACACAGACCTTGCACTTTTCACAATTATTAACTAAAAATATATCATAGACCTAAATGTAAAATACAAAATTATGAAACTCATAGAAGAAAGCATAGGAGAAAATAAGGATTGAACCTGAATTGTGTGACTTCAAGTATAGAACAAGGATCAATAAATTGAAGTTTCACGGAGAAATTGCTATTCAAAATCATAAAGAATACCCTATACTTCAGTTTTCCAAAAAAGGAATATGTGACCTGGCAAAGTAGTGAGCTCTCTGCTAGTGGGGAATTTGGTATCAGACTGTTTTTTACTCCTTAGCCAGATGCTATAGTGGTATTTCCCGACTTGGGAACTTAAAATTAGTTGGGGGAGCTTTACAAAATTAGAGCTCTCTGGGTTCCATCCCTAAACCAGCATTTGAAGCTACTGCTAAATAAGATTTAAGAATGAGGAATTTCCATGAGATTAAAAATTTTTTTAAACACAGTAGAGATTTATTTTTCTCTGAACTAAGAATCCGTGGGAAGTCCAGACTTGGTGTAGCAGCTCTGCTCTAACAAATACTCAGAGAGCCAGGTTGCTCTAGCTTTTTGTTCCATTATCCTTATGTTGTGGCTTTATTTTAATAGTCTAAGTTATATGGCAGCCATCACATACATTTTCCAAGAGGCAGAATAAAGGAAAGCTCAAGAAGGGGAAAGGACATATGCCAACAACTCACTAGTTTTGTGAAGTGTAGGAACCTTACTTGCACTTATGTCCTTTTACCCTCACCAATTTATAATATAATTGTCTTAACTATTTTCTCCACATACACTGAGAACGACACCAGGCAGTGTTACAATTTTTACTTCAACCATCAAACATAATTTAGAAAATAAGAGAAGAAGAAAATAACTTTACCTATACTTTTACTCTTCCCATTGTTCTTTCTTTTTGCGGTGTTCATTTCTTTTCTATTTAGAGAATTTCTTTTAGCCATTTTTTAGGATAGATCTCCCAGCGACAAATGTTCTTTGTTTTCCTTCATTGGAGAATGTCTAGATTTCCCCTTATACTTTTGCTGTATAGAATTCTAGGTCAATTGTTTTTTAATTACTTTTAAGATTCTAGAGTTAATAAATATTAGTACTCTTCCTCTTTGCTAAATGTTCATTAGGTATTTATGTATCAGAATATACTTATCTTTTCTCTTTTTTTTCCTGAAATTTCCCTTCTCACTGATTCACTCCTACATTCACTTTCTTCTTACATTCATTTCCTTTCAGCCTTTCCCACTGAACTGTAGGTTCCTTGAGAAGAGTAGGTCTCTTATGTAATTCACCTGCATTTCTCAAAGAGTTTAGCTCAGTGTCTCTCACATACCATTTGTTCAATAAACTATTGTGAAATTCCAGCCATGGGAATGCTGTATCACAGTGTTTCAGTTGTCTTTTTCATCAGGGCACTAAAGAGTTTCTTAGTAAACTAATGGAACCAATGGATCTTCTTTAGCTTCCTAAGTCACAAGCAGGGAATAATTTAGGAAGTAGACTTGCTGAAAATCATCTCCACGGTTTACATTGCTATAGAAACAGGGAAAATACCTTATCACTTACCATGACTGATAACCAATTTTTTGGATTATACAAACATGACTATCAACTAACTCATACAGCCACCTACAGAGAATTCCACTGGGTGGGAAAGCATCAGTTACCTGAGGTCTAGAAGGTTGAAAAATTTTCCAGGAAACAAATTGGGTATTATTTCTAATATAATTTAAAATTTTTTGAAAAACAGGATCGCTGAAATAGAATTCAGAAAATTGCAAAATAATGTCTTCTAAATGGAAATTTTGTAATAGTAAAATGGGCTGCTCTTATCAATATTGCCCTAAATTAGAGTAAAAAATTATTGTTTGAAGCCAATGAAATCAAAACACATGGTGAATTTTCACACCTTACTGTGTGGATGACACTGCACAGATATTACATTCACTGTCTTGAGGGTTATAATGGTCATTGGAGATAGAGGATCCCTGCAGTCAATAGCTTACAATTCTAGCCAACAAATGTCTTTTCAGCACCCTCCAGATATCAGGCAACTCTGAATTGTGAAAGATGACATGGCCTCATCCCACAAGAAACTCTACTTCTTTCCAAGGCTGTCTCCCTTTACAGTGCCCCCGCCCATCATAGTTATACTGCATTCCTCCATCATTCCCTTCTTCCCTCCCCTCTTCCATTTTCCTTTTATGAGGGCTGTGTTGGAGTAGAAGTGGACTCACTTAAGTGGCCACACCATATTTATATCTTCTTACTGATATCTTACTTCACCATCTTCAACATATAGAGGGCACTTGCACATTTGCCGGAGTGAATTACAAGCTCCATGAGTACAGGGGTCAAATCTTCACCAGTGACCTAACTGCAATGACTTGTATCTGTTGAGTGTATAAATGAACAAACTTCATGGAAAATTATATTATCTCAGAATTACTTTTATTCACATGCTAACATTTCTCATTTCAAGTGAAGGAGAACTAAAAAGCAAATCTACTAGAATTTTGATTGTCAGGTTTAACTCCCTTTTTGTTACTTTTGGTAGAGTTGCCCTCTTTCCTATGTTGTGCTCTGACTCCCTCTTGGATACTGTGGGGTCCAGAGGACAGCAGAGGAAGTCAAGACAAACATATCAAAACAGGAGCACTGGGCTTCCCTGGTGGCGCAGTGATTGAGAGTCCGCCTGCCGATGCGGGGAACACGGGTTCGTGCCCCGGTCCGGGAGGATCCCACGTGCCGCGGAGCGGCTGGGCCCGTGAGCCATGGCCGCTGAGCCTGCGCGTCCGGAGCCTGTGCTCCGCAGCGGGAGAGGCCACAACAGTGAGAGGCCAGCGTACCGCAAAGAAAAAAACAAAAACAAAAAAAACAGGAGCATTTAGGCTTCTGAGCAAAATGTTGTTGATGGATTTGTTTTCATATTGTTCATGCACGGTCACGTATTTCTCCCAGGAAAAGCCTACTATGGGGAGAGTAAAGCTCTTGACACACACACGCACGCACTCCCCCGAAAGAGTAATGAGTAGCAAAACCCAGAGTTCATGGTCACATTTACCATAACAAAACTAAGAGGTAAGATGTCCCTACCACTCCTGAAATATGAGAAGATGGGAACAAATCACTAAGAGGCACACCTGTGTGTATGGCATCTGCGCCCCAAACCAGAGGGAGCCAAAGTGGTTCCTGAAGGGCCAGAGAACAAGAGAGCCCCAAAATAGCTGCAAAGTTTCACTGGAAAGTGTGGAAAGATAATTTGAGAACAACAGTTGAAGCTGGGAGCAGTGCCACCCTTTCTGATAACAGGTGAACGCAGGCCTCCCCGCCCCCACCCCTACTTCCCCTGGGGCTGGGGGGTGGAGCCGTTCGGCCTTTTATGAATTCTCAGAACCGACCCACAAGGGCTTCTTTGCAGGATAAGAGTCCGCACTAAAGGGAAACTGTTGGGAGTGAAAGCAAAATTTAACAGGATAAGCAAAATACAGAGAAAGGAAAAGGATTGTCCACAAAAAATGAGGGAGGTGGACACGGCCTGGATATTTCAGAGAGCAAGACTCTTTGAGTTAACACTACACAGAAATAATATGAGAGAGACGCAGTTCTGTGTAACTGCAAAAGCTCTCTGAACTCAGTCCCCCTCTAAACAATTTAGGGAAACTAAATTTACGTGAAAATAAGCAGCAGAAGAGTATTGAGATTCAACGCCATCCAAAGTTTTCTAAGAACAAAGAAAAGAAGGTTACAAATAATAGGTTTTTGTTTTTCTTTTTAATTTATTTTTGGCTGCGTTGGGTCTTCGTTGCTGCCCACGGGCTCTCTCTTGTTGGCTCGAGCGGGGTCTACTTTTCGTTGCGGTGCGCTGGCTTCCCATTGGGGTGGCTTCTCTTGTTGCAGAGCACGGGCTCTAGGCGCGTGGGCTTCAGTAGTGGCGGCACACGGGCTCTAGAGCGCAGGCTCAGTGGTTGTGGCGCATGGGCTTAGTTGCTCCGTGGCATGTGGGATCTTTCTGGACCAGGGTTCGAACCCGTGTCCGCTGCATTGGCAGGCGGATTCTTAACCACTGCACCACCAGGAAAGCCCAATAGTAGGGTTCTTAGAAATCATGAAATACATACTTAAGGAAAAAAAAAATCAAAACTCTAGGTACTATTTCAGCACAAGCTAAAAGAAATTAAGAAAAACCAAACAGTATGAATATCAATTTCAATTCAAGGAATATTTCTTGATCAATTATTATGTGCAGTCAGTCACTTTATCAGCTCATGGGGGAGGAATGATAAACCCGGTAAAAGTCCTGGCTTCTTAGATCTTACAGACCCAGCAAAGAAGGAAGCTCAAATTCGCTCAATCACTAGAATTCTTTTAAATAAATGAAAACTGACATAAGCCAGCTTCCAGCTGAAAGTTACCCCCCAAATCCACCCTTGGCTGAATTCCCATTCTGTTGATTTTACGTTCGAGAACTTGAAAAATCCCTTGTAGTTTACTATTTTCTAGCAAGTCTCAGATAAAATCAGAGAGGAAGTGCTGGGTCAAACTGAGTAAATTATTCTGGGGGAAAAATAGTAAAACGCTGTACTTGGTCTCAGTCCATGGTGACTAAGGACAGCAGGAAAGCCACATCTGTAAGCATTTTAGGCCGTCATTCACAAGGGGAAAGAGGGTAGAGGCCCTTGTGAATAAGGAAGTATGGAAGCCAGCAAGGTGTTGAGAGCCAAGGGAGGGGTGGGGGTGGGGGTGTGCATAACCTCCTTTTCCCAGAAGCAGATGGCTGACCTCTCTGCCTGCATTGACTGCTCCTTCACCCAACAGGGAGGCATGCCACAGTAGGTTTTTTGTTTTTTGTGTGTGTGTGTGTTACCATCTTAACTGTTTATATACTATGCAGTTCCGTCGTATTAAGTATATTCACACTGCAGTATAGCCCCAGTTTCCAGAACTCTTCGTCTTACAAAACTAACACTCTATACTTATCCAACATCGCCTCACTATCCCCTCCCCCAGTCCCTGGCAACCAGCATTCTACTTCCTGTCTCTATGATTCTGAGAACTCTAGGGACCTCCTACAAATAGAATCACACAGTATTTGTGTTTTTGTGATTGGCTTCTTCCATTTAGCATGTTGTCCTCAAGGTTCATCCATGTTGGAGCATGTGTCAGAAGTTCCTTCCTTTCCTTTTTAAAGTTAATTTTTACTTTATATTGGAGTATAGTTGATTTACAATGTTCTGTTAGTTTCGGGTATACAGCAAAGCGATTCAGTTATACATATACATATATCCATTCTGTTTCAGATTCTTTTCCCGTATAGGTCATTACAGAATATTGAGTGGAGTTCCCAGTGCTATACAGTAGGTTCTTGTTGATTAGCTATTTTATATATAGTAGTGTGTATCTGTTAATGCCAAACTCTAGAATTTCCTTTTTTTTTTTTTTTTTTGCGGTACGCAGGCCTCTCATTGTTGTGGCCTCTCCCGTTGCGGAGCACAGGCTCCGGACGCGCAGGCTCAGCGGCCATGGCTCACTGGCCCAGCCGCTCCGCGGCATGTGGGATCTTCCCGGACCCGGGCACGAACCCGCGTCCCCTGCATCGGCAGGCGGACTCTCAACCACTGCACCACCAGGGAAGCGCAGAATTTCCTTCCTTTTTAAGGCTAATATTTTTTTAATGGATATATTACATTTTGTTGATCCATTCACCCATCATAGACACTTGAGTTTCTTCCACCTTTTGGATATTGTGAATCCTGCTGCTATGAACATGGATGTACAAATGTCTCTTCGAGACCTTGCTTTCAATTCTTTTGGGCGTATACCCAGAAGTGGAATTAGTGGATCATATGGTAGTCCTCTTTTTAATTTTTTGAGGAACCTCCATACTGTTTTCCATAATGAATGCACCATTTTATATTCCCACCAACAGTGCACAGGGCTCAATTTCCCGCAACTATGTCAACAGTTCTTATTTTCTGGGTTTTTTCCCACTGGGGTTTAATAAAGTCCCTGGTCTCTACCTTCCCTTGGCTGTGACGCCTACAGCAGGCAACTACAAGTCCTGATCTGTAGATGGTGCTGTTCTAAACACTGGGACCTGCCCTGCTCTGCTGTGACAGAGCATTGAAAGTGCCCCAGTTCACTCTTCAGTTAATCCACATCACATCACCTTTTTCTCATCATTTCAGTCTGATCAGGAACCTCACACCCCTTAACTAGACATTTTTCTTTCCCAGGACAAAAAGCCCATGTTCTATCCCAAGCTGGGTAAGTCGGGTCTGTCTGCTCCCTGCAAGTACTGGCTTGACTGGTGCCCAAGACCCTCTAATGCAGAGGGCCCCTTTCTCTCCCACTGGTCACCCCAAAGAACTCTGGCTCAGCCCTATTTCCAGCTGCTGCCACACTTTAAAAGGTTGTTTGCTCCGTGACTCTCATGAGCTCGGCTCCAGTCACCAATGGCAGTGCTCTGTAACCTGCTGTTTGACCTCCCTGACCTGTTGCCATACTTTGTAGATACCACACTAGCCTGACTGGTTGGACATTTTTGCCATTACATATACATCTTGGACCATCCTCCAGCACATTCTCCATCTTAGGGAGTATGATGGATTGTGTGGTGCTGCTACCTGTTGTCATCTGCCTTAAGCTGATGGGCTGAATATTTCTAAGCCAGGGCATGTCAAGAATTATCCTTGATTTCTCTCTCTCTCACATCCATATCCAACCCCCCTGTGAGTTTTATCAATCTTCAAGGCATGTGCCAAACGCTACCCCTCCTCTCCACCTCCCACAGCTGCTATCCTACTCATAACTATCACCATCTCACCTGGACAACTGTAAAAGGTGCTGGCTTTCACTTTGACTTCTATAGCCCAGTCTACATAGAGGAGGCTGAGTGATGATTTTACCAAATATGACTATGTCCTCGCCTTCCTCAGGACATCCCTATAGCTTTGATAACATCATCATAAAATCCAGAGTCTTCCCCATGGCCTACGAGGCTCTACAAGATCTGGCCCATTCATTTCTGTCTGGGCTCATTTTCTGACACTCTGCACCCCACTGACTACTCAGATCACACTGGCATGTCCTCAAAAACCCAAGGTCCCTCCCATTTTAATGCTTTGGTTTTGCAATTTGTTAGCCCTCTTTCCTTTTTGCCCTTTGTCCTAGGGTCAATCTTTTAACCCCAGGATATGGTCTTTACTCCCATGGTCTTTTTGGGGTTTTGGCGTAAATTCCAAGGTATTTTCTAAGTCTCTCGATCTTGCTGAGATTCAGATATCCCTATACCCCTGTGGTGAGCAGTTGCTGAAACACCTGCTCAGCTCTTTTAAGTCTCCAGCTGTTTCCTCCCCTGGGATCCTCGTAATCTTAACCTTATCCAGATCAAGAGTCAGCAAGGATTTAAGGGGCCTTTACATACAGATATAGAAGCTTCCCCTGTGGTTCTCTCCTTCCTAGGATCACTCCTCTCCTCCCCCAATCAACTTCCAGCCGCTCTGGAAGCCTCAGACTCCATCCTCTGACTCCTCAGGTGAATAGATGGACTGTGGTTTTCTGCTTGAACTCTTATCTCCCTGAGAACTGGGAAATGCCCAGTGGGGGAGAGGGGTATATAAATAAGCATCTGTGTGATGACTGATTTAATGGTGGATTCGCCTCCAGTTTCTTCCTTCTTTTGACCATTCACCATTGCCTCACACAGTTGCTTTTTACATTCGATTTCGCTTTTAGAGTTGTTAGTTGCTAGTTCAAGCTGATAAAATCCACTCTGACATACAGGAAGCTGCTGCCTTACTAAGGGTTGAAGTGCTCTGTTTTGATTTTCCCAATCTGTCCATAGCTATCCCATTTTTTAGAGGATGGCTCCCACAGTGGCTTTTATTACGTACTCTCTGCATCTTTAAAGAGGCACCTCTCAATACATTCTAGTACCTGGCATGCTTCTGGAAGAGTCATTTTCCATCCAAGTCCTAATCATGGCCTGAAGATTTCACAATACCCAGACCTCATTACTTGCCCCTTGCTTTCTCTGCTTCAGCCACACCAGCTCCTTGTTATTCATCAAACATGATGGCAGCTTCCTCCTGCAAGGCTTTTGAACTTGAGGGTCCATCTGCGTGAGACAATCTTCCACCGGTTATCCATGTGTCTCTTTCTCACTCCCTTTAGGTCTTCCCTCTATGTCACCTTCCCAGGGAGGCTTCTCTCACCTCCTCTTTAAGTCACAACCCCTATCATTCCCTATTTCTTTCTGTCTCCGTGTCATGTACTGCCATTAGGCATACACTGTGTTACACTGATTTACCTTATTTATCTTATCTGTATTCCGCTAGAATGTAAATTCACTCAAGGTAGGGATTTTGGCCCATTTTGCTCACAGCTTTGCCCCAGTCTGGTTTCCCCCGGAACACAGTATTTGTTAAGTGAATGAACTAATGGACTACATTTCAGGTGGCTCTGAGTTACTGCCCATCTTCCTGTCAGATTTCTTTGTGATTTGATCACTGATCTGGTAACACTCTATCTCCCCCTTTTCTAGTACGTTACGTACGTACGTCTAGTGGTTACGACCAAGACCATCTCCTTTTTATATAGTTCTAGTTTGACCTCTAAGCACTCAAATCTCCCATAAAATCAGTAATTCTTTAGTTTCATTTCCTGATATTTCCTCTGTCTTCTGCTCTCTGCAAACTGTTCTGTTTTTGTACTGTTTCTATAGTAAGTCAAAAGTAAGCTTTCATGAAGTAGCAGGATCAGATCAACATGAAATGCAAACTGAGATCTACTTTGGGGACAACAACCAAAAGCAGAAGATTAAAATGTATTAACCTGAACATGTAGCAGTTACAAGTTTTAGTATAAGAGCCAAATCTGCATTCATATCCCAACTCTTCTACCCCTGAGCTCTATGATTTGGGGAATTATTCTCTTTGGGCCTCAGTTTCCTCATCTAGAAAATGGAAGTAGTAACTGTAATTATACCTATTTCACGGGGTTGTCACCTGGCTTGAATGCATGTAAAATACTGAGAACAGTGTCAGATACATGTAATACACACGAGCTGATACTGAAGAGCCCCGTAGATGAGCCTGGGGGTTGGGGGGGCCTGATTCCGCTTTCCAAGGCAGCAGAAGGGGTCCCTTTGAGAAGCTACCCAGCTCTACCTGCTGCCTTGGGAAAGAGTTTGTAAGGAGAACCCTTTCAGGAGAATTAAATTGAAGCACAGAGAAGCAAAGACAGCCTTAAAGATCAGAGGTACAGGAGAAATTAGTGAAGTATTTAGGGGGATCCCAAGAGCTATAGTAAATGCCCCTGAACTGAGGAAAAGAGTAAAGTGGAGATAGCAGGAAACAGTCTAGACAGGGCGAAAAAGTTGAGGTTCTCAATTCAAAAAGCTTTACACGTCTTCAAGTGCCAACGATGTTCCCAACTGACATGGAAATAGTGACATCCAGATAGTAAACTATTCCTAAGGAAATAAACAGAAGACGTGGCAATCTACAAAGAAGGTTATCACAAAGGTGAAAGTGTAATGAGTCGAGGGCCAATGGGTGTTCATGAATTATCTGAACGCAAGGGTGAGTAAAACAAAAGTTGCGCAGGGAAATTGGTGAGGTCAACTCGAGGTCAAGAAAACAAAGCCAGCCTGGAAAGCTTAAGGCATGATTAGGAAACACTAATTATTTAAGAAACAGAATAAAAAGAGGAACTTAATTTTATGAATTACTGCAGCTCAAGGCTCCTAGGAAATAGGTACATTTAATTTTTTATCTCGATCCACAATTCCTCTGCCCCTTTCATTCCCAGCTTCCTATCTCCTTTCTCCCTTAAGTAGGCAAGGTCTTCATGCTGTCTTACTTTTTTTTTTTTTTTTTTTTGCGGTACGCAGGCCTCTCAGTGCTGTGGCCTCTACCGTTGCGGAGCACAGGCTCCGGATACGCAAGCTCAGCGGCCATGGCTCACGGGCCAAGCCACTCCGCGGCATGTGGGATCTTCCCGGACCGGGGCACGAACCCGTGTCCCCTGCATCGGCAGGCGCACTCCCAACCACTGCGCCACCAGGGAAGCCCCTGTCTTACTTCTTTACAGAGCACCCTGCTGACACCCAGGAAAATTCTATGAAGTTTCTTTTCCCTTCCATCCCTCCCAGCACAGGGCCATGATCCCAGCTGGATAGCAGGAGGGTAGTAGCAGACGAGTGAATGCTTGGTAGGCCAAGTGCTCTTAACCTTATAGGCTAAACACGTGTGCTAGTGCTTGGTAATGACCCTGAATGATGACAATTCATACAACATGAAAATCAACAGAAAAAAATAGAATGAGGTCTTCCTGAGTGAGACCTACAGCCTCTCAAGTAAGGCCACATGGGCCCATCTGTGATAAGACCAGCCAAACACTGAGGCAATCCCAAGAATTTTGGCATCTAAATATGCTTCTTTAGGGAGCATATGTGTTAGAAATCCATTGTCTCTGCATTTCTGACTTGCTCTTTTATTTCTTTTTATGTTTTCAGAATATTTTATAAAGCAACATTTAATTAGCTCTACTTCACATCCTAATAGTACTTCTTCCATAATTATTTGGTTTTAAAAAAAATTTTATTTTAGGGGCTTCCCCAGTGGCACAGTGGTTAAGAATCTGCCTGCCAATGCAGGGGACACAGGTTCAAGCCCTGGTCCAGGAGGATCCCACAGGCCGCAGAGCAACAAGCCCGTGTTCCACAACTACTGAAGCCTGCGTGCCTAGAACCCATGCTCCGCAACGGGAGAGGTCACAGCAATGAGAAGCCCGTGCACCGCAACAAAGAGAGGCCCCCGCTCGCTGCAACTAGAGAAAGCCCGCCCGCAGCAGTGAGGACCCAACGCAGCCAAAACTAAATAAAATAAATTTTTTAAACATTTTATTTTATACTGGAGTACAGTTGATTAACAATGTGTTAATTTCAAGTGTACAGCAAAGTGACTCAGTTATATATGTACATGTATCTATCCTTTTTCAAATTCTTTTCCCATTTAGGTTAATACGGAATATTGAGTAGAGTTCCCTGTGCTATACAGCAGGTCCTTGTTGGTTTTATATATATATATATATATATATATATATTTTTTTTAACATCTTTATTGGAGTATAATTGCTTTACAATGGTGTGTCAGTTTCTGCTTTATAACAAAGTGAATCAGTTATACATATGTCCCCATATTTGGTTATATATTTTAATATAGTATAATTATTATCCAAATGGCAGTTGTCTTCACAGATGTGGGCATGCCTTATCTTCCTGGGAGAAATCTAGGAGGTTTCTAATGGGATTTCTCTGTGTTTTTAGCGTTACTGACTATTCCCTGAATTAGGAAGTTGCATTTAATGTACATAGGTAGAATTCAGGTTTAATAACAACATATAAGGTGTTACTACCCTATGTCCATTGTATGGTGTAGAGAGATGGGGCTTTGACAGGATAATCCAGAGTCACACAGCTCTTAAGTTATGGAACCAGACTTCGCAGGTGCCTGGAATCCTCTCCAGGGCACTGTCAGCTGTGGGAACACAGCCCTCTCCGTCTTCCAAGGACTTCGTATGTGCCTGAGTCACCCTTTCTTGCCGTGTCTAGTTAACAGATTTGATTCACACCAGGCTGCCCTCTCCTTACAAACACTGACTAACTGCAAGGAGTGGAACTGGATTAGGAAAACTCAGATTTTTCTCTATGCATCCTCAAAAACAGGATTAAGGACACTGTTTCATTACCATTTCCTCACATGCAAGTTGCACACCTGCCCCCCCGCCCCCAGAACCAGCTCTCATTCTCCCCCCATGTGCTTTTTCCTTCACACTCAGGTCACATCATCTTCGCTCCATAAACAGTGTTTGTAATAATAAAACTTAACAGTCTCACATAAATACGCTTGGAAACGGCCGCTGTTCCATAATACCTGGTGCGCACATCTGCCTGAAATTTCTTTTCTAGAAATTAAAGCTCATCATGGTTCCTCTCTCCCTTGAATTCTGACTTCCTGACAGATCAGCAAATGACGAAGGAAACAAATTAGGTCACATTGCAAGAGGCTAGTGTGACAGAGTTTGAAACATTCTTGGCTTATATGCATATGTTTCACTCCATTCCTCCTTGGAGAATCATTTCCTATTGTGACTCTTGCAAGTTTTTGACAATTCATTAGCCAGGAGACATTTCTTGGAGCATCTTCAATTTTCAAGCTACATTTCAGAAATAGGATCAGAAATATTGGATCTCATCTGGAGAAGATGACATATGCCCTGCTTGCTCTTTGTGACATTCAGACACTTACCCTATGACCAGAGAATTTACCCCTTAACTGTCTGCTCCATCACAGCATTTGAGCAAGTGAAACGCAAGGTCCGATTTCCTCGGTTTTGGTGCATTATGCCCAGGCTCTAGGAGGCTCTGCTAAAACAGTAGAGAAAACCCTGTCATGACCGAAATGATTCTGCCACCTAAAATAACATTGCACCACCGGGACCACCATGGTCTTTTAAAACTTGCTCTGTTGGGAAGACTGAAGAGAGAACAGCATATGCAATAGTGATAAGAGGAAGGTTAAAGGAGGAGAGAGTGGGAGGGGCTGGCAGCTTGGGGCAGGTGACATAGAGGTTGTAATGCCTTTGGACTAGCTTATCTGGCTCTAACCTCACCTGTCATTAGCTTCAACTTGAACATGCCCTTGGGGTCACGTAATGACTAGTTTCCAGCGCAGTCCAAACGCTGGTTCTTAGGAAGTGGCTCTCTCTTTCTCTCTGCCCTTCAGCATGTGAACAAGCTTTCTTTCATTTTTTTAAAACTGATTTTATTGAAGTACAGTCGATTTACAATGTTGTGTTAGTTTCTGCTGTACAGCAAAGTGGTTCGGTTATACATATATGTACATTCTTTTTCATATTCTTTTCCATTGTGGTTTATCACAGGACTGAATCTAGCTCCCTGTGCCGTACAGTAGGACCTTGTGGTTTATCCATCCTATACATATTAGTGTGCAACTGTTAGTCCCCAGCTCCCAATCCTTCCCTCCCCCAGCCCCTCCTCCTCGGCAACCACAAGTCTGTTCTCTATGTCTGTTGAGTCTTGGACAAGCTTTCTTAATGAGACTTCCAGCTTCGTGGCACATCTTTAAGAGTCTACCATACGACACAGCAATCCCCCTACTGGGCATATACCCTGAGAAAACCATAATTCAAAAAGAGTCACGTACCACAATGTTCATAGCAGCTCTATTTACAATAGCCAGGACATGGAAGCAAACTAAGTGTCCATCGACAGAGGAACGGATAAAGATGTGGCACATATATGCAATGGAATATTACTCAGCCATAAAAAGAAATGAAATTGAGTTATTTGTAGTGAGGTGGATAGACCTAGAGACTGTCATACAGAATGAAGTAAGTCAGGAAGAGAAAAAAAATACTGTATGCTAACACATATATATGGAATCTAAAAAGAAAAAAAATTGTTCTAATGAACCTAGGGGCAGGACAGGAATAAAGACGTAGACATAGAGAATGGACTTGAGGACACAGGGAGGGGTAAGGGTAAGCTGGGACGAAGTGAGAGAGTGGCATGGATATCTATACACTACCAAATGTAAAATAGATAGCTAGTGGGAAGCAGCCATATAACACAGGGAGATCAGCTTGGCGCTTTGTGACCACCTAGAGGGGTGGGATAGGGAGGGTGGGAGGGAGAGGCAAGAGGGAGGAGATATGGGGATATATGTATACGTATAGTTGATTCACTTTGTTATACATCAGAAACTAACACACCATTGTAAAGCAATTATACTCCAATAAAGATGTTAAAAAAATAAAAAGGAGTCTGCATGCCAATCATCTTCTCTGGTTCCTGCCAGATGCCCCTGAAACAGACCACTGCCCGAACCCCAGCAGGCTGAGGACTCTGATGGCTGTGACAATGACACAAGGCTAATTAGAACACCAGAGCGGTGGCAACCTGGCCTTTCCTGTGCACTCACCATGCAGTGTGTGCTCCAGAAATTTCTCCACAGCAATGTTACAGGCTGTTCTTTTTTACCCTGAGAGGTGAAAACAAAATAGTAACTAAAATTGGAGTGTGCAAAGCCATCTGGATCAGATGTGGCACAGACAAGATGGCCTGGAAACTTTTCCAGTCCTTGTTATAAAACGAGCTGCCAAGGGCCAAGAAAACAAACTCTGTCCATGTGGATAGAGGTCACAAAGGTGACCATACACTATAATTTCTCTGTCAAAAGCCCTCCCCTAAAAAAACCTAAAAGCACTCAGCACTTCCCTTCCCCTAGTTCCGTATCATGTCATTGGGAAGGTCACAGGGAAACTTCTCTGATGTTTTTCTAAGAGTTGCTCTAGAAGAATCTTCCAACCATGTTTCTGTGTGTTTTTCTTTTTTAATAACTGGGAACCCAAACATTCAACAGCACAATATTTTACTGCTGGGCTCCTGAAACCAACTTGACACTATGAATAAAACACAGAATTTGAAAGGACATGATCTGGGTTCAAGTCCCAGATTGGCTACTTTTAGCTGTGTGCCCTTGGGCAAGTTAATTGCACCACCTGTTTAAGTTCCTTCATCTGCAAAATGGGCATAATACGGCTAATACCTGCCTTATTGACCCCCAGGAGCAATAAAATGAAGCATGTGGAAGCATCCCATACTATCAGCTATGCCATCTATAAGTTGATTGCCATTATTTTAAATAGAATGGTTTTATTTGTCTGATTGTAAAATTAAATATGCTTATTCTAAAACTTTTCAGAAAACACAGGAAAATAGAAAACAGAGGAGAAAATATTTCTTTTTCCAAAGAGATAACCACTGCTCACATTTTGATATTTTCCCCTCCAGACTGTCTTTGTGCACACGCTCCCATTTTACAAAATGGGCATCAGACAATACTAATTATCTGTAAAATGCAATTTTTATTTAATGTCATGTGAAACAATGTGAGTTATTATTTTTACTGTAAAAACGCAAGTAACCCAAATGAAAATTGAAGTTAGCACAAATAGATCCAACATATGGCATTTCTCCACTGTGTCAAAGTGAATTATTCATAAGCATTTGTCAGAAATATCCAAGGTTACTGAGCTATTCTGGAACGACAGGGTACAAATTCTGAGGCTGAGATGGCTACATGTTCAATAAAACCTGCTTCCTTTTCCTCCTCAGCACAAAGCCAAGCTATTTAGATGTGGTCATGTGACTGAGTTCCAGCCAATAGAACAGAAGTGGAAGGATACAAATCAATTCCAGAAAGAAGTGGTTCAGGAGAGGTGTATCTTCCCTCTGGAACCTCTTCTTCTCTGCCAGCTGAACGGAAGGAACCTAAAAACCTGCCCCCGGAATGACCATGACGTAGACCACCTGCCAAGCATGCACTGGACTTGACATGAATAAGAAATAAACTTTTAAGCTACTGAATCTCAGAAAGTTATATTAAAGCAGCTAGCTTTACCTACCACAATCAGTGAAACCTTTAACATACTTCCCGGTTACACGTATAGATAGAAGAGTAAAGTAGATCTAGAACTTTCCAAGTAGATCGAACTTGGAGTAGATCTAGGCAGAGCTGAAACTCATTGAGTTTTAATCTCAGAAGTATGGAGAGAGAATCACCCCTTCTCACTCACTTGGTACCAGTAAATCTCCACCCACTCCCTAATTAAAAATTCCTCAATTGCTCTTCCCAGGTCTTTCTTGCTATACATAAAATTAAGACTTTCAAATATCCCTGAGAGAGACAACACCTTCATTTGAGTAAATGGTCTAAACTGTGTTAAGGATGGTGTTAGAGATTGTGCAAAGAGGCATAAGAGATTCTCTACCCTCAAAGAACAAATTATACTATCACAACGGCAACAAAACGAACATGGATTTAGTTACACAGGTACAGTACCGTATGTAATTGCTAGAATATCGGTTCCGTGGAAGTGAGAACTTTGCCTTTCTCTAGCTGCTTCAGAGGATCCAACACATGGTAGGCTTTCAACAAAATCTACTGAAACATTATTGAATTAAATGATTGGAGAACTAATTATCACTTGGTTTATTTACACTGTCAGGTGAATACTTCCATGTCCAGTTTTACAACACTTCTGTCCCCAACATGTTCCCTCGTGCCTGTTTGGCTCTCAGTCCTTAAACCTCACCCCAGGCAACGGAGTCATCTGTTTTCTGTCTCTATCGTTTTGCCTTTTCTGGATATTTCACATAAATAGAATCACGTCATATACGACGTTCCTTTATAACTGCTTCTTCCACATCACACAATGTGTCTTAGGTTTTCCAAGTTACTGCACGGGTCAGCGGTTCCTTCCCTTCTCTCACCGAGTGCCGTTCCACTGAACGCAGATACTGTGTTTGGTTTATCAACACCCAGTTGGTGATTGGCTTATTTCCCATTTAGGTGAACGTCTGCCACTTTTATCCTGAAAACCCACAGGGTTTTGCCTTTAACTCCAACAGATTGTACCCCTCCTGGCAGCCAAGCTGCTGATTTTGTGAGCAGCCCAGGTTGTAAACCATCCTTCCTGCCTAAAAGAAGTGAGGTGGGAGACAGTGCCCTTGGCAAGAAAGTAACATGATCTTATCCGAATGTCTAGCACTTTTTTAAGAATAAATGCTTCAATTTGTTTTCTTTCCTGGGTCGATTTCCAGTGCCCTGAAATCGTTCTTTTTGACAATTCCGACCAGGTTTATACAAAGGAACTCTTCCTGCTGCTATAACCAGAAGTCCCCTATCCTCTGAAGTACCTTGAAGGTCAGGACGCAAAGCTGATTCTCTGTGAGAATCAATGGGAAACCATTACCCTAGGTTTGAGGGTGAAATAACTGATGCGATAGCTCAGAGAAGGTAGCCTTGGCGCAAGACGTTGAGGCGGATGGAAGGGAGAGAGTTCAACCAGGAAACTCTTGTATTAATCAAATAGGAAGGTTTTTAAACACCTTAAGTCAATTCAGTGTGATGCAATGCAATTCCATAATTTTTTTTAAAAAGAATGTTCTGTTTCTCATCCGCGAGGCAACTTTCATGCTATTTAACACGCACTTTTTGAGGATGTGTGACCCCGTCTTTTCTGTGTGTCACTGCTTCTGTGCACATCCATAGAGAGCACAGTCTAAAATTACTAACAGATGAGAGCCCTTTTCCACATGTGCTGATGCTCTCTATCACGAGCTATCTTGCAGGTTCCATGCCGTCTTTGGCCCTTAGATATTTGCATGTAATGTTTCCTCCACTTGGTGCTCTCTTTTGCCCACCTTCTGTTACCTGGCTAAATGCTTCCCATCCTCCAGTCACAGTTTAAACATCACGTCCCCCAGGAAGCTTTACATGACATCATAATGGCCTTTCCATGCAGTTGACAAGCCATATTATAATTGCATATCTGCACATCAATTTCTAACAAATCTAACCCCTATTAGATTTAAATTCTGTGAGGGTAGGGTCCTTGCTGCCTGATTTACCATTATATTCCAAAACTGGGTAAACTTTCAGAATCAGAATATGTGTTTTGTCAATACATACAAAATTGCTTTAACGGGAAGTCGTATAAGATTCTTGGGAAGGGGATCAACTCCTTATGACCTTTGACAAATTAACCTCTCTAAGCCTTAGTTCAATTTTGAAACATGGGAATAATCATTATAGTTGTTGGGAAGATGAAAGGGAAAGATGCATTTAAAAGGTCTTACTTACATGCTGCCTGGTATATAAAAAAATGCTCAAGAAGTGTTCACTATTAGGAAGCAATTACAGTCCTTGATGGTGGCAATGGGGAGCACAGTTGACCGCCACTACTGGCCCCCATGCCCCTGGACCCCACCATGTGGATGCCAAGGCTCACATTCGCCCGGGACTGCTTCCAGCCAATGATTGGGCAGTGGGGGGACAAGTGCATAGCCATGCCTCTAGACAGGGGACTTCTCTAAGTCAACTCTGCCATAAGGATGCTGCTTTAGCCAGGCGGAATCTTTCCTAGCATTGCTCTGTGGTTTGATTCTCTTTCTACCCCATCCTTTACCATCCCCTGCCTCTGTTCCCTTTCACACGTGTCAAGCCAAGCCTCTCCCTGCCCTTTCCTGATTTTTCCCGTGATCCTTCCTGGACATTCCTTTAATAACTGCCCTGCAAGTCTGATCCCATCCTAGTGTCTGCTCTTCAGAGGATTCCAACTAACACAGGTGGTGCCAGGGTTGGTCCAAGGAAACAGGGACAGAAGAACAGCTGGGGCCAGGCTGTCTCACTGACCCCCCCCAGTGGACAAGAAGGATGCCACCACGAGTGGTGTGTACCACACGCAGACTCTGGGGTAAGTGGTGGCCCAGCTGCTGCAGAGTTCTTTGTTGGTGACCTGGAAAGACATCCTGGCAGAGGGGATGCCCCTCCAAGGGCAGCCATCCAGGCATCGGAAAGACATGAGGGAGTATTGCTACAAGGACAGCAGAGCTGGCTGGTTATTGCTAAGTTGCATTGAGCCCCCAGAGAAGTATAATGAGAAACTGAGGGCCATGAGCAAACAGTTAAAGGTAGCACAGGGAACTATACTCAATATTTTGTAATAACCTATAAGGGAAAAGAATCTGAAAAAGAATGTGTATATATATGTATAACTGAATCACTGTGCTGTACACCCTGAAACTAATGTGACACTGTAAATCAACTATACTTCAAAAAATAAAAATAAAAATCAATGGTAATTAAAAAGCTCAAAAAAAAATAATAAAAGGTAACAGTGAGAGCCAAAGACCTTTTTGGTCACTTTAAAAGAGGTCTTTATCACCTGTAGTCAGAGGTCTGACTCAGCTGAGGGGCAGGCTCACTTGCTAGAGACACAGAACTCCAGAGAAGTTAAACACTCAGCCAAGACAGTTTGCAGACCTGGGTGAGAAAATCTGGGACCCTGAAGCATAAGATAGGACAGCTGGATGGATGTTCCAGCAGAGCTGGCTGTGTAGACCCTAACCCTCAGAGCTTGGAGATGTGACCACCACCCCCAGTAAAAGCCAGCACTTCCTCTATGCTGGGAGGTGTTGCTGAGCCCTCTCCCCAACAAGGTACGTACCTTCCTCAAGAAGTGCTCCCACCTCCTCTCCCGGATACCAGGCTGATATAACTAGAGTTAAATCCCAGCATCACCCAGCTGAGAATACGCTGGGCCTGATAAAGCAGGAAAGCGATTATCTATTGCAAGGACTGCAAAAATGAATTGCACGTGGCCATGATGCACTGGGGATGGATGCTGAGGAGGCTTGATGAACGCAGTGGCTGAGAGGGCACGAGCATCACCAGGAATGGCAGTGGGGGGTCTCCTTGAGGCAAAGGTAGCAAGAGGTGCTGTCCCAGGGCTGGGTTAATGAACACCCATGGGACTGACGGGGTCTGAGGCAGTGAGGACCACGTGGGGATGCTCAACCACCAGAAGCCAGGTAGCTGATGCTCCTGGAACAACTGGAAAAGTCAGAGGGGCAGTCAGTGTGCATCGACTCACACAAAGTCAGCAGTTCATAGAGAGATTTCATAGAATATGGTATCCCTAGAGGCAAAATGCAGGGGCAGTCAACACGGAGTCTCTGCTTACTGTCTGTAGCCAGAGAAGGCAGAATCAAGGAGCAAGAGGCCGAGGGCAGGGGCCCCAGTGAAATATCCTAATCCCTTCCTCATATCTGGAAGCCACTCACTAGAAGAAAGGAATTTGCAAAACTGCGGCAAGTATAAATTCAAATGATTCCTTGTTTTTGTTATCTTTTCTAAAGGGACTTATAGCTGTTACTTTGCTGACCGTACTTGGGGAAAGGAAAATACTCAGACATGATGAAGACGGTTGGACACAGGATCTATATTGATACTGATACTTGGAGATCCAACGCACCATCAGAAACCATTCAAAATAAAAGGGGTGCTGAACAACCAGGTAGGAACAAAATGACTCAGCCAGTTGACATTAGCTGAACTTTGTCACCATCATGATGGGTATACAAATGGAGTATCCACAGTGGCAGAGATAAAGGCTGCATGAGGGCTCAAAGCATGAACTTCTGCACGCCGAGCCTGCCAGCAACAGAGACCAGGGCTCAGCCCCGCTATGGTTCTCTTCCTTGAGAAAACCAACCAGCACATGGTGGCAAGGAGACTACATGAGACCCCTTCCAGCCTGGAAGGGCCAGCAGTTCATCCTCATAGGAACAGGTATTTTCTAGGTATTGATTTGAATTTCCTGTTTGCAGAGCCTCAGCCAGCACCACTCTCTGGAGCTTATGGAATTCCTGATCCGCAGGCATGGAATTGCATCCAACCGGAGGACACACTTTACAGTGAGGGAGGTAAGGGAGTGGGCCCATGACCATGGGATCCACTGCGTTGCACAGCATATTATCCAGAAGCAGCCAGCCTCATAGAATTCCAGAACGTCTTTCTAAAGTCACAAATCAAGCTCAGAAGCAACACTGTGAATGGATGGGGTGCTATCCTTCAGGATGCAGTATATGCATTTAATCAGAGGTCTCTAGATGGCACTGAGTCCCCAATGGGAAGGATATATCAGTCTGGAAATTAAGAGATGGCAGATGGAGTGGGCCCACTTTCCATTACTCCTAATGACCCCACTGGGGGATTTTGCATTTCTCATCCCTGCACCTTTAGGCTGGAGCCCTGGTCACCAAAGGGGAGAGCACTCTTTGCAGAGGACACAGAAAGTTCCCACTGAACCACAAGCCAAGGCTGTCATTGGACTCCTCTTGTCCATGGACCAATAGGCAAGAAATGGAGTCACCATCTTGGCAGGATAATTGATCCTGATCAGCAGGAGGAGTTGGGGCTGCCTTTACACAAGGAAGGCAGGAAGGAATACTTGCATCAAATAAAACAAATGGAAGAGTACTATTTGGAATCACTATGCTTTAGCTCCTTTGTCCTCAGCTACCGAATAACCCCTTCATTAAATCTCGCATTCATTCAACTAATCGTCATTTAATGGAGGCCTTTTTTGCAGTGTTCTGAGTGTTAGCTCTGCTCCAAATTCTTGTTTGATACAAAATCCTTTGCAAGGCATTGGTCTTGCACAAGTCTCCTTTCCTTACCCAGATTCTAAACTGGTTCAGCCTTTGCTTTCTGTTCAAGACTCTAAGGTGTTTGATTTCCAAGGTAGGGCAAACCTGAGAGATACTTCTTACATCTCAGCAAGTCAACAGTAGGAAAAGGAATGTGATTCATCTAGCCTTTGAAAAGCCCCCAAATCTCCAAGATTGCTAAGTTAGTCCTTCACGAGGAGGGGCAAAAAGCAAAAGGGTAAAAGAGAGAGCTGGAGAGAACTTTGAACATATGGGAACTTAAGTAAGCTAAACGTATAGAAAACTTCCGCTGTGGTAGGACTTCAAGGTCACCTGTGGATGGAGAGCCTCCTTCAGGACCCCAGAATGGACACCCCTCTCCCAATGACTGATAAACGATGTTCTAGAACTAGGGAACTTTGAGTCCTGATGACACTCAAATACTCCAAGAAAAGTATTCAAAGTTGCTATCAGGCATTCACTCGTTAGTGTGAAATGATTTGTGACGTTTCCTAAGAGTTAAGCCTAATAGGGAAAAAGCAAACCCAGAACTGGTTCCCTCAGGAACATGCTGGGCCCTAAGTGGATGAAAACACAAAGTGAGGGTTAAGACATTGAGATTAAACCTGTCGAATCTCACAACTCCGTTCAAATCGGGGTCTTGTCTTTTCCTGAGAGCCATAGGTGAGCATTCTAAAGAAGAAAATCATTTGCTAGACACAAGTTTTGATTTTTGGTTTTGACCACGTTAAGGATATAGAATAGATCCCCTGCTGCTACGAGCCCCACACCAGCAGCATCCCTCGCCCTTCAAGGCTGTCAGAAACAAGAATCCCTAGCCCTACCTCACACCTATGGAATCAGAATCTGCATTTTAACAAGGTCCTCAGGAGACATGTGGACACATTTAAGTTTGAGATGCATGGCATCACTCGGTGCCCAGGCTAAGTGTCTGGAAAACTGACTTAGGTTTCTGACCCTGCCACTTATTGGCTGACATACTGCTTAGCATCTTCTTACAATAATTCGACCTCCTCATCTGTTGGATGGAGGTTCTCTCTGCCTGCACTTTCTCTTATTTCCAGTCTTTGTTTTTACTCCACCTTGTATTTCTCTAGTTATAAATATTCATGTTTCTGATACGTTAGTGTTATTTCCTCATTTGTAGTTTTACTGGACACCTTTGCCTGAGGAGGAGGGAATAGACATGCCCACACATCCCTATGCAAGCATCTCACCCCAGCTCCATTTATTTCAATGAAACTGACATAAGAATAAGATTCACCCATGTGCATGGGGCACCACTCAGCAGCATCCCTGGCCTATGGTGGCCCTGAGGGAATGGGAGCCCAGTATTATCAGACCCTCTAATTTATCCAGAGAAGTCAGAAATAATGAATTTTTTAAAGTTGACAATAAATATAAAAACCCCACATAAAACACTAAAAAGGCAGAAGAATGCATGTGGGCAGGTAAGTGATACTCATGTTCTGAACACCATCTGGTCTTCAGTTTGTTACTTCAGTTCTTCTGGTCTCTACTTTCTTGCAATGACATCATCTACCTCCTTGGTCTCAAAGCTCATCTAATGTTCATGACTCCCATACTTATATTTGAGCTTATTCCTGAGCTCCAGATCCCAATCTTTAATCACCTCTTATGCAAATTCTTGCCTTGAGGCACCTCATGAGAATCTTCTCCATTTGGAGTGAGCTCCACCTTGTTTAATGCAATCACTTCTACGCAATCACCCAGTGATCTTCCTTATTTGTTTGACCTCACAGTTGTTATTGATAACCAAGTCCAATAGAATCTACCTCAAGATATTTTTGAAATCTCTCCAGTAATTCTCAAGCAGTCTAAGTAAGCTGAGAGTTTTCCATCTTTTTTAAGCTGCAAAATATTTTCTTTTAACAACATTTTACTTAGAAGCCCATATCATCAGGTTAAAGTTTGAGGCCCAGATTCCCACCCACTCACCCTAATTGGCCCATGAGGCATCTATGAGAGACTCGCACTGTTCCCTGAAACACAGTTTGAAAGCCAGGCATAAATATAAACCTCCCAGCCAGCTTTCCCAGCTCCACTCTTTCCATCTACCAAACTGGTACAAAAATTATCTGTCTAAAACATAGGCATGATCACATTTCTATATTAAAAAGCTTTGGTGGTGCATCATTAACCAAAAGATGAAATGCAAACTCCTTAATCTGAAATTCTACCTTCCCTACCTGAATGTCTGTCCAGCCACTCATCACACCTCAGTTCACTGTAGTCACACTGAATTTTTCACTGTCTATGTCCATGCCTCTTACTTGGTTCATTTCAATACTTTGGCCAATTAAAGTCTGATCTTGGTCTAAAATGGCACTGGAGATACAGGCTGGGATGCGACTTGCTTTCCTAATTCCACTACTGCCTATCCAAATGTAAATGTTCCCTACCAGGGTAGGATCAGTCAGATGGGGGAAGAGTAGAGTTGATTCTGTATCAGCAGTGAGCCATACATGCCTACTCTTCAATCACTGGCTCACCTGTAGAGTGACATTCACAAGTATGTATAGTGGGCATCTGACATCACCTGGCTTAAATTGCACTAACCCTGTGACTGATCATTATTATGAGGCAGTATTACCTAGCTGTCAACTAACCAAGGCACTTCTAGTTATAGTACATGGACTATTCACTTTCAAAGTCACAATCAATAAAGAAATGTTTTGTGCATCTATCCTATGCCTTGCATAATTAAGACCACATTAAAAAATGGACACATTTTCTATGGTCCAAAATGTGACATAGTTCAGAAAACAGAACTAAAATATCAAACAATTTAATGAGCAGCATAAAGCAATAAGCAGTTAAGCAATTAAACTTCATAGAATTAATGCTAAAGACATTCAAGCGAAGAGTGTTCTAGAGTTCTTATGATAAACCTCATGAAGGAGACTGTATTAAGGTGGGGTTTGAAGGCAGGGAGGAATTCTATAGGAGAAGGAAAAGGTATTTCGGGCTGTAACATGGAAGAGCAAAATCACACTCCATGTTGGATGTTTCTTTGAATTTAATCTTTGCTTTTCATTGCTTTTGTTATTATAATCATACATAATGACCTGCCTCAGGGGACCCTGCCCCTCTGCCTGAATGTTAAACTAAAGTGCCTTTGTTCAGCTCACAGGGAGACAATCTGACCCTGCCCACCTGTGAATGGCTGCAGAAAAGAAGAAATGAACACATCCCATGGGCTTTTGACTTTACTTCCTGACCTCCTCCCCCTCTCTGTTCTATAAAAGAAACTGACATCCAGACCCCGATAAATGGTTTTTTTGGGTACACTAGTCGCCATCTTCTCGGTCTGCTGGCTTTCCGAATAAAGTCGATATTTCTTGCCTCAGCACCTCATCTCCTGATTTATTAGCCTGTCATGAGGTGAGGAGAGCAAGCTTGGACTCGGTAACAAGGCCAAAGAAATAATATGAGCAAAGGTTCAAAGGTTAAAAACAGCCTGGCTTGTGACTATGCCAGAAAGAGAGGAATGGACTGGAATGTTGACTCGTTTAAAGGACTTCAGACGCAGAAAGAGTTTCAAGATTATACAGTAGGCTGTGCAGCATCATTAAAGGCGTTGTTGCGTGTGTTTGTGTGCACGTGTTTCTGGAGAATGAAATGAAGGTGATATGTAAGAATTCAATCTTGGGGGCTGGTAGAGGATGCAAGACGTATCACAGGAAGGAGACACTGGAGTCAGAGGACCTGGTTAAGAAACCAGGAGCCTGTGCAGTAATCAAGGTACCAGTGCTGTGACCATGGAACAGGGTCATGTCAACGACCCGCATTGGAGAGGAGATGCCTCCTGTGAAGGGAGAACCACCAGGGCTTTTGAAAGTCTGACTTTAATCAAGAAAAGAAAGAAAGATCAGCCCTAAATGAGTCCTAGATTTGCATCAGAAGGGATAGGATGAGAGTGTTATTTTTAACAGACACAGGAGCTAAATTGAATGAGGAAAAAAAAAGTTCCCTTTCTTTTTAAAAATGTTGGATTTGAAGAGCTTTCTTAACCTGGTTTCTTTAGAAAGAGAGGCCTGAGGTGATGAATAACATGTGGACACATGATTTGCAGGTGAAGAAACAGCTAAGGGAGGTGAGGAAGGATGTGGGCCGCACAGGGATGCTTTCCTGGACCGGCCACTGTCTCACAAGGAGCCTAGGACAGGCTCAGCAGGTGTTTTTCTCAGCTCACAGGACTTTTTCACACAGGCTGAGAAGCAAACCCATACTTTATATTAGTCTATGAGTAAAAGAAAGAAGGGAAATCAATCTCCTTGGCTTCCACAGACTACTGTTTCTCATTAGTCAAAGTCCACTCCAGGGGCCATTGGCTCCCTCATTACCTAGTTCTTAGGTAGGCACTAAGGATGCCAGAAGCCATCACCTGCAGTGTGAGGCTTCATCCAAGACCTGACATTTTTGGGAGCCCCAAATTGCAGGTCAATGAGCTGCCAAAGGGAGGGACCAGCATTTGCAGGGAAAATGATGGAACAGTATCCTGGTGTTGCTTGGAAAGGGGTTGGTGCCTTTGCAGGAAGAGCACATCAGAGGGGTTCTGATATATCACACATCTGATATGAGAAATAAGCCATCCAAGTGGAATTAACTTACAGAAAGTTGGACATATGGGGTAAAAGTCTGGAGGAAATCTTGTAACAAAAAGTACAGGGTCAGAGTTTATCACTTACCCCCATAAAGTTATAACTGGAAGTTGGGAGAATAGGTAAACCCAGCACACAGAAACAGGAGGGAAAAGATGTGAACCTAACACCTGGAACCAAGGAACATAAGGAAAAAAAAGGGAAGGGGGGAAATACAGCATCTCATCTTAAAAAACCTGACAAGACATTAATTCCCAAAATATACAAACAGCTCATACAGCTTGATATAAAAAAAAAACAACAACCAAACAACCCAATCAAAAACTGGGTAGAAGACTTAACTAGACATTTCTCCAAAGAAGACACACAGGTGGTCAACAAGCACATGAAAAGATCCTCAATATTGCTAATAATTAGAGAAATGCAAATCAAAACTACAGTGAGGTACCACCTCACAGTGATCAGAATGACCAACATCAAAAAGTCTACAAACAGAGAGGGCAGACAGCAGAAGCAAGAAGAACTACAATCCTGCAGCCTGTGGAAAAAAAACCACATTCACAGAAAAATAGACAAGATGAAAAGGCAGAGGGCTATGTACCAGATGAAGGGAAAAGATAAAACCCCAGAAAAACAACTAAATGAAGTGGAGACAGGAAACCTTCCAGAAAAAAAATTCAGAATAATGATAGTGAAGATGATCCAGGACCTCGGAAGAAGAATGGAGGCAAAGATCAAGAAGATGCAAGAAATGATTAACAAACACCTAGAAGAATGAAAGAAACAGATGAACAATACAAAAACTGAAATAAAAAATATACTAGAAGGAATCAATAGCAGAACAACTGAGGCAGAAGAACGGATAAGTGACCTGGAAGACAGAATGGTGGAATTCACTGCCATGGAACAGAATAAAGAAAAAAGAATGAAAAGAAATGAAGACAGTCTAAGAGACCTCTGGGACAACATTAAACTCAACAACATTCATATTATAGGGGTGCCAGAAGGAGAAGAGACAGAGAAAGGACCCGAGAAAATATTTGAAGAGATTATAGTTGAAAACTTCCCTAACATGGGAAAGGAAACAGCCACCCAACTCCAGGACGCGCAGAGAGTCCCAGGCAGGATAAACCCAAGGAGAAACACACTGAGACACATAGTACTCAAACTGACAAAAATCAAAGACAAAGAAAAGTTACTGAAAGCAACAAGGGAAAAACAACAAATAACATACAAGGGAACTCCCATAAGGTTAACAGCTGATTTCTCAGCAGAAACTCTACAAGCCAGAAGGGAGTGGAATGATTTATTTAAAGTGATGAAGGGAAGAACCTACAACCAAGATTACTCTACCCAGCAAGGCTCTCATTCAGGTTTGACTGAGAAATCAAAAGCTTTACAGACAAGCAAAAGCTAGGAGAATTCAGCACCACTAAACCAGCTCTACAACAAATGATAAAGGAACTTCTCTAAGTGGGAAACACAAGAGAAGAAAAGGACCTACAAAAACAAACCCATAACAATTAAGAAAATGGTAATAGGAACATACATATCAATAATTACCTTAAACGTGATTGTGTTAAATGCTCCAACCAAAATATACAGGCTCGATGAATGGATACAAAAACAAGACCCATATATATGCTGTCTACAAGAGACCCACTTCAGACCTAGGGACACATACAGACTGAAAGTGAGGGGATGGAAAAAGAGATTCCATGCAAATGGAAATCAAAAGAAAGCTGGAGTAGCAATACTCATACCAGATAAAATAAACTTTAAAATAAAGAATGTTACAAGAGGCGAGGAAGGACACTACATAATGATCAAGGGACCAATCCAAGAAGAAGATATAACAATTATAAATATATATGCACCCAACATAGGAGCACCTCAATACATAAAGCAACTGCTAACAGCTCTAAAAGAGGAAATTGACAGTAACACAAAAATAGTGGGGGACTTTAACACCTCACTTACAGCAATGGACAGATCATCCAAACAGAAAATTAATAAGGAAACACAAGCTTTAAATGACACAATAGACCAGATAGATTTAATTGATATTTATAGGACATTCCATCCAAAAACAGCAGATTACACTTTCTTTTCAAGTGCACACGGAACATTCTCCAGGACAGATAACATCTTGGGTCACAAACCAAGTCTCAGTAAATTTAAGAAAACTGAAATTATATCAAGCATCTTTTCTGACCAGAACGCTATGAGATTAGAAATCAATTACAGGGAAAAAAACGCAAAAAACACAAACACATGGAGGCTAAACAAAACTTTACTAAATAGCCAAGAGATCACTGAAGAAATAGAGGAAGAAATCAAAAAATACCTAGCAACAACTTACAACGAAAACATGACGATCCTATGGGATGCAGCAAAAGCAATTCTAAAAGGGAAGTTTATACCAATATAAGCCCACCTCAAGAAACAAGAAAAATGTCAAATAAACAATCTAACCTTACACCTAGAGGAACTAGAGAAAGAAGAACAAACAAAACCCAAAGTTAGTACAAGGAAAGAAATCATAAAGATCAGAGCAGAAATAAATGAAATAGAAACAAAGAAAACAATAGCAAAGATCAATAAAACTAAAATCTGGTTCTTTGAGAAGATAAACAGAATTGATAAACCTTTAGCCAGACTCATCAAGAAAAAGAGGGAGAGGACTCAAATCAATAAAATTAGAAATGAAAAAGGAGAAGTTACAACAGACACTGCAGAAATACAAAGCATCCTAAGAGACTACTATAAGCAACTCTATGCCAATAACATGGACAACCTGGAAGAAATGGACAAATTCTTAGAAAGGTACAACCTTCCAAGACTGAACCAGGAAGAAATAGAAAATATGAACAGACCAATCACAAGCACTGAAATTGAAACTGTGATTAAAAATCTTCCAACAAACAAAAGCTCAGGACCAGATGGCTTAACAGGCGAATTCTATCAAACATCTAGAGAAGAGCTAACACCTATCCTTCTTAATCTCTTCCAAAATATAGCAGAGAGAGGAATACTCGCAAACTCATTCTATGAGGCCACCATCACACTGATACCAAAACCAGACAAAGATACTACAAAAACAGAAAATTACAGACCAATAACACTGATGAATATAGATGCAAAAATCCTCAACAAAATACTAGCAAACAGAATCCCACAACACATTGAAAGGATCATACACCATGATCAAGTGGGATTTATCCCAGGGGTGCAAGGATTCTTCAATATATGCAAATCAATCAATGTGATACACCATACTAACAAATTGAAGAATAAAAACCATATGATCATCTCAATAGATGCAGAGAAAGCTTTTGACAAAATTCAACACCAATTTATGATAAAAACTCCCCAGAAGGTGGGCATAAAGGTACCTACCAAAACATAATAAGGGCCATATATGACAAACCCACAGCAAACATCATTCTCAATGGTGAAAAACTGATAGCATTTTCTCTAAGATCAGGAACGAGGCAAGGATGTCCACTCTCACCACTATTATTCAACATAGTTTTAGATGTCCTAGCCACGGCAATCAGAGAAGAAAAAGAAATAAAAGGAATACAAATTGGAAAAGAAGAAGTAAAACTGTCACTGTTTGCAGATGATATGGTCCTATACATAGAGAATCCTAAAGATGCCACCAGAAAACTACTAGAGCTAATCAATGAATTTGGTAAAGTTTCAGGATACAAAATTAATGCACAGAAATCTCTTGCATTCCTATACACTAATGGTGAAAAATCTGAAAGAGAAATTAAGGAAACACTCCCATTTACCATTGCAACAAAAGAATAAAATACTTAGGAATAAACCTACCTAAGGAGACGAAAGACCTGTATGCAGAAAACTATAGACACTGATGAAAGAAATTAAAGATGATACAAACAGATGGAGAGATATACCATGTTCTTGGATTGGAAGAATCAACATTGTGAAAATGAGTCTACTACCCAAAGCAATCTAGAGATTCAATGCAATCCCTATGAAATTACCAATGGCATTTTTACAGAACTAGAACAAAAAATCTAAAATTTGTATGGTGACACAAAATACCCCGAATAGCCAAAGCAGTCTTGAGGGAAAAAAATGCAGCTGGAGGAATCAGACTCCCTGACTTCAGACTATACTACAAAGCTACAGTAATGAAGACAATATGGTACCAGCACAAAAACAGAAATATAGATCAATGGAACAGGATAGAAAACCCAGAGATAAACCCACGCACCTATGGTCAACTAATGTCTGACAAAGGAGGCAAGGATATACAATGGAGAAAAAAGAGTCCCTTCAATAAGTGGTGCATGGAAAACAGGACAGCTACATGTAAAAGAATGAAATTAGAACACTCTCTAACACAATACACAAAAATAAACTCAAAATGGATTAGAGACCTAAATGTAAGGTCGGACACTATAAAACTCTTAAAGGAAAACATAGGAAGAACATTCTTTGACATAAATCACAGCAAGATCTTTTTTCCTCCATCTCCTAGAATAATGGAAATTAAAACAAAAATAAACAAATGGGACCTAATGAACCTTAAAAGCTTTGCAAAGCAAAGGAAACTACAAACAAGACAAAAAGACAACCCTCAGAATGGGAGAAAATATTTGCAAACGAATCAACGGGCAAAGGATTAATCTCCAAAATACATAAACAGCTCATGCAGCTCAATATTAAAAAAACAACCCAATCAAAAAACAGGCAGAAGACCTAAATAAACATTTCTGCAAAGAAGACATACAGATGGCCAAGAAGCACATGAAAAGCTGCTCAACATCACTAATTATTAGAGAAATGCAAATCAAAACTACAATGAGGTATCACCTCACACCAGTCAGAATGGGCATCATCAGAAAATCTACAAACAACAAACGCTGGAGAGGGTGTGGAGAAAAGGGAACCCTCTTGCACTGCTACTGGGAATGTAAATTGATACAGCCACTATGGAGAACAGTATGGAGGTTCCTTAAAAAACTAAAAATAGAATTACCATACCACCCAGCAATCCCACTATTGGACATATACCCAGAGAAAACCATAATTCAAAAAGACACATGCACCCCAATGTTCGTTGCAGCACTATTTACAATAGCCAGGACATGGAAGGAACCTAAATGCCCATCAACAGACAAATGGATAAAGAAGATGTGGTACATATATACAATGGAATATTACTCAGCCCTAAAAAGGAACGAAATTGGGTCATTTGTAGAGATGTGGATGGACCTAGAGACTGTCATACAGAGTGAAGTAAGTCAGAAAGAGAAAAAAAGTATTGTATATTAATGCATATATGTGGGACCTAGAAAAACGGTACAGATGAACTGGTTTGCAGGGCAGAAATAGAGACACAGATGTAGAGAACAAATGTATAGACACCAAGGGGGGAAAGTGGTGGTGGTGGTGGGGGGGGAGGGGGTGATAAATTGGGAGACTGGGATTGACATATATACACTAATATATATAACATGGATAACTAACAAGAACCTGCCGTATAAAAAAATAAATAAAATAAAATTAAAAAAAAAAGAACAACAACAACAAAAATCTATACAAATAATAAATGCTAGAGAGGGTGTGGAGAAAAAGGAAACCTCCTACACTGTTGGTGGGAAAGTAAATTGGGGCAGCCACTATGGACAACAGTATGGAGGTTCCTCAAAAAACTAAAGATAGAGTTACCATATGACTCAGCAGTCCTACTCCTGGGCATATATCCAGAAAAGATGAAAACTCTAATTCAAAAAGATACATGCACCCAATATTCATAGCAGCACTATTTACAATAGCCAAGACATGGAAAAAACCTAAGTGTCCATGAAGAGATGAATGGATAAAGAAGATATGGTGTATATATACAATGGAATATTACACAGCCACAAAAATAATGAAATAATGCCATTTGCAGCAACATGGATGGACCTAGAGATTCTCATACTAAGTGAAGTCAGACAGAGAAAGACATATATCATATGATATTCATATGTGGAATCTATTTTATGTGGAATATTCCATATGTGGAATGATTTTTAAAAATTATATAAATGAACTTATTTACAAAAAAAAACACAGACTCACAGATATCAAAAACAAACTTATAGTTACCAAAGGGGAAACATGGGGGGGAGGGATAAATTAGGAACTTGGGATTAACATACACACACTACTATATATAAAATAAATAACCAACAAGGACCTACTGTATAGCACAGGGAACTCTACTCAATATTCTGTAATAACCTGTATGGGAAAAGAATCTGAAAAAGAACAAATATATGTATAACTTAATTACTATGCTGTATACCTGAAACTAACACAACATGGTAAATTAACTACACTGAAATAAAATTTTTAAAAAATGATACAAATATATATTTCAAAAATAACTGGATCACCTATACCATATATTCAAGTGAATGTCTCAAACACAACCTGTGTAAGACTTATTTCATAGTGCCCCCCAGCCCACCTGATGCTCCTCTACCTAGAATAATGGTACCACTATCCATTTGGCAAGCCAGACACCTCTCCCTCATCCCCCACATCCAAACTGTCATCAATTTTATAGATTTTACCTTTAAAATATCTACCGAATCCATACACTCTCTACATCTATACACTTACCATGCTAACCCAACTGGCTGTTTTTCTTCAGCGATGCAACAAAATGGCCCATGAGTTTGTCCATCTATTCAATCTTCTTGGATTTTCGCAGTCCATTCTCAAAACCCAGAGTTCCCCAGGCAATAACATGTATGGGTTACAGGTGCCCAAGGAGCAAGGTGTACAACCCAGAGTCTGGCCAGATGGAAGCTACTGTAGATACAGCTCAAGACATGCCCCAAATCTCTATGTCAAATAAACTTGTGTTTACTTCTGCCTGATATGTCCTTTTATTGGTGTCCAAGTAAACTGCAAGATGACCATTCTAACAATTCATGTGTGCAAGTACACTTGACAAATGAAAGCTTCAGCCTTATATTGGACATTTTTTACAAGTTCAATTTTTAATATACATCTTAATGTTTGCATTTCATTGTACTTATTATAATCACATTATATGAAGGACAATTAATTAATGATAATTAATTGCTTTTTATCAAATCTCATCTAAATACCCCAAAATCTCTTCTTACTTTCACCAGGGCATGAAAGAAATATCATCCTGTAAGTGTGCCATGACACAGACAATTTGGGAAAGCAGGGCTGTTATCTGTAGTCAAAGTAGCCTTAAACAAACAAATCTGATCTCATAACTCCTCTGCTTAAAAGCCTAATGACTTCACAGTGCTCTTAGAATGAAGGTCAAGATAGGATTTCTAGGCCCTGCATATCTGCCCATGCTTCCATTCTGGTGCTATCTTAAGCCCCTCCTTTCTCACCCTTTGCATTCCAATTACCCTGGCTTCATTTATTTCCTTAAAAGCATCATGCTCCCTTCATAGACTCCAATCATAGGGTTTGTATATGCAGATGTCCCTCTGAAACGAGAATGTCTCCCCTTCATCCTGCAGATCCCCCAGTTAATTTCATTTCCTCCTATAGCTTTCAGCTCAAGGACAACTTCCTCAAGGAAGCCTCCCACATACACCTCCCCTTCCCAGTCCAGTTCAGGACTCTTCCATTTATCTACCAGAGGTCATGGATACTTACATTCACTATTGTATCCCCGTCACCTAACATAGTACTTGGCATTCGTTAGGAGCTCAATAAATAACTTTCCAAAAATAGATTAAGGGCTAAGTTCTAGCCAGCCCTGGATCAGGCCTGAGGTGGTGAGCTGTGGCTGTTTGGCCTGGACTTGGGTAGCCTGACTACCCCCTGCACATGGTTCCACCAAGTATCCAATGGGTTTACTCTTAAAGTCTGGCTGTGATGGAGGCTCTGTTTCCTTTTGCTTAACTTTGTATATGTAAACAAACATTGAGGAACTTTTCATAGAATAGCAATCAATCATCATTACTCCTTCTAATATGACAAAACTGTTTCATCATTTTTGTGTAACAGATTCTGTTCTTTGTCAAAACGTTCACATTTTATATAAAAGGTGCACATATAATATTTGTTCACTGATTTTTTATTCAGCACAATATTACATACATTTTTCTTAAATACTATATCATCTTTACAGCTATCATTTTATACAACTACACCATTAGTTCTTCCCAAATACTTCTTTGGAGGGAGTATATAGTGCCAAGCATCATGGAAGCATCGAAGCAAAGAGTCATTCCATTTATATGAAAAAGTGGTGAACAAAGAGGTGGGGTAGAAATGGGAGAGGAAATAGGATCAAGAGAAGTTATTTGGTTTGTTTTTTAATTCCAGTGAAAAAATACACATGTGTATGCTAATGAGAATGGTGCAGTAGAAAGAGGAAAATTAATGATGTAGGAGAAAGATTTGCTGGAAAGATGTCCTGGGGTAAACAAGAGAATTGGGATTGACATATACACGCTACTATATTTAAAATAGACAACCAGCAAGGACCTACTGTATAGCACAGGGAACTCTGCCCAATACCCTGTAATAACCTAAATGGGAAAAGAATTTGCAGAAGAATAGATAAGTGTATAACTGAATCACTTCGCTGTACACCTGAAACTAACACAACATTGTAAATCAGCTATACTCCAATATAAAATAAAAAGTTTAAAAATTTAAAAAATAAAATCAAACAAATAAATAAACAGAATTTAGTGCAGAGTGTATGGGACAGACAGGAAGGTGAGTAGCTGTGGTGGAAGAGTGGGGGAGATTTCCTTTGATTGCTTCAGTTTTGCTTAATAACTGTAGAAAAGTAGAAGGAAAAGTGATCAGTGAAAAGTGGGGATGTTGGAGAAGGTGGTGAAAGTTTGGGGAAAGAAGAGAAGTACAAAATCCAGGTCAATGGACGAGCCAGGGATTGATTGCTGGGAGGATGAAAGTCAAACTGGACGTCTGTGGTCATGAAAAGTGATGCCAGTCAGTATGTTTCTGATTATTTTCTCCAGCCATTTTTAGCTGCATGAATGAAGGTGCCAAGTTGGTTCAAAGTTAGCTTTAACTACGGTTGTGGTTTTGACAAGTTAGGATAACATAGTAATGACAAAGGAGCAAATGAATTGAGAAAATATCCAAGGGAGTGATTTTAATGATGTGTATTTGTGCCATACTGTCATTCTCAGAGGCTCACCGTCAGTGAGGGAATGGTAAGAAATAATTACATGGTAAAAAAAAAAAAAATTGGAGAATAGAAGAATACATAGGATGCCATGAGAAAATAAAGGAAGGATCTGATGTACTATGTTTTACTAAATCATTATAGAATATTGCTACCGATTATAGAAAATGTCACAATAAACATTTTGGGACATACAACACCTTTTTAATAATACTCCTAGAAATAAGTCTGAATTCTTCAATTCCTCCCCTTATTGGCTTAACTAATATTTGGTTATTTTTTCCACACCCAAACATTTCAGAGAACTGTGAGAATGCTTAAAGTTTTCAGATTTTTGTTTGGTCTTCTAGAGATACAATTATCTTATTTCTATAATAATTTTCTCTTATAGATCACAGAGGTTTTCTAGGGATATTAGAGTCAAGCACAGACATTACTCTGAATTTGGAATTATCACCACAGATGCCACCCAGCCTTGAAAACGACCTTCTTAAACAAAGATTCTTGTCTCAGGAACCATGATTTTCTTCTTTGTGTTCTCTTTTTGTTAGGGAACTGTCGATAAAAAACCTCCCGCCCTGCCCAGGCATGATAATAATCATTTGCATGAGTTATCTCACAACAGGAGGTAACATGGAAGTGACAAGCTACCGCCAGGAGGGGCCAAAAGGAGGCAGGAGACACCAGCCCATAATATGTCTTGCCAACCTCCCCAAACCCTTATGCTGGAATCCATCTTGTCTGAGAGATACACGGGCCACCAGGAAGGACAGAGTCAGACCAAATATGGGCACAAGCAAGATGACGGGCCAGAGACAACCCGGAAACTAACCCCATTACCATAAAACCTGAGACTGCGAGCTCGTGGTAGAGCAGGTCTCCTGGGTTCCCTTTATCCACTGCTCTCCACCCGGGTGTCCCTCCCCAATAAAGTCTTTTGCTTTGTCAGTGTGTGTCTCTTCAAACAATTAATTTCCGGATGTTAGACAAAAGCCCACTCTCAGGCCCTGGAAGGGCCCTTCTGGTAACATTTTCTGAGGAGGTGTCACCAATATACTATATGAGTTGTGCCCTTATAGTTTATTAGAAACATATGTACAGACTTGAACGCGAGCTGTGGAAAGTACCAAGTTATTCCGCAGAGAGAAGACACATAAGAGGAGATGATACATATCTTATCTGTGCAGCCATATGCACCCAGGGTAACTTGTTACACAAATTTTAAATTATTTTCTAAATTTAGTTGCCAATGGGTCTATTGAATTAATCAGTCTTGTACCAGTCGACAGCACCTCAGCATTGTGTGTATGCAACCTTGTAAGTGCTGGATGCTGTAAGCATATTATTAACAATATTTCTAATGTTTGCTGTTGAAAAATAATTGGGGGTGAAACAGAAAACTTTCTGCATAGTGAAATTGTCAGTTTCTTTTAAACAATAAATGATTAAGTTGTCCTTAAATTACTAAGCATGTACGCTTGAATTCTTTATCTTCAAATTACTAAAACTTTCTATACAACTGGTGGGTTATACCTTGTAGACCAGAGACAGAGAAAAATGGCTTCTTTCCATTTATACACAGGAAAGAAGCCCTGCCTCACTCTCTCCTGCCAAAGAGATGGAGAGAAACCTTTGCTCCTTGGGAGCCAGGATGGAAAGGATCTTAGGTTCTTACTTCAACCTTTTGGAATGTCAATAATACCTCTCTAGGAGCCAGACAGCCCTCTGGGTCTTGGATTTTTTATTTTTTGACCTAGAAATGCCTCAAACATTTGGACTTTGTCCCTGTTTACATGTAAACACCTGAGGAGATGACAGGCCAAGCTTCCTTGAACCTTGGGGGCTTTGGAGCCTCTTTTGAGCTGTAACCTTTTGGCCACGTCAGGGAAAAAAGAAAAGTTGTACTGTACTTTTTCACATAGAGTATTTAGTTAGACAAATGGCTACATACACTTCTCATGGTGTGAGAAGAGTGAAATATTTCTAGGGGAAAGGAAAGCAAACATTCTCTATCTTCCTATCATATGCATTTCCATGTGTCAGGAGACTGAAGGTTTTTACAGGAGCACTGAGAAAACCAGGGAAACTTTATTTCCCCATAGTATGTAAATTGTTCTTCAGTAAAGCTGATTCGATAAGAGTAAAAGAAAAAACTATTGATACATGCAACAACATCATGAATGTTGATGAATCTCAAAAACTTGTGTTGTGTGAAAGAAGCCATACACAAAAGAATACATACTGTTATGATTCCATATACAGATAAAGTTCAAAAATGGGTAAAACTAAATTATTGTGATAAAAGTCAGAATAATGTTTGCCTCTAAAGAGGCAAAGCTAGATTTTAAGGGGCACAAGGGAATTTTCATTGGGCATAAAGCTGTTCTATTTCTTTTTTTTGTTTGGTTTTTGTTTTTCTTTTTGCGGTACATGGGTCTCTCACTGTTGTGGCCTCTCCCGTTGTGGGGCACAGGCTCCAGATGCGCAGGCTCAGTGGCCATGGCTCACGGGCCCAGCCGCTCCATGGCATGTGGGATCTTCCCGGACCGGGGCGCGAACCCGCGTCCCCTGCATCGGCAGGTGGACTCTCAACCACTGCGCCACCAGGGAAGCCCTGTTCTATTTCTTGATTCAAGTGGTAGTTACACATGTGTACACAAAACTCAAAAAATTGTACACTTAAATCTGGCATTTTGCTGTTTGTAAAATTTACCTCAAATATTGAAAAGTATTCATGTATATTCTTTCTTTGTATGCTGACTTACATTAAAATTCTTAGTCTCTAAGTAAAATACTCTCCTCTGTTAATTATTGATTCTTAAAATGAAAAAAAAAATTCAACCACAAAAGGATTTTGAACCCTTTCTCTACTTCCTTCCACCTCGTATGGGACTTCTGAGCAAGAGTAAACGCAATTGCCTCCAAGACACACCAACATGAATTCTATTTAACAGAGTGAAACTTCCCAAAGTGATACAATAACAAAACGAGGACTGTAATCCTGAAATTCTGATTCCTAAATTCATCTCGATCTTTTTGACACAAGCTATCCTGCTAAATGAAAACTATTATCGTGATGATAGAGTGGAAGGGACAGAATGATATGTCATATACTTAAGTTGTCACCAAGAGGATAGGATGAGTAGTGACTAGCAAATAAATGACTAGTGGCTGAGAAACTAATAAGACTAGAATATTATCTACAAAACATCAGCCATGGAACTAGAGTTTATGAAGCCTCGTCGGAAAAATACTTTGGAGAATATTTTAACAAATGGGTACTGAAATGGCAGCAGTGTAACTTACAGATTATAAAGAAAAATATAGCTTGTTTATTATATTTTTTTTGAAGTTTATCATTTAAAAATTTCAATGTTCTGCAGATGTGTTCATTTTCTCTTGCTGTTGTAAAAAATTATCACAAACATAGAGCTTTAACACAACAGAAACTAAACATCTTACAGTTCTGTAGGTCAGAAGCCTGATTACTTAGTCTCACTGGGCTAGGTCAAAATGTTGTGGACTGGTTCTTTTCAGTAGTCTCTAGAGAACTGATATCCCTGTTTTTTTCCAGATTCTAGAGGCTACTTGGATTCTTCTTCCATTTTCAAAGCCAGAGCCAACAACAAAATAGCAACTCCTTACTCAGCCATCTCTTTAATTTTTGTACTAGGAAAGTCCTTCACTTTTAAGGATTTGTGATTTGGTTGAGCTCACCTGAATTATCCACAATAATCTTCCATTTTCAAGATTCCCCACCTTAATTACATAGGAAAAGTCCCTTTTCCTATGTAAAATAACATTAATATTTACACGTTCTGAGAATCAGGGCATGATCATAATTGGGGGACACTATTTTTGCCTACAGCAGTGGTTATCTGTATTCTTCACATAGAGGCATGATGCTCAAATGAGGTATTGAAAAGTGGATAAAAAGGAGTTCTGCTTCTGAACACAACGGAGAGACTGCACTTACCCTTTCAGCTGAAACAACAACAAAAGACAAAATAAACTGCTTTCAGGCATTGAATATCAGACATCATAGGGCAGTGATCTCAGAGCAAGGAGACAGGGTGAACATTAGATCGCTCCAGCTTGGTGCCTGGAGAGAGATTCTAGGTTGTAGCTCAAGGAGGGAAAACCCAGGGGAAGCCCAGAGATCTCCCACAGTTGAGGAGAAGCAGATAGGAGTGGAGAAGCCAGGGCTACTATACTTCACAGAGAAGATTACCAGAAACAAGAGAGTTACACAGAGAGAGAATTCTGGAGATCTACAGTCTCCAGGAGTTCTCGGCTGAGCACTGATCAGCACATGTCCATGTGGAAAGTACCTGAGACCAAGGAAGCATCCACCCAAAAGAAGTAGAGAGAACAAGCTCCAGAATTTACACAAGGCTGAGAATATTTTAAAACAATGGCATTTATAGTAGCATCAAAAATATAAAATACTTAGGGACAAATCTAATACTCTGATAAAAGATGAGCAATATCTGTACACTGAAAACTGTAAAACACTACTGAGAGAAATTAAAGAAGGCCTAAATAAATGGAGAGATATACCATATTCATGGATCAGAAGATTCAATATTTTTAAGATGTCACTTCTCCCCAAAATGATTTATAGATATAACAAAATCCCAAGAAAAACATAATCCCAACAGTCATTTTTTAGTAGAAGTTGACAATATAATTCTAAAACTTATATGTGAGAATAAAGTTAGAGGACTTATCCTATATTATTATAAGACTTACTATAAAAAGACAAATACCGTATGCTAACACATATATATGGAATTTAAGGGGAAAAAAAAAATGTCATGAAGAACCTAGGGGTAAGACAGGAATAAAGACGCAGACCTACTGGAGAACGGACTTGAGGATATGGGGAGGGGGAAGGGTGAGCTTTGACAGGGCGAGAGAGAATCATGGACATATACACACTAACAAACGTAGTAAGGTAGATAGCTAGGGGGAAGCAGCCGCAAGGCACAGGGATATTAGCTCGGTGCTTTGTGACAGCCTGGAGGGGTGGGATAGGGAGAGTGGGAGGGAGGGAGACGCAAGAGGGAAGACATATGGAAACATATGTATATGTATAACTGATTCACTTTGTTATAAAGCAGAAACTAACACACCATTGTAAAGCAATTATACCCCAATAAAGATGTTTAAAAAAATAAAAAAAATAAAAAAAAAGACTTACTATAAAGCCAGTGTGATCAAGACATTGGGGTATTGACATAAAGATAGACAAATCAATGGAACAGAGCAGAGAGTTCAGAAATAGACTGACACAGATATAGCCAACTGAGTTTTGACCAAGACACAGATGAAATTGAATAGAAAGAAATTATCATCTGTTCAACAAGTGGTGCTGGAACAATTGGATTGTCATAAAAAGAAAAAAATGAACCTTGACCCTCATCTAGCAGCACCTACAAATATTAATTCAAAATAAATCATCGATGGAAAGATAAGGGATAAAACTATAAAACTTCTAGAAGAAAACATAGAAAAACATCTTAGTGACCATAGGTTTGGCAAAATTTCTTAGATAAGATACAAGAAACATAAATTCTAAAATAAAAATAAATTAGGAAGTTGTATCTCACCAAGTATAAAAAATTTGTTTTCTAAAAGCACTGTCAAAACATGTACACACTGCTATATTTAAAATAGATAACCAACGAGGACCTACTGTACAGCACAGGGAACTCTGCTCAGTATTCTCTAATAACCTAAATGGGGAAAGAATTTGCAAAAGAATAGATACATGTATATGTATAACTGAATAACTTTGCTGTACACCTGAAACTAACACAATAGTGTTAATAAACTATACTCCAATATGAAATAAAAATGTTTAAAAAAGAAAGAAAATGAAAAGGCAAGCTGCAAATTGGGGGAAGATATTTGCAAAACATCCAACAAAGAACTGTGTCTAGAATATATAAAAAAACACAACTCAAGAATGGTCAAAAGATGAGAATAGACATTTTATCAACAAAGAGATACAGATGGCAAACAAGCACATGAAGATAAACTCAACATCATTAGTCATTAGGAAAATGCAAATTAAAACCGTAATAAGATACCACCACACATCCAATAGAAAGCCTGAAGTCAAATACCAAATGTTGGTGAGACAGTGAAGTAACAGAATCACACCCCACTATTTGGGATATATTACAACTATTTTGCAAGACTTTGGCAGTTTACTAAAGAGTTAAACATACTCCCACCAAATGACCCAGATATTCCATTCTTACCCAGAGTAGTAAAAGCATATGTCCACAAAAGGCTTGTTCAAGCCTTTTGAACAAGCTTGATTGTTCAAGCAGTTTCATTTATAATAGCCCCAAATTGGAAATAATCCAAATGCCTCTTAGCAGATGAATACATAAACAAAGCTTGGCATACCCATACAATAGAATATTTTTAACCCTTTATTCCCTTTTATGCTACTATTAATCTATTCCCTTGCATTCTGCTTCATTTTTTGTTTATATTGTTTTCTCCTAGGCCAATATATGAGTCCATAATTGGAAGGGCAAAACAATAAGTGGATTCACAACTATACACAAAAAATTGAGAAATGATTTTATGGACTCTAAATATATCCAGGCTCACTGTAGAAAAACAATAACTAAAGAACTATGCATTATCAGCACAATATCACATGTAAAAGAAATTGCTTTTATTTGCATTTTACACGATTCATTCTTATTATTCAATTTTGATTTCTGCTATTGTATTTACTATTGAACTAAAAGAATCACTAATATTACCTCATAAGTATTTCCTTTATCAATGCACCACCCTTTCTTCATCTAGACACTGGCAAAAGTGATAGTAAGGAGGGTTCGAAGTGCCTCACACAATTCTAGTGAAATTATCACTCCATTCTCCCAGCTACACTCTCCAACTCACTAAAATCAACTGACCAGGAATCCAGCCCAGTAAACAGACTACAAATAGAATAATACCTTTCTATGAGAAACCCTCAGGGCATACCACAGCATGCCCTGTGCCCCTCAGGCATCTCAAGATACCCAATGCTCATTTCTGGACACTTTCCCAGTCGACTTGAAACATTTTCCAGTCACCTCTGGAACCTGTAGTCTGTCATCACCAAAAAACCCTCCACCACCTCCCCCTCTTCTCTGCATCTTCTCCAAAGCTCCTTGCTTTAACTCAACCTGAGCTCACCCCTGAGGACTTTACTTTTCCTGCATTCTTTTCAAGCAGGAACTTTTTTTTTTTTCCTGCCCTATCCCACATGGTACTGGATTTCCAGGGCTTCAGAGTCACATCTAGACCATTTTCCCTCTTTGCTTCCTGAACAGAAAATGACATCTCCTTTGAGGCTTTTGCCAATAAGTTCTAGCCCTGCACCCCTCTGTATTGACCAAGTAGACTTTAAATACTGCCTGGCCATTCTATCTGTTCTTCAATTGTCAATCTACATTCCCACTCTCCAAAAAACTTTTTAACATCGCTCCTCAAATCTCCAACACCACTTCCCTCTCCAGAGACTAAGCTGACAACCTTATTTCTTATCTCATAAGGAAATAGAAACAATCAGAAGAAGTACTTATCCTTTTTCCATCATAAAATTTACCAACCGTATGCACGCATGTGCTCTGCCTTTCCTTCTGTTAAAATAGTTTATCTGTCCAGGACCCAATCTAAGGTCAAGCCCTAGGCTATGCCCATCTCCTCTCACCTATTCAAGGACATCACTTTTGCAATTAGCTTCTCTTTCTAAAAATACAAATTTTCCCTCCCTACAGCAATCCTATTAACAAACATACCACAATGTCTTTTTTTAAACAAATGAACAAAAAACTCTTCCTTGACCTATCATTACCCTCCATGCACTGATCTTCTTTATGATGAAACTCAGGGAAAGAGGTATTTAAATTTGTTTTCTCCAATTTTTCAGTGTGTCTTTCCTCCCCAGGCCACTCCAATCAGGTTCTGTGATCATCATTCTCAATGAAACAATTATAAGGTCAACAGAGACCTCTATATTACCAAATTCAAGCCTCAATTCATATTTTACTCAGCTTCTCAACAGCATTTGACTGGTTGGTCACACTGTCCTCCTTGAAATATCTTCTTTGCCTGACTTCCTGGACTCCACTATGACCCCTCACCTCAGCAGCTCCAGCTTCCCGGTCTCCTTTTCTGGTTTCTATCATCTCCCTAACTTCTTTACGTTGACGTTCTCAGGGGTCCACTCTTGAGCCCCTTCTTAATCTCACTCACTCCCTACTTCACTGTATTCAATGCCTCAGGTTTTATATACCATGTTGGTGAATCCTGTGTATTTTATCTCTAGTTCTGACCTCTTGCCTAAGCTCCAGATTCATATGTGTATTTCCAGGATACAGAAAATGCCCATCCAATGATTGGTCCTTAATAAATATTTGTTTTAGATATAAATCACAAATAAATACCACTAAAGTTATTTAAAGTATAATTTTCTACCATATGTAACTCTAACATTCTCATGTCTATTCTTTTTTTTTAATTTTTAAAATATATTTATTTTTGGCTACGTTGGGTCTTCGTTGCTGCATGCGGGCTTTCTCTAGTTGCAGCGAACGGGGGCTACTCTTCATTGTGTTGCACAGGCTTCTCATTGCGGTGGCTTCTCTTGCTGTGGAGCATGGGCTCTAGGCACGTGGGCTTCAGTAGTTGTGGCATGCGGGCTCAGCAGTTTTCGTTCGCGGGCTCTAGAGCGCAGGTTCAATTGTTGTGACGCACGGGATTAGTTGCTCCGCGGCATGTGGGATCTTCCCAGACCAGGGCTCGAACACATGTCCCCTGCATTGGCAGGTGGATTCTTAACCACTGCGCCACCAGGAAAGTCCCTCTCATGTCTGTTCTTAATTGGGGAATTTATTCAGTTTCTAAATTTTGTGCAATAAATAATATTGGATTCCAATTCTCTCTACCATCCAGGTGGCCATGGACTTATTCATCTTTTTATTTTTATTATTTCATCTCCTCTTAAGCCTCAGTAGCTTTTATCTGTATGATGGGGAGGACACTACCCCTCTCCTATGGGAGGACCACAGACTAAATGAAATGATGTGGAACACTTACTATGTGCCTGACATTGTTATTAACACTATCTTTGTACATAAGTCCTTTAACACATCCCAGATTCTTACCTTGGTGTGGATACCTAGAGTCTAATTACACTGTCAATGTATATGAACATTTTCACTGCTCTCAACAGATGTTGACAAGTGGCTTTTCAGAAAGATTGTACCGTTTTATACTTCTACCAATTTATGTGAGTACCCGCCGCAAGATGCTTTCACAAGAACTATTATAACTGTATATAAATTTAATTAGCAGCTTAATATAAACACACACTTCTTCTACCAGATGTAATCCTAGTTATGGTACCAACTTGTCATATGACTTAAATTGACTTTGCCTCAGTTTCTCCATCTGTGAAATGGAGACAAATTTGTGGGTTGGAAAGGGAGAAATATAATTGGGCTAATCAAGAAGCATGGTGCTTTTGAAAAGATAGGATGCTCAGGGCCATGTGATTTTACCACATGATGTATTCAGAATATCCCAATCAAAATCAAGTACGCATTGAAAGAGAATTGTGAGCATAATTCGGCTGATAAACACTGCCAGGAAGGCAGCCTTGTTTCTTTCCGAGCAGCTGGCTTATCTGAATTGCTTATGCTGTACAGTAGCCTTGCAATCATGAAGTGTGGGCCAATGCACTTTCTTCTTACAAAATCATCTCCATGTTCATCTGCTTAGTCATTAAGTTTTATAGTGGAAGCCGAATGCCTAATGAAGTTGCAGATTTGAACTGTTTTATGGCCTCTAAGAAAATCTCATTTACCACAGAGTAGCTATGAACAGATGTGAATGACAGATGCAAGTGTACAGCGTTATTATAAATGAGAGAGGGAAGTTAGCTCCAAGGATACGCAGAACAACAAAGCTGGTATTGTTTTTCACCATTTCCTCCTCCACTTCATCACTTCTTCCATCCTTTCATCTGTCCCTCCATTCTTCATTCATCCGCTCAAGAGTCATTGACTAAACACCAACTGAAGTAACCAGGACATGGGCTGTTTTTACAAAGATGCTGTAATATAGATGGGGAAACTGATAAAGCCACAAACACGACAAGGCAATGTTAAATACACCACCTGTACGCATAAACTTATTTGGAAGTTTTATAGGGTGTGGTGACTGTAGAGTGGGAATTCTCTCGTACAAGATTGAAAAGGGGCAAGATATGGCAGGAAATGCTTACGGGATCTGAAGTTTTGTGTGGCACTAATTAAACTTAGTGGCTTCTAAATAGGCCAGAGTAATAAGTGGGTCAGTAAATAGCCTGAAAGATTGATGTCCTGGGCCAGTTTACATTATGTGAGCATTAACTTTTACAGGTTCTCTTTCTGTGTGTGTGTGTGTGTGTGTGTGTGTGTTTCTATCTCTAATAAATAAAAAGACACAGATTTTTGGTTTGCAGTCACCATGAGGTTTTTCTATAGCAGTCTAAATATATACATGATTGTTTTGAGTTGCTTATCTCTTAATTTCAAGTGCATTTCTGTAAACTGGTAGGTTTGATTTTGATCCTCAAAAATCTACTAAACAGCACAATTAAACAGGTGTTTATGAGCGTATAAAAAGTCAGGAATAAAAAGGCAGACTACAAAAGCAACATGAAGGTTACATTCTGTTAGATCGAATGTTTTGATCGCTTCTTGGTTTTAGGAACATCGTGGGCAGTGCGCACGCTACTATGTTGATTTCAACCAACCATATGACAAAGTTCTTTTGGAGAAAGGACAGATGCATGAGGGAATTCTCAGCTTGTGACATCACTACATAGACAGTGGGGATGAGGCGATCAATGTCAAGGGGAAGGAACAGCTAGTTGGTTCACAACACCCTCAGTCTTAGTCGATAATCTTTTACTAACAATTTGGATAAGATGAATGGTAGCACGATCACATGGAGGCTTCTCACTTGCCTCTCCAGATCCACTAACCACTGTCTTCACCTTTGCTCACATCACACCAAGCCCTGGGGAGCTGAGCTTTAAAGGCCTCATCAACGGGCTCCCTTGCCCTCTGGCTTCGAGTTGGTATCAATCGATGTGGGGAAGCAGCGGGACAAGAGTGGGGTTGACGTGTTCATTTTCCCACCTCCCTGCCTGCGGGGTGACCCTGTGCTGACTCTGTTCCTCAGCTAAGGACAATAGCTTCTGTCTGGGTCGGAAGACCTACTCATTCAGTAGCTGATCCCCTCCCTCACCTCTACAAGCCCAGGGATGGTAATGTCCTCAGAACCCCCATTGCTAGTCCAGCAAATAATGCTATCCCCATGGGTTCCCCGTTACCCCTGCCCTCATCTTTGTAAAATGCCCCTTCATTTGACTCTTCAGATGTTTCGTTTAAGAGTGCCAACTGCCTCCTGCCAGGACCCCAGCTGATACAATTGTTCTCTGAAGCTATTGGTTCAGAAACTCTGGAGGAACCCTCAGCTTCCTTTTTTCTTAGTATCCCACATATAACTGACAAGCTCTGTCTATTCCACTCCTCCATGACATCAAATCCATTCTCTACTTTTCACATCTTTTAGTGCACTTCTAGCTCACATGAAGCTTGATGTTAAATAATATAACACACATACAAGCACCAGATAAATTACAAACGTAACTCCAGTGTTTCTTAGAGGTATTATTATAACTGCTGCAGCCCCTGAGCTCATCTCTCTTCCTTTTCCTACCTGCTCCAGTGTGTGCCATAAAGAGCCAATAGTTCTTTCTCTCTGGAACCTAAATCTAATCATACCACTTCCCTGCTCTACCGTCTTTGAGTCCTAGTTTTTTAGAATAACCGTGAACTCCTTGTCATGCATTCAGGCCCCCAACAATCTGGCTCTAGTACATACCCTTTTGGATCTTCTGCTCTGTTCTATCCATGGGTCCTAAACTGCCTTGTGCCTACCTCTTTGTGCCCTCCAAAAAATGTCCTGAACTTATCCACTTCTGCATCTTTGCTGTATGATCCTTTCTTAATATCATTGTAATGTCATCAGTAATATCACTGACATAGCGGCCCCACGTTGGTGAAATTCTGCCCAGCATCCATGACCTTTAATGTCAAATGCCACCTTCCCCATGATTCCTTCCCCAATCCCAGGAAGGAATAAAACTCTCCATTTTCTGTGCTCCCCCGACCTTGTTCATGCTTGAGTCAGTTCTCCATATAGCACCTTGGCATATGGTTATCTGTGTAAATAGCTATTTTCCCTGGGGCATTTCAAACGCCTTGTGAACAAAAACCATTTGACCTTCCCCATGTGTTTACTTTTCATGTCTTCAGTATCCAGTCCATATCGACTGCTAGAAAAATGCTTAGTGAATGGAATTAGGTGATGACATATGATCAGAGCTATTTCTGTCATAGTGAAGTTTCAGGCAAAGCTGTAATGCCTGGTTCGTATGCAGGGTGACAGAAACGAGTTTCAAAATTATTTTGATAGACAGAATAGCTACAGCGAAATTAAAGAAATGAATATTAAGGGAGAAAAAGTCAGGCTTCTAAGTGCCAGTCTGGCGAGTCTTGGTTGGGCAGCCGTTACTTCCCAATTTTTTCACATGCCGTAGAAAAGATAAATGCAATGAAAACGTAAGTTTCATATCAAGTTTCAATAAATAGCACAGATTTTGAGCTTCAAGATGGCAGAAGAGCAAGACGTGGAGATCACCTTCCTCCCCACAAATACATCAGAAATCCATCTACATGTGGAACTGCTCCTACAGAACACCTACTGAACTCTGGCAGAAGACCCCAGACCTCCCAAAAGGCAAGAAACTCCCCACGTACCTGGATAGGGCAAAAGAAACAAGAAAAAACAGAGACAAAAGAATAGGAAAGGGACCTGCACCAGTGGGAGGGAGCTGTGAAGGAGGAAAGGTTTCCACACACTAGAAGCCCCTTCGGGGGCGGAGACTGCGGGTGGCAGAGGGCGGGGAAGCTTCGGGGCCGTGGAGGAGAGCACAGCAACAGGGGTGCGGAGAGCAAAGTGGAGAGATTCCCGCGCAGAGGATCGGTGCCGACCAGCACTCACCAGCCCGAGAGGCTTGTCTGCTCCCCCGCCGGGGCGGGCGGGGCTGCGAGCTGAGGCTCGGGCTTCTGTCGGATCCCAGGGAGCGGACTGGGGCTGGCGGCGTGAACACAGCCTGCAGGGGGTTAGTGCACCACAGCTAGCCGGGAGGGAGTCCGGGGAAAAGTCTGGAGCTGCCAAAGAGGCAAGAGACTTTTTCTTACCTCTTTGTTTCCTGGTGCGCGAGGAGAGGGGATTAAGAGTGCTGCTTAAAGGAGCTCCAGAGACGGGCGCGAGCCGCAGCTAAAAGCACGGACCCCAGAGACGGGCACGAGACGCTAAGGCTGCTGCTGCCGCCACCAAGAAACCTGTGTGCGAGCACAGGTCACTATCCACACCCCCCTTCCTGGGAGACTGTGCAGCCCGCCACTGCCAGGGTCCTGTGATCCAGGGACAACTCACCCGGGAGAACGCACGGCACGCCTCAGGCTGGTGCAACGTCACGCCGGCCTCTGCCGCTGCAGGCTTGCCCCGCATCCGTACATCTCCCTCCCCACAGCCTGAGTGAGCCAGAGCTCCCTAATGAGCTGCTAATTTAACCCCATCCTGTGCGAACGAAGAACAGACGCCCTCAGAAGAACTACACGCAGAGGCGGGTCCAAATCCAAAGCTGAACCCTGGGAGCTGTGCGAACAAAGAAGAGAAAGGGAAATCTCTCCCAGCAGCCTCACGAGCAGCAGATTAAAGCTCCACCATCAACTTGATGTACCTGCATCTGTGGAATACCTGAATAGACAACTAATCATCCCAAATTGAGGAGGTGGGCTTTGGGAGCAATGGTTATATATTTTTCGCTTTTTCTCTTTTTGCGAGTGTGTAGGTGTATGCTTCTCTGTGAGATTTTGTCTCTATAGCTTTGCTTTTACCATGTGTCCTAGGGTTCTGTCTGTCCATCATTTTTTGTTTTTTGTTTTACTATAGTTTTTAGGACGTATTATCATTGGTGGATTTGTTTTTTGGTTTCATTGCTCTCTTCTTTCTTTCCTTTTTCTTTTTATTACTTTCTAAAAATTTCTTTTAATAATTATTTTTTATTTTAATAAATTTATTTAATCTTATTTCATTTCATTTCATTTTATCTTCTTCCTTCTTTCTTTTTTTTTTTCCTACCTTTTATTCTGAGCTCTGTGGATGACAGGCTCTTGGTGCTCCAGCCAGGCATCGTGGCTGTGCCTCTGAGGTGGGAGAGCCTAGTTCAGGAAATTGGTACACAAGAGACCTCCCAGCTCCACGCAATATCAAACAGTGAAAATATCCCAGAGATCTCCATCTCCACGCCAAGACCCAGTTCCACTCAATGACCAGCAAACTACAGTGCTGGACACCCTATGCCAAACAACTAGCAAGACAGGAACAAAACCCGATCCATTAGCAGAGAGGCTGCCTAAAATCATAATAAGGCCACAGACACCAGAAAACACACCACCAGACGTGGACCTGCCCACCAGAAAGACAAGATCCAGCCTCATCCACCAGAACAAAGGCACTACTCCCCCTCCACCAGGAAGCCTACACAACCCAATGAACTAACCTTAGCCACTGGGGACAGACACCAAAAACAAGGGGAACTATGGACCTGCAGCCTGCGAAAAGGAGACCCCAAACACAGCAGGTTAAGCAAAATGAGAAGACAGAGAAACACACAGCAGATGAAGGAGCAAGGTAAAAACCCACCAGACCTAACAAATGAAGAGGAAACAGGCAGTCTACCTGAAAAAGAATTCAGAATAATGATAGTAAAGATGATCCAAAATCTTGGAAATAGAATAGACAAAAAGCAAGAAACATTTAACAAGGACCTAGAAGAACTAAAAAGGAAACAAGCAATGATGAACAACACAATAAATGAAATTAAAAATACTGTAGAAGGGATCAATAGCAGAATAACTGAGGCAGAGGAACGGATAAGTGACCTGGAAGATAAAATAGTGGAAATAACTACTGCAGAGCAGAATAAAGAAAAAAGAATGAAAAGAATTGAGAACAGACTCAGAGACCTCTGGGACAATGTTAAAAGCACCAACACTCAAATTATAGGGGTCCCAGTAGAAGAAGAGAAAAAGAAAGGGATTGAGAAAATATTTGAAGAGATTATAGTTGAAAACTTCCCTAATATGGGAAAGGAAATAGTTAATCAACCGCAGGAAGCACAGAGGGTCCCATACAGGAAAAATTCAAGGAGAAACATGTCAAGACACATATTAATCAAACTATCAAAAATTAAATGCAAAGAAAACATATTTAAAGAAGTAAGGGGAAAACAACAACACACAGGGAATCCCCATAAGGTTAATAGCTGAACTTTCAGCAGAAACTCTGCAAGCCAGAATGGAGTGGCAGGACATAGTTAAAGTGATGATGGAGAAAAATCTACAACCAAGATTACTCTACCCAGCAAGGATCTCATTCAGATTTGATGGAGAAATTACAACATTTACAGACAAGAAAAAGCTAAGAGAATTCAGCACCGCCAAACCAGATTTACAACAAATGCTAAAGGAACTTCACTAGGCAGGAAACACAAGAGAAGGAAAAGACCTACAATAACAAGCCCAAAACAATTAAGAAACTGGTAATAGGAACATACATATCGATAATTACCTTAAATGTAAATTGATTAAATGCTCCCATCAAAAGACTTAGACTGGCTGAATGGATACAAAACCAAGACCCATATATACGCTGTCTACAAGAGGCCCACTTCAGACCTAGGGAAACATACAGACTGAAAGTGATGGGATGGAAAAAGATATTCTATGCAAATGGAAATCAAAAGAAAGCTAGAGTATCAATACTCACATCAGACAAAATAGACTTTAAAATAAACACTATTACAAGAGACAACGAAGAACACTACATAATGATCAAGGGATCAATCCAAGAAGAAGATACAACAATTGTAAATATTTATGTACCCAACATAGGAGCACCTCAATACCTAAGGCAAATACTAACAGCCATAAAAGGGGAAATCGACAGTAACACAATCAGAGTAGGGGACTTTAAGACCCTACTTTCACCAATGGACAGATCATTCAAAATGAAAACATATAAGGAAACACAAGCTTTAAATGACACATTAAAAAAGATGGACTTAATTGATATTTATAGGACATTCCAGTCAAAAACAACAGAATACACATTCTTCTCAAGTGCTCATGGAACATTCTCCAGGATGGATCATATCTTGGATCACAAATCAAGCCTTGGTAAATTTAAGAAAATTGAAATCGTATCAAGTATCTTTGCTGACCACAACACTATGAGACTAGATATCAATTACAGGAAAAAATCTGTAAAAAGTACAAACATATGGAGGATAAACAATATACTGCTTAATAACCAAGAGATCACAAAAGAAATCAAAGAGGAAATCAAAAAATACCTAGAAACAAATGACAATGAAAACATGATGACTGAAAACCTGTGGGATGCAGCCAAAACAGTTCTAAGAGGGAACTTTATAACAATACAATCCTACCTTAAGAAACAAGAAACATATCACATAAACAACCTAACCATACACCTAAAGCAATTAGAGAAAGAAGAACAAAAAAAACCCCAAAGCTAGCAGAAGGAAAGAAATCATAAAGATCAGATCAGAAATAAATGAAAAAGAAGTGAAGGAAACGATAGCAAAGATCAATAAAACTAAAAGCTGATTCTTTGAGAAGATAAACAAAATTGAAACCATTAGCCAGACTCATCAAGAAAAAAAGGGAGAAGACTCAAATCAATAGAATTAGAAATGAAAAAGGAGAAGTAACAACTGACACTGCAGAAATACAAAGGATCATGAGAGATTACTACAAGCAACTCTATGCCAATAAAATAGACAACCTGGAAGAAATGGACAAATTCTCAGAAATGCACTACCTTCCGAGACTGAACCAGGAAGAAAGAGAAAATATGAACAGACCAAACACAAGCACTGAAATTGAAACTGTGATTAAAAATCTTCCAACAAACAAAAGCCCAGGACCAGATGTCTTCACAGGCGAATTCTATCAAACATTTAGAGAAGAGCTAACACCTATCCTTCTCAAACTCGTCCTAAATATAGCAGAGGGAGGAACACTCCCCAACTCATTCTACAAGGCCACCATCATCCTGACACCAAAACCAGACAAGGAGGTCACAAAGAAAGAAAACTACAGGCAATATCACTGATGAACATAGATGCAAAAATCCTCAACAAAATGCTAGCAAACAGAATCCAAAAGCACATTAAAAGGATCATATACCATGATCAAGTGGGGTTTATCCCAGGAATGCAAGGATTCTTCAAAATACACAAATCAATCAATGAGATACACCATATTAACAAATTGAGGGAGAAAAAGCATATGATCATCTCAATCGATGCAGAGAAAGCTTTTGACAAAATTCAACACCGTTTATGGTAAAAACACTCTGGAAAGTAGGCAGAGACAGAACTTTCCTCAACATAATAAAGGCCATCTATGAAAAACCCACAGCCAACATCGTCCTCAATGGTGAAATACTGAAACTATTTCCACTAAGCTCAGGAACAAGACAAGGTTGCCCACTCTCACCACTCTTATTCAACATAGTTTTGGAAGTTTTAGCCACGGCAATCAGAGAAGAAAAAGAAATAAAAGGAATCCAAATTGAAAAAGAAGAAGTAAAGCTGTCACTGTTTTCAGATGACATGATACTATATACAGAGAATCCTAAAGATGCTACCAGAAAACTACTAGAGCTAATCAATGAATTTGGTAAAGTAGCAGGATACAACATTAATGCACAGAAATCTGTAGCATTCCTATACACTAATGATGAAAAGTCTGAAAGTGAAATTAAGAAAACACTCCCATTTACCATTGCAACAAAAAGAATAAAATACCTAGGAAAAAAGCTACCTAAGGAGACAAAAGACCTATATGCAGAAAATTATAAGACACTGATAAAAGAAATTAAAGATGATACAAACAGATGGAGAGATATACCATGTTCTTGGATTGGAAGAATCAACATTGTGAAAATGAGTCTACTACCCAAAGCAATCTAGAGATTCAATGCAAACCCTATCAAATTAACAATGGCATTTTTCACAGAACTAGAACAAAAAATTTCACAATTTTTATGGAAACACAAAAGACCCTGAATAGCCAAAGCAACCTTGAGAAAGAAAAACGGAGCTGCAGGAATCAGGCTCCCTGACTTCAGACTATACTACAAAGCTACAGTAATCAAGACAGTATGGAACTGGCACAAAAACAGAAATATAGATCAATGGAACAGGATATAAAGCCGAGAGATAAACCCACGCACATATGGTCACCTTAACTTTTTTTTTTCTTTCTTTCTGTACGTGGGCCTCTCACTGTTGTGGCCTCTCCCATTGCAGAGCACAGGCTCTGGACACATAGGCTTAGCGGCCATGGCTCATGGGCATTACCGCTGCGCGGCATGTGGGATCCTCCCAGACCAGGGCATGAACCCGTGTCCCCTGCATCAGCAGGAGGACTCTCAACCACTGCACCACCAGGGAAGCCCTGGTCACCTTATCTTTGATAAAGGAGGCAAGAATATACAGTGGAGAAAAGACAACCTCTTCAATAAGTTGTGCTGGGAAAACTGGACAGGTACATGTAAAAGTATGAAATTAGAACACTCCCTAACAGCATACACAAAAATAAACTCAAAATGGATTAAAGACCTAAATGTAAGGCCAGACACTGTCAAACTCTTAGAGGAAAACATAGGCAGAACACTCCATGACATAAATCACAGCAAGGTCCTTTTTGACCCACGTCCTAGAAAAATGGAAATAAAAACAAAAGTTAACAAATGGGACCTAATGAAACTTAAAAGCTTTTGCACAGCAAAGGAAACCATAAACAAGATGAAAAGACAACCCTCAGAATGGGAGAAAGTATTTAAAAATGAAGCAACTGACAAAGGATTAATCTCCAAAATTTACAAGCAGCTCATGCAGCCCAATATCAAAAAAAACAGCCAACCCAATCCAAAAATGGGCAGAAGACCTAAATAGACATTTCTCCAAAGAAGATATACAGATTGCCAACAAACACATGAAAGAATGCTCAACATCATTAATTATTAGAGAAATGCAAATCAAAACTACAACGAGATATCATCTCACACCGGTCAGAATGGCCATCATCAAAAACTCTACAAACAATAAATGCTGGAGAGGGTGTGGAGAAAAGGGAACTCTCTTGCACTGTTGTTGGGAATGTAAATTGATACAGCCACTATGGAGAACAGTATGGAGGTTCCTTAAAAAACTGAAAATGTAACTACCATACGACCCAGCAATCCCACCACTGGGCATATACCCCGAGAAAACCATAATTCAAAAAGAATCATGTACCAAAATGTTCATTGCAGCTCTATTTACAATAGCCAGGACATGGAAGCAACCTAAGTGTCCATCGACAGATGAGTGGATAAAGAAGATGTGGCACATATATACAATGGAATATTACTCAGCCATTAAAAGAAACGAAATTGAGTTATTTGTAATGAGGTGGATGGATCTAGAGTCTGTCATACAGAGTGAAGTAAGTCAGAAAGAGAAAAACAAATACCATATGCTAAGACATATATATGGAATCTAAAAAAAAAAAAACGATCATGAAGAACCTAGGGGCAAGACAGGAATAAAGACACAAACCCACTAGAGAATGGACTTGAGGATACGGGGAGAGGGAAGGGTAAGCTGAGACAAAGTGAGAGAGTGGCGTGGACATATATACACTACCAGAAGCAGCCGCATAGCACAGGGAGATCAGCTCAGTGGTTTGTGACCACCTAGAGGGGTGGGATAGGGAGGGAAATGCAAGAAGGAATATATATGGGCACATATGTACAACTGATTCACTTTGTTATAAAGCAGAAACTAACACACCATTGTAAAGCAATTATACTCTAATAAAGATGTTAAAAATAATAATAATAATGCAGATTTAGAGTAAAAGTAATGAGAGCTGTATTTTATTCTGCACAGTTAGAAAGGACTGTAAGGTGTTTAGTTTTAGGTTTTTAAAGACTAAAAGATTAGTGAAAGTGTGTTAGTAAGAGTACTCGGAAATTAACCAGAAGACTTGGCCAGGAAGGAAGGAGACAGTGAAAATAAAGCCAGTCACCCCCTAACACGTGAGGCTAAATATCACTTATATGTGGAAGCTTAAAAAAAAAAGAAACAAATGAACTCATATCCGAAAGCAAAGTAGACTCACAGACATAGAAAACAAATTTATGGTTACCAAAGGGGAAAGGAGGGGAGGGATAAATTAGGAGTTTGGGATTAGCGGATACAAACTAATATCTATAAAATAGATAACCAACAAGGACCTACTATATAGCACAAGGAACTGTACTCGATATTTTGTAATTGCGTATAATGGGAAAGAATCTGAAAAAATAGCTATATATGTATGCATAATGGAATCACTTTACTGTACACCTGAAACGAACACGACATTGTAAACCAACTATACTTCAATTAAAAAAAAATTAGAACAAGTGGATAGAAGTTGTAGGTAGACAGAGTTTCACTGCACATAATAAAGAGCCTATTTACAATCATAACTGTCAATTTGTTATGAAATTCTAAACTCCTTGCTTCTAGAATTAAGTAGGAGCTGAAAAGTCCTGTGTCAGTGATGGAGAAGAAGGAATTTCCACACTGATAATAAAGAAGGGACAGACCACTTTCCAAAGCCATTCTCTGATTCATCTGCCACACACACAACTTTCACTGCCAGTTCCTGTTTTACAAAACAATGCCTGGCTCCATGTTTTCCACTGTGTCCGTTAAAAACTCTGCTTGGTTCTCAGTGGCTCTCGTGGTCACATGTACAGAATGAATCGCTTTTGCCACAAACTCACAATATGTATCTTTAAAAGTAAAATGATCTGTCTCTTGACTCCGCAACACACCAAGGTTTTCAGAGTTAGTACTGGTAAAATAACAATGAGTCCTTTGAGTCTTGCTTTTCTAAACATAATATTCATCAGCTTTGCCTTCTTGTAAAGACACTATAATGGGCAACATTTTGTGCTAAAATCGGGGACTTTCCATCTCTTATGCCCTCCCCACTGTATCTTTTTACATGGGGTCAACATCATTCATCGTTTGTCTAACAAATATTTATTTTTCTATAAAGGCACCATGCTAAAGGATTGGGGTCTAAAAATAAAACATGATTCCATGTCTCATCGTGCTTAGATAGAGTGGAAAAGACACACAGGAAAGTAAGTCCTTACAATCCAACATAAATGCTGGAGCAGAGCACAGAGAGGGTAACATGCCTGAGGTCCAGGGGAGCTGAGAAGGGAAGGGAAGGGGTCACCAATGATGGAAAAGGCAAAGTCAGTTTGGAGACAAGAAAAGAAGCACAGCAGAGGCAGGAAGGGAAAGATGTTCCCCCCTGAGAAAACCAGAACTCCTTCACAGACCTAAAAGCACAGAATTCAATGGGGTCTACAAGGAGTTTTGAAGAGCTCCAGCTCTGTTGAAGGAGGCAATAGAAGAGGCTGAGAGGGAACAGGGTTTAAATCTCAGGGTTCTGCATGCTGTGATAATGAGGTCAGACTTTATCTGAATCCTCCTTTGTCATACAAGGAACAGGACTCATCCAGAGGAAGAGGAATCTGCGACATGGATTTTTAAGAGAAATTTTTTTTACTTAAAATTATGGTTTTAGATGGGGAAGGGGATGCATGGCTCAGGATGGAGCCCAGATATTCTGAATCCCAAGAGGTCAACACCTGGCTCAACATAGCTGTCCTAGCCCCTGTGGCAAAGTCGCACTCACAGGGGACATGCAACATCTTCTATTTCAAGTCCAAAGGGACTTGATTCAGAGAGGCCATATGAGGAGAAAAATCATTCTGGACAAGGACACTCAAGGGACACATTGCTGCAAATTTCACCCACTGGAACAGATTCTGGAGCAGTGGGGTGGAGCTGTCTGCCAGGCAGGAAGTTCGGAGCATTATTGCTGAGGCCGTGTGCGGACACAGCTGTGCACACTTGTATTGCCAGCAAAGCAGTGACAAAGCCAACAGTCTTCTTGACGCTGGAGAATGATCCCTGATTGCTTGGGGAATAGAGATAGAAAAACACGTGGTAGATATTTTAGGCCCTTGGCCTTTGAGGAATTATCTTTAGTGCTCTGTTAGGTTATTCTTGGGGAAATGCTAACCTTGCTTTGCATGGTCTGAATATGCCTGTCACTTAGGAAGATGGGGAGGGGGGGATGGGCAGAAGATCTGGGACCAAAGATTGGTCCTGGAAAGCAGCTCCTCAGTTTTTCATGCCTCTCTTTCTCTTTTTCCTGCCTTCCCCCAACTTCTTCTTTCTAGCATCAAACGTAGGAGAAGGTGAGAAAGGAGAAAGGTGCATTCCTTTACATGATAAGCTTCAGCGAAGTGAGTCAGATATTTTAGGGCCTAATTTCATTCTGGATGGCGCTCTGTGCTTAAAACAGTAAAGAGTAGAACCCTATTCTTCCACGTGCTATTTGCATCTCCTCGGAGTCTGAGAGACCATGGGATCAATCCTTACACGGCCTGCCCAGGTCTGCAAAGCTGGCCTAAGAGATGAGCCCCAGGGATTTCCAGCGCCCCCCCCCCCCCCTCAAGAGAATCTGAGAGCTGGTGCCTGATATCTGCACACAGAGTTCTTCCAAGCGATAATTACCACATACATTTTCATTAGAATACTTTCATCTGTCCATGTTCTAGCCCTTCTCTCCTTGATTGCTCAGATATCTCTGAATCACTTCAGCGTCCTTATTTATAAGGTTTCTCCCACCGTCAATGATATTTACCAGGCAAACAGTCATTGACACATTCAGAATAGTTAAGCGCTGCTGTATTATTCCTTCACCCACCCAGGCTCTCCACTTTCCCCTCTATGTCTGCCCTTTTCAGTTTAAAGATCATTCCCCTTCACAGTGTGGCCATAAGGAGTTAGAAACAAAATAAGAGATAGAGATTTCTGTTTGCTCTTCATTGGCTCCAAACCTCTGGCCTATCACTTGCACTAGACAGTAAGCCACCTAGAGGCAGGCAGGGAAAGTGACCTTCTCATCTTAGGATCCCACACTGTACCTGGAGCATCCTGTGAGCCTGGTAAATGTTCTACTGAAGAGAAGAAGGTCTTCTGTCTCCCCATGTGGCAAACACATCCTGGGTGACCCCGAGTAAGTCACATCCTTGTGGAATCCCATCTCCTGAGAGTGGGTAGAAACTGTGACCTACTTCTGACCAATAGAATAGGGCAAAAGTGATGGGATGTCACTCATGTGATTGTGCCACTTCATATGGCAAAACACAGGGACTTTTCAGATGCAGTTAAGGTCCCTGATCAGTTGACTTTAAGTTAATCAAAAGAAATATTACCCAGGATGGGCCTGACCTAATCCATGGAGTCCTTTATAAGAGGGTTTATAAGAGGGTCTTCCCTGAGCTCAGAGACTCAAAGCAGCAGAACCTCTCTCTCTCTCTCTCTCTCTCTCTCTCTCTCTGGCCCTGAAAAAGTAAACCATCATGAGGTCCACAAATGCAAGGAGTGGACTCTGCCAACAACCACATGAGTTTCAAAGAGGACCCCAGCCTCAGGTGAGATCACAGCCCAGCCAACATCTTGATTGCAGCTTTGTGAGACCCTGAGTGGAGGGCCCAGCTAAGCTATGGCAAAACTCCTAACATGGAAACTGTGAGACAAAAAATGAGGGTGTGAAGTACATTTTTGTACAATCATAGAAAACGCATACAATGAACATAAATAAAATTGCCCTTTGTGGTTGTTATCGGACTTCTTTGCGAACCTTAACTCGTTTTGGTACAGATTGTTCCTGACATAATTTTTAGAAAGTTCTGTCTTTGGTTATTTTGCTTCCTTTTTCCTATGATACATATGATTTTAAAAACTGTGTTCATTGGGGCACTCCCTGGATCACCAGTCAGGTGGGTTCTTTAGAACCCAGGCCTGCTATTTCCTTGCTGAAATAAAAAACAGTGACACAAGCAGAATTTCATCTTTGAAAGATGACTTTCTTTAGCTCTCTTCTCCCTCAGGAGTTTTGTGGCATAGATTCAAGGAGCCTTTGAAACTTCGAAAAATGTATCACACAGGGTTGTTGTGAAGACAAGCCAAAATATAAAACATTAGAATGCCTGCTATCACTTTACTGAGTTTACATTTTATAAAGCTCCTTTGCGAGCATAATTAGAGCCTCTAAATGATCCCATGAAATGGGAAGATAAAGTATCCTGGGTTGTTTCTGGAGAGGTCCTCTACTTATAGATGAAGAAACTGAACCCTTATGGGTTAAGGATGTTTTCCAAGGTCGCACAGCTAGTAAGTAACAGAGGTAGATGAACTCAAGAGAGTCAACCCCAAATATCAACTTCTTTACACTCCCTTGCAGACTCTAGCAAGTGTTTCTTATACCACATGCTCAAACTCAAAGTGGACCCTCTGATCACCTGCCTGGTGTGCTTGGTGTTGCAGAATCTGAGACATCACTTCAGACCCCAGGGATCTCTGGGAGGTGGAAACCAGCAACGTGCATTTTAACAAACTGCCTCTTCTCACCTCCTAAAGACGGAGCCTCACTGCTGTAAGATAATCGCCACGTTTCCTTAGGTTTCCATCTTATCCTTCTCCTTCACAAGTCAGTTCCTTCTTGCGATCAAAATTAGGCCCGAAGCCGCCCTGTGTTCATTGTCTCCTCCACCTGTTGGGGGATGCGACTGTCAGGAAGCTGGGCTGGTGACAAGGTCATCTATGACTAGGAAGTCTTTAGCAGATGCCTGGGTGATGGAGGCTCTTTAACATTCCACTATTACCTCCAGAACAACGCAGAAATTCATATAAGAACTGCAACCCCCTCTGTTCTTCTTGCTTCAGAACATGGTGGCGCAGTAAAGAATTTTCTTCTAGGAAGGACTTAGAGAAAGGTGAGCTGGGGGGAGACGGATGCCAAAGCACACATACATCTCCTAAACTTTGCCCCATAAGTGTGACCAGACCACACAGGGATGAGGGAAGACGCTCATCATTATGGTTTAGTGATGGGTCAATGAATCAAGAGTCAAAGGTGTGGGTTTGAATGTCAGCTGCTGTTTACAAGCCAATCATTTTATGTTCCTTTTCGCAGCCTTATTTTCTCCATCTTTCATATATGGAAAACTAGAATTGGCCCGATTTACCTCATGGGAGTGACATGAGGAAAAACTAAAGTAAAATGAAATAATGTGGATCCTATATAAAAGTGAAATGCCATCCACAAGTGATAGGGACATGGCTATTTTTTTCCATGGCTGTATAGGGAAACCTGGCACAGCTCAGACATAAGCAAGGTACTGGACAATCATTTTCTGCTCCTGGATTGACTGACTGAAATATGTTACTTTGGAAGTATGAAAAAATTACTCAGGGAGATTCCTTGCTTGGGGCTAGTCCTGGAGAGTGAAAGCCTAAGAGAATATTCTATAGTCCAGAGACAACTGCATGGGAAAATGGGTTGCAGGAGCCCACAGGTGCTCTGCCCTTGAGTAAGAGTGTGGCTTTAGAAAGACAGAGGGAGTGCTGTGTTCATGGCCTCAGGAAGAAAACTCAGAGGGGCAGGGAAGGAGGGAGACAGGGGATGCTAGAATCCTGGGGAACAGGATGCCATAGGGAGCATGTTCATTCCTTCACTTGTCGACTCATTCACTCACTTATTCACTCAACAAACATTTACTGAACAATTCCCATGTGCCAGGAATCATGTGAGGTGCTAAGGATATAAAGATGAAAATGTGGTTTCTAGTCTCAAGGAAATTTCTGCTGTAAGGAGACAAATTAATCTCACATATTTAGTATAGAACATGGTAGGTGCTGGGATAGAAATACATACAGAGAGCTAACAAGGCAAGGAGGAGGGTCCCTTAACTCAGTTTGGGAAACAAACAATGTTTCTCAGAGGAAGTGATACTTAAGAAGAATCTTGAAGGACGAGTAAGAATTACCTAAGGAAGGAAGTGGGTAAAAGTGAACTAGGAAGAAGGTACAAAGAAAGGTGCAACACAGAATGAGAGATGAAAGGACCATTTGTGGATAATGCAAGTAAAGATACACATATGGCTGGACAGAAAGATGTATAAGAGAAGGTGGGAATCAAACAAGTTAGAGAGATGGGCCCAGGACATAGCATGAATGATCTCATATGACACGCCACAGAGGTTTGATTTTATCCTAGAAACACTGGGAGCCACTGAAAAAGTCTAAGTGGGAGAATGTCATGATCAAATTTGCTACAAAAGTACTAAAAATAGAACTATCATACAACCCAGCAACCCCACTCGTGGGCATATACCCTGAGAAAACCATAATTCAAGAGTCATGTACCACAATGTTCATTGCAGCTCTATTAACAATAGCCAGGACATGGAAGCAACCTAAGTGTCCATCGACAGATGAACGGATAAAGAAGATGTGGCACATACATACAATGGAATATTACTCAGCCATAAAAAGAAATGAAACTGAGTTATTTGTAGTGAGGTGGATGGACCTAAAGTCTGTCATACAGAGTGAAGTAAGTCAGAAAGAGAAAAACAAATACCGTATGCTAACACATATATATGGAATCTAAAAAGAAAAAAAAAATGGTCATGAAGGACCTAGGGACAGAACAGGAATAAAGACGCAGAGGTAGAGAATGAACTTGAGGAGACGGGGAGGGGCAAGGGTAAGCTGGGACGAAGTGAGAGGGTGGCATGGACATATATACACTACCAAATGTAAAATAGATAGCTAGTGGGAAGCAGCCGCATAGCACAGGGAGATCAGCTCGGTGCCTTGTGACCACCTAGAGGGGTGGGATAGGGAGGGTGGGAGGGAGATGCAAAAGGGAGGAGATATGGGGATATATGTATATGTATAGCTGATTCACTTTGTTATAAAGCAGAAGCTAACACACCATTGTAAAGCAATTATACTCCAATAAAGATGTTTTAAAAATTTTGCTACAAAAGTAAATATTTCTTCCTTAAAGATTTCGTCCACTAAATAATCTTTATACTACTCACACTTGGGAGGGCTGTGACCCAGGAAAAAATGGGTTCACAGTGAAGTCAGAGGTAGGAATTCAAAGAGTCATACAGGACAACCTTACATCAGCTCAACCAAGATGAACATGGTACCTGTAATTACAGTTAGGGTTGGAAGAACATCTGCTTACTGAACCTTCCCACCCTTAAAAGCTCCTAGAATACAGTAGGGCCTTACTAAGTGCTTGAACAGTAGACGGGTGAGTGTCTGCATCTTTGAGTTTATATGATAGTGTTTCTAGTTGGATAGTTTCATTAAAATATACCTAAACGTGCCTCAGTGACAATGACAGATGAAATGATAGGATGGAACAGGTGGTGTGGCTCATACCCTCGAGCATCACGTTGCTAACTGTCACTATTCAATGTCTGCACTGCCACAATCGCACAAATGTCACAGGTGAATATTCTGGAAACAATTTGTGCCAAATGTTTTGAAATAGAGCTATGAAAGCAACCGAAGAAATATTCTCCAGTGAAATAGAGAAAGCATGTGCTATAAAACAAGAGTGCAATAGAAAGCGTTATTAGAGCTCTAGTTCTAGAAGACACATTAACATTAAAAGAATTAATATTGAAAAGCCAAAGAGGCCTTCCAGGAATTCCAGCAAGTACAGACAGTGAGAAACATTCCATTGAAGCCAAGTAGTTTTGTAATTACAATAGTTTCATGCGTTCCTCTAGAGCCATGACTTTTGCTCCGAACATCTGTCCTTCTTTTCCATCAGCTATAAGACGTTTCTAGCACACTGTATCCCCACACTGCCAGCACTAATCTTTTGCCTTCCCTCCACCGACGCCTACTGATCTTCTTGTGATCTTTATTTCAACAGGCTTCACCATCATCCAGTCACCCAACCCGGAAACTCTGTATTTATACTAAAATCTATTCTCCTTTTGATATGCAAACTCCAGTTACCAATCTGTATGATTCTGACTTCTAAATATGTTTCAACTTTGTTGCCTCTTCCATTTACTCGTAGTACAATGCCTGCCTCAGATGAGGCTCTTAGCAACGCTCATCTAGATGACTAATTGTCTTAGTCAATTAAGCGATCTCTCTGTGTCTACAGCCTCTCCCTTCCTAGTTATCCACCACACTGCCACTAAAAATGACCTTTAAGAATGAAAACGTGTATATGTCACTGTCCAGCCTTAAAACCATTCAGCTACTCTCCATCACATGAGCCTGGTATACAAGTAGGGTGATCATTTCACCCTGTTTATCCAATCTTGGCCATCGTTCCAGCATCATTATTAAATAACTCTCTTTCAATATCAAAAGTTCCCCAATTTGGGGACTTCCCTGGTGGTCCAGTGGTTAAGAATCCGCCTTCCAATGCAGGGGACACGGGTTCGATGTGCCCTGGTCAGGGAACTAAGATCCCACATGCCACGGGGCAGCTAAGCCCGTGTGCGACAACTACTGAGTCTGTGTACTGCAACTACAGAGGCTGCACACTCTGGAGCCCATGCACCACAACTAGAGAGAAGCCTGTGCACCGCAACGAAAGATCCTGCATGCCACAACTAAGACCTGACGCAGCCAAAAATAAATTAAAAATAAATATTAAAAAAAATTTTTTTAAAGTTCCCCAATTTGAATAATATATTATTAGGTAACTTTGTTAATGATGTTTTCCATGATCTAGTCTCCACCCACTTTTTTTGCTGTCTGACTGGTGGATACCTTTTAATCCTCCTAAGTCACTTGCTTCAATGGGACTACCTGTTCTCTGACAGCTGCTCACCCAAGGTCAGAGCTTCCTCTGACCTTGCCCATGGTTCTGTTATTATACATGGATAACTTGCACACCTTATGATAGGTGGGGGATACAGACAGTTGATATAGTTATTTCTGCAACACTAGAACCTAGTAAAGGATCAGACATACCAGTGCATCTTACAGAGCCAGACGGAACATTGCTTTGGCAGCAGTTCAAAACACCGTACCTCCTAACGTCAAATCAGTCACAAAGATCTATGTACAAAACAAATGATTAAAATATGCTTTACAAATAGCACCTATGTTTTTGAATGTTTTAACACTTAAGACTAATCTGAAATCATACAACTATTCTATTTATTCATTGTTACCAATACTACTAAGAATAATGCCAAGAATTATTCCTTAAAGTGAGTTTAGCAAATATAAGGACGTATTGGTGATCAATTAAAAATCAACTCTCTTTATAGACTATGAATCTTTGTTCAGGTCGGAGACTGTTTTTCCCACACTCTATAAGGTGTCTTACACGCTGTCAACACTCCATGGAGTGTAAGGCAGCAGCGATAATTAGGCTTTTATATTTGTGCTCATTATCCAGAACAAAGGGTGTACCTGGTACTAAAGCACAATGACTTCTCTCATTTGAATATTTACAGTTCTGCCAACTTGAAAAGATTATTATGTAGTGTTAATCAGAGGAAGACTTTCACATTCTTCTCACAAGCAAAGGGTACACTTTTTAGGTAAAAATTAGCGTCTACGAGTATTTGACCTTAAAAATAGAGGAAAAAAACATTCCATGTAAATCAAGGTCACCTGAATATGGGAGCCAACTCACAGCACCTATTTTGTTGAATCCTTTATTTTTTGTGGATATTAAGTCTTAGAAGAAGCCAGGGCAATTCCAATAGTGTGTAGGGTTTGAGTCGGGTGATCTGTGACTTAGCTTTTGCTTTCCCCCTCCCCTTCACATAGCATTCCTTGCAATCACAGAAGAGGAATTTCCTCCACTCATGGGGTTTCCCTAGGTTATGACGCTGACACCACTGTTAGGGCCAGAAGAACACATATCTTCCGTTTCCAAGGCAATGGTAAAGGTGGATATTCACTCGTTCTGGCCAGTGTTCATATTGCAAAGGTAATGTCTTTGTGCTCTCCCTGCAGAACTAAGGTGGATGCTCAGGACCTGGGGCATTAAAAAAGTCTACATAACTAGGAACCTCTTAAAGCTAATAATTATCATTCATAGCAACTAAGGCTTTTCATGAGAAGAGGATAGGTAAGCATAGCAATAATACAGGACTATTACAAAAATAATACTGGACTTGAAATTCAAAAGCCTTAGCTGTAGGTCTAGGTCTGATGATAATAATAATAGCAATAACAACAACAACAATAATAAGAGCTATCAGTTATCTAACAACAGATTTATAGCAGCCGCTGTAAGAGGCCACACGGGGGATAACTAGTCAGTGGGGGTGAGAGAGAAAGGGCCAGTGAAGCCTTCCTACAGGAGGTCAAGTAGAAACTGACACCTGGTGAGTGAGTGAGAATTAGTGAGATGAATTTGGGAGGGAAAAGGGAAAGATCCTCCTGGAAGAAAGATGCGTATGCAAAAGTATGTGCCAGTCAGCGTGATGTGCTCATAGGGTATCCATTGTTCATTTTGTCTGAATCACAGAATTTAGGAGGGAATAAAAACATTAATTCACAAAGTGAAGCAGAGGCAAGATTCAGAAGTGTCTTGAATAGATCAATAAAGCAATACAGAATAAGTACAGAATTTTAAACAGGGGAGTGAAACGTTCAGATTGGTGTTTGGGTTGCAGATTGCTGTGAGGGCCCAAATGGGGATGGACTGGAGAGTGGCCAGGCCCCAGGTGGGGAAAGCAGGTCAGAGGCAGGTGTGGTAGCAAATCTCAGTGAGAGATGAGGGATATCAGAATCAGCGAGAGATATGAAGTGGTGAAAACTCTAGGACCCAGAGGCTGGCTTGATATGTTGATCGTGCATATACTCTGGAGGAAAGGAAAGACCCTGAGGTGACACCCAGTTTTTTGGTTTTGGCAACTGAGTGCAAGGAAGGGACCCTCACTGAGATAAGATAAAAGTGAAAAGAAAACTGTTTGGGAAAAGATGAAAGTTTTATATATAAACACATTGAGCTTGAAAGGCTGAGGAGACATCTACGGGAAGTTACCTACTGAGCATAAGTCTGTCGAGGCTCAGGATTCCGTGAGTCACAGCTTCAGGCTCCATTTTTCATAAATGAAACCTTGGAAGTTGTTGCATCACCCAGGAAGATGGTGTAGAATTGAGAGGTGACAAGATCCCGGGAGAAAAGACTAAGGAATACCACATTATAGGAATATAACGAGGAAGAGGAACTGGCAAAGTATGTTGAGAAGGGGTAGGCAAAGAAGGAGGAGGAAAACCAAAGAGAATGTGAAATATCAAAAGCGGAGGGATAGAGTACTTTAAATAGGAAGGAGTGCTTATGAAGACACATGTTTCAAAGAAGTCAAACAAGGTAAAGACCTGAAAGTGACTACTGAGGTTTAAAACAAGATAATCATAGACGATCTTGGCAAAAATACTTTCCATGAAGACTGTAGATCAGTAGCCAGATTACAGTGGGTTGAGGAGTGAATAAAAGTAACGCAGGAAACATGGTTCTCCTGAGAAGCTTGATGGTGAAGGGAAGGGAAGAACACAGACTTCCAGCCATGTCCATTTAATTAATGTCGCAGCAAAGATGCCATAAAAAGGGAATTGATATAGAATGAGGAGAGTGGACCATTAACAGACCAGGTCCTAAGGAGGTGAAAGTGGATGGGATTCAGAACAAAAGAGGGCAGATTAGGCTTGAACAGGGGGGCTCATTATCCCACAGTGAGAACAAAGAAGGGGAGAGGATGAGTGGAAGTGGTGATAAAGTTAAGCTTAAGCCTAGGGCTGTAGAAAGTTGCAAAACTCCCCATTATACTGCTCCCTTCCCCTTTTCTCTCTTTCCTCAGTACAGTATGAATCAAAATCATTTGCTGAGAACTGAGATTCATTCACAGCATAGTGGGCTTGAAAACAATTAGATTTTTTTTTTTTTTAAGTAGCATGAGCAGAGAAAGGAGAGAACTGATTAGAAAAACAGAAGGTTTGCTGGGCAGTCCAGGGGCCCCAACTTCGTTTGGAGAGCATGAAAGCATGAACTGATAGCTCAAAATGTGAGCTTTCAAGTCCTCTCCAGTGGGTCTCCTCAGTGGGCTGGAAGCAGGGAGAAATCAGCCTTTGGGGCTGACCGCAAATCAGGCATTGATGAGCAGGTGCATTGGAAGGGTATTGAGTAGAGGGAGATGAAGTGGTACCTCATTTCATTGTCTCCTCCTTACATTTCTACGAAAAAGGTATTCTTATGCTCATTTTTACCGGGGATGGAACTGTCACTCATTGAGGGTTATGCTCACCCAGTCTCACCCGGCTACACAGACTGAGTGGAGGGTCAGCTGGGCCTTTGGGGTCAAGCCTCTGCGCCCACTCCAACGGCACTGCACTGCCTCTCTGTGCACTTCACACTACTAACCTCAACAGAAAGAAGGGGTGCATGCTTGTCCTGTTTCCATTCTAGGGCAGTTCTGCTCCCTCCATTCCGCAACATAAAGCCAGGTTATACACACAAAGCATTTTAGCCCCTGGAAGAAAAGCACTCTGCTAATTTAGAGGATATATAAATGGCATCCCAAACTGCTCAGAGCAATGTTCACACAGTCATGAGCTCATTTATGATATAGGATTATGAAAACCCAATCTCTGTTTTTAGTTCCAATTGATTTTCATTTGCCTTAGCAACAGATGCTCTATGCTGGGAAAAAGAGAAACGACCTGCAGAGAGGGCCCTATAAGGCTTTACGGCAGAAGCTGTAAACCTGAATCACACGCTCAATCTAAGCAAAGATTTCACTCCCTTATCCCATTGGTGGTGATTTATGCCATTGAACTGAAGCTACTCTCAAAACACTGGAAAGAAGGCAAAATAATATCTTTTTATGGTCAGGTATGCAATTGTAGCTGAGGAATTTTAAATGTTTTAACAATGCTATTCCAATTCCCTCTTTATAGACAGGAAACTCAACAAAGGCAGACATCTCCTTGTCTTTTACTTCTGAGGCTCTCGGTAAAATTCTCAGCAGCCCTAAGAGAGCTCAACTAGCTCCAAAGGTAGTACATTTTGAATGCTGAACTCTTTGAAAAAGTGGGCCTATGTAAATCCAATAAATGCATTGATTTTTTAAAAGGGAAATGTATCAATGTCTTTCTTTTCAGGGTCCCAAAACATGGCCTGATCTCTAGAGGTCCAGGAGAAATGATGCAGGAAGCTGGTGCCTAGGTAAGCAGGAAGCCCTCCTTCTCCCACACTGCCTCTTCTTGGTCTTCCTTCCTCCTTTTGCTGAGGAAAGACAGCTGGTCAGAGGCTCTGATGATGTTCTGCACATCCCACTCAGGGGCATGGACACCCAGAAGAAAGGCAGCCCCGATGGAGACCAGTAAGCCCATTACAGTCAGAACAGGCTCAAGATATGGGAAGGGCTCAATTCCATTTAGTCCTTTGTCAGCTCCAATGGCAAGCAACTCTATGCAGGAATTTCGTTACCTCTGATTCAGCCCCATGATAAATGTCTGATACAGAATTTACTGACAAAACTGCTACCAAACTGCTTATTATATCATTAAATGATGAGTGTATACACTGAAAGAAAAAGAGTCAAATGTATTTTTAAAGGCAATATGCAACTTACCCATCACTTTTATTGGAATAATCTTTAAAGCTGTTAGATTACAAGTTTTTTTTTTTTTCGTCTTATACAGTACTGAGGAAACTGCTACAGTCTTTACAACATAAGACAAACAGAATTAGCATCTCTTCTTGCTGGAACTTTGTACCTTGCTAACATTGTTAGGGTGGACGCTATTGTCTGCTGAATAGAAGCTCATTATTTTACATTAAGTACGTACAACAGACACCTATAATGAGACAATCATGGGACATGAATGTGTGAACTACTCTATCTCATGTCATCATTTTTTAAAGTTCCTCAAACTTATTAATGCCTGTAGAGGAGTCTGTATCATCTAAGACAGTCCTCTTTGATTTCTGCTCTTTCCCCACTAGACTGTTGTAACCAATTAAAATGTTTTCCTAACCATGTATTTTAGTTGGCACATGGGATTCTACCTTATCTAAAAGGTTGGTTAGGCAGGAAGCAGTTCTTTGATAAGAAAAGAAAATGATACTTCCTATTAACTTTGATGGTGAGCTAAGCTGATTTTATCCACCATCTGATGTGCTATGAGATGCCCAGCACCAACTATGGATAATTGTTTCTGAAAACGTTCATTCTGAATGCAATCAGACCTTAGTCGTGCACTGTCCAGTAGGGCAGCCACCAGCCACACGTACCCACTGAGCTCTTCAGATGTGATCAGTCCAAACTGAGCTGTATAAGCATAAAATACACACTGGATTTCAAAGATAGAATAAAAATAAAAAGAAAGTAAAGCAGCTCATCAATACTTATTATGCTGATTACATATTTAAATGATTATAATTGAGCTCTATTCAGTTAAATAAAATATATTATTAATTTCGCCTTTTTCTTTTCACATATTTAATGTGGCAACCAGGAAATTGAAAATCACAAATGTGGCTCTCATTTGGGGCTCTCATGACACTTCTATTGGAGAATGCTGCCTTACACTCAACTTCTAGGTTATAGGAAATGCAAAAGAAAGAAGTTAAAAGGCACTAAGTGGAAACAATTAGCCTAAATCAGAATTCAGAACACACTACAGCAGAGCTCCATAGAGTGTGGATCACAGACTGCTGCTGTTCTGTGTAACTATTTGTTATCAGACCACCAGACTGGGAGCTTGCACAAGAGTCGAAATCAACGGTGTCACATCTTACGCCCGCTGCTGGCTCAGGTGACATCATTTTCATAGCAATACTGAGTCAACAAAGAAAACTTCTCCCTTCTTATATAACAACTATAAAAGACGTTTTGGGGACAAATGGGGAAATATGACAAGAAGCAGATTAAATGTGCCTTCTCACTCCAGGCCATTTTTTGAATGAACTTCCTGAGGTAGAGTTTGAGAGACAAGCCAGTGAACTCTCCTTGGGCTGCCTCTAGAGGCACCCGACAAGATATTGTACCTTGTCACTAGCCTGTGGAGTGCAAAAGTAGAAGCAGATCAAAGCATACTTAATTTTTAATGGAATCATACTACCCAAGAGACCCCAAGCTTGGCCACCAATCCTATGTGTTTGCTAAGTCCCTCGTAGGGGAAAAAACTTTTCCTTTCTTCCCTTCTAGGTTCTTTGGTGGGTCAAATAATTAAATCGGTATAAGACAGATGAACAGGAGAAAAACAAATCTCCTTTCATACCTACGGGAGCCCCAGAAAGACACGGACGGCTCCCAGCAGCCAGGTAATTGAAGCTTATATACCAGTCTGAGCTAAGGAGAAGGGGCTAGGGGTCTGGGCTCTCAAAGGGAAGGAAGAAAAATCAGGAAGATAAGAGCAAATGTTTGGTAGACAAATGTTTGCTAGGCCATGCAGGTAAGTTTTTCTGATATAAAAAGTTACTTGGGTATTAGCTCTCCACTGGTACAGGCCCTCTCTCCAAATTCTTTTAGGCAGTTAAGAGGCGGGTAAAAACCTCTTCTTGAGTCTGTAGGGCTCTGTTCTTCATCTCAGAATAGTCCACACGCCAAACTGGCACATTCTGGAGTCACGTATTCTGCTCCCCCTCACCCTAAAGCAATGTCTAGACTCTGAACCCATGTCAACAGAAAGTGAGTCACTAAAAACACAGCCCCCCAAACGGACATCTTCTAGATCATTTCATCTCAGGTGACCAAAGAGGGTAACGGACAAGACAGATCTCTCTGATTTCAAAACCAAGAAGAGCCAGGTACTTGACTCCCTAGTCAAAAGATGAAGTCTCCATTCTTTGCCAGGACAGGAAGTCCTTCTAATTTTGTCTACTGTGATATTAGATAGAGCAGTTACCCATGTTCGTTGTTTTCCATTCTCCCCTTTTCCATTGTAAGAGGATTTTTTTGACCTTCAATGTGAAGGTTTTTAAACATACACAAAAGTAGAAGAAATCATATAATGAACAGTTTATCACTCAATTCAACAATCACCAACACTTTGACAATCTTTTCCTATATCTTGCCCCATTTTCTTTGCTGCGGCATTTTAAAGCCAATACCGGAGATCATGTTCTTTCACACATAAATTAAGTGGGAGTTTTTAACTTTTTCGATTGCACTGATCTTCTTTCTCTGTCGACCATTATATTGAATTGTTTGCAGCGATAAACTTTTTATTTAACACATGCAAACAAATCATTAGAAGCTACGTGCCATCAGCATAAGACATAGAGGTCGTAGAACCTGCAGCTGAACGCAATAACTGTGGTACTCTCTTTGGTAAAGAGGTCGCTGTGTTTCCAATTATACATGGTTAGGGGTTTTTGAAGGTGCATGATCATATGTGAAGATGATATGAACACCACGTTGCTCTCCTTGGGTTTCAAACTCCCATACATCTTTGGTAAGAAGCGTCTTTCCAAGTCAAATAGAAAACTCAACTGATTCCAAAACTAATCAAGTCTTGTGCTTGTTTAGGGCTTAAAATGCACCTTCACATGAGAAAACTTTTTTTTTTAAGATGCAATGGGTTCTGAATAATTCAAGGGCTTGAAATCTGAATGTAAAACTAGCAGTCAGTCATCGTAGGCTTTTTTTTTTTCCGATCTACTCTATTTATTTATTTATTTATTTACATCTTTACTGGAGTATAATTGCTTTACAATGGTGTGTTAGTTTCTGCTCCATAACAAAGCAAATCAGCCATATGGGAACATCATAGGCTTTTAACAAGATAAGGTGAACTAGCTTTTTCTATGTCAAACTCAGGGGAGAAAAAAAAAAAAAGCTTGATTTGCATTATCCTCGAGAAATTTAAATGAAAATGGAGGTGTTAGAGGTGTGTGTGGAAGACTTTGGCAATAGGTGGAGGAAGGAGGGCAGAGATTGCTGAAAGTAACAACTAAAGCTGTGCAGTGTGTTCCTCAAGGCACTCTCACTCCAGTAAAGCAGACTTCTTCTGGCGCTGAGCTTAAGAGGCTACACGCTGTCAGCCAGAATACTGAGGGTGCTACGATCTCATACAGTTTAAAAATTCCGTTTACTGGCTTCAGGGAAGAAGTGAATTTTCCAAAGGTTTCTTAAGTTTGAGCCTTCTAGGTTTCCTTGCTTCTTAGTCACACAGTATAACATTTGTCAGGGATGCAAATGTCTAAAATAGGTCACCCTCCTCTCTGTAAATAGGTAGTTCACACCTGGTAAAAACCACTTATTCATTTTGAAAACAGCCTCAAGGAGAAATGGCTGTGACATTGAAGAGAAGATGTCCTAGGATATTTTAGGGAGATAAAAATGGATTTTCCTTTAAGAACTTCTTTGAGATCATTATTTTCTGGCTAAATATTTGTTTGGGTTTCTTTTATTGTATTAATTTTTTCCCACTCTTTTAAAAAAATTTTATTGAGGTATAGTTGATTTATAATGTGTTAGTTTCACACGTACAGCAAAGTAACTCAGTTATACATATATATATATATTCTTTTTCAGATTCTTTTCCATTATTGGTTATTACAAGATATTGAATATAGTTCCCTGTGCTATACAGTAGAACCTTGTTGTTTATCTATTTTATATAAGTAGTGTATATCTGTTAATCCCACACTTCTAATTTAAGCCCTCCTCCTTTTCCCTTTGATAACCATAAGTTTGCTTTCAATGTCTGAGTCTGTTTCTGTTTTGTAAATAAGCTCATTTGTATCATTTTTTTAGATTCCACATATAAGCGATGTCATATGATATTTGTCTTTGTCTGATTTTCTTCACCTGGTGTGATAATCTCTAGTTCCATCCATGTTGCTGCAAATGACATTATTTCATTCTTTTTATGGCTGAGTTAACATTTCATTATAGATAGATAGATAGATAGATAGATAGGTAGATAGATGCCACATCTTTACCAATTCATCTGTCTATAGACATTTAGGTTGCTTCCATGTCTTGGCATAGTGCTGCTATGAACATTGGGACATTGGGGTATGTGTATCTTTTCGGGTTAGAGTTTTTGTCTTTTCTGGATATATGCCTAGGCGTGGGACTGTTGGATCATATGACAACTCTATTTTTAGTTTTTTAAGGAACCTCTATACTGTTCTCCATAGTGGCTTCACCAATTTACACTCCCATTGACAGTATAGGAGGGTTCTCTTTTCTCCACACCCTCTCCAGCATTTATTATTTGTAGACTTTTTGATGATGGCCATTCTGACCAGTGTGAGGTTTTACTGTATTAATTTTTTTAAATGAGTAAACTTTTAGCTAAAATGTTTTACATACTTTGTTATCTATGTGAAGCAAATAAGTTTGTCATTGTGGTCATCTATTTAATTATGACACTGAAAATGTACCTCAATAGCATACGAAGAAAAATAAAACAATATTTCAGAGTTCTGTACATGACTGTAAGAGACTGAATACACAAATGGACAGTGACCGGACCACACATGACAATAGAACTCAGACCCACAACCTGCAGCTATAGGCCCAGACAATCAGTACTTTATCAAAGACTGCCAAGTTCCCTATTTTATGTCCCTGCTTCCAACTCAGAACCAACCAGAGAAAGGCAACTACACACCTCAAACCAATCTCAGAAATGCGCACTTCTAGTTAGCGCACCTTCAGCTCCCCCGGCCAACAACCTCCAACTGTTATTGAGTCCAAGCTTGCACTGCTCACTGCATGACTGGCCACTAAATGGAGAGACGAGTTGTTGGGGCAAAGAATAGCAACTTTATTCAGAAAGCCAGCAGACTGAGAAGACGGTGGACTAGTGTCTCAAAGAACCATCTTGCCTGATTTAGAATCAGGCTGCTTTTATACTAAAAGGGGAGGGGGTGTGGCTGGTTGTTGCCAGCTTCTCGGTGCAGGAATCCTTTGTTCTTGCAGCTGTCCATGAAGGTCTGGTCACAATGTGCCTATAAACCACCACCAAGACAAATGTTATTCTCTGTTCTGCAACTTTTTATGGAAAAGTGTTATACCTTTAAAGATCAGAACCTTGAGAATGGGCTACCATGTATATTTCAGGCTATAGGCAACATTCTTTTACAAAAGGTGCAGAGCCAGCATGACTAAGCACAGGTAACAAACCACAAAGGTTAGAGCTAGAGGAATAGATCCAATATGGAGTCAGGTTTGTTGTTCTCGGTTACCCAATGAGGGCACACCTGGGCCTTCCTTTTTTCCACCATAGCGTTTTCCCACTCTTCTGCCTGCCTTTGAGTCCCTGCCATATGCAAGTACAATGGCTGACTTCCTTTCTATAGCAAGCTCTGAATAAATTAAAAGGCTCTCCATTTGTTCCAGTATGGATGGTCTTTGCCTATCACCACAGTTTCCTGAAAATTTCAGCAAGGCATCCTGCTCTGTCCAGCTCTGTGGACCTCAGTCTTTGACCAGCGGTGCTACCCAGAGAATCACCTTGTCATTTGCTGCTGGCAGCTTGTGGCGGTCTTGACGAAGTACCAAGTCAGCACCAGGTCTGAACTCCACTCTCTCTGTGTTGTGGTCCTCAGCTTTTTATATTCTCAGTTTGATAAGAGGGTTTTGTTATTGATTTTCATGTTTGGCACCCTTGGTGGAATGAGGCTGTTCCTTTTCATCGTGTCTTTGCTCTTTTGTGCTACTGTCTTGTGTTGTGCTGTCAAAAAGCACTGTTCATTCTAAGAAAGAATCACAGGGTAAAGTTCGATAAGCCTGTTGTTCCAGCCAGCCTCACAGACTGTTCAGTTTGTGGTTTTCACAGAATCTGTGTCCATTTGGACAAACTTAGCTGTGGGTCACCAATAAAAACAGATGAGATTCCTTCCTTCCTCACTTTGCTGTTCTGAGAGCTTGGCTTGGATCCAAAGAGAGCATCCTTTCTGGTTTTCTGCTTGCAGGGGATGAGTTTGGGAGATACAGGTTGTTAGCTCTGTGCTCAGAGCAGCCATTACATTGGGGTTCCAAGACAGGAGCTGTACAAGTATTACAAGCGTTACATTCCTACCTACATGTCCAGGTCTCACAAGGTCATCTGAGTCTAAAGCCTCTCCTCTACCTGTAACGGCTCCTGCCTCTTCTATGTACTTTCATTTCAATCCAAATCTTATGCTTATCTTTCCGAATGGCATAGCTTTACCAAGGGTGATTGGGGGGTCTTCCGTGACCACTTTGGGGAACATTTGATTTGAACAAAACTTTTCATTTAAGAGCTGCCTTAGGAAAGAAATGACATAGATTTCACAAACCCGATGGGCAGCATCTTTTGATTGGTATGCAGAGGACTCCAAAAGAAATTCTCACTCAAACCTTATTTCATTAAAAGATTCTTTGGCCAAAGTGAATGAGCCAGTTGACAAACTCAAAGAAGAACAAGCTAGACTCATTTTGCTAGTGAATATCCCCACTTTTCTTGTCTTCCAGTTGCCTCCCAAGATCCAGTTGTCTCTCCTCCCCCTTATCCTTCTGATTTGTCTCCTTCTGCACCTGCTCTTTATTACTTGCCTTGTCCAGGCCCCCTACCTTTTCTCCAAAACTCTCCTAATGTCCCAAAATGTCAGTTGCCTCTAAGGATCCATATCTCTCCTAAGCCAAGTGAGGCAACTGAAATTTGTATGGATCCACAAAAGACCCCAAAAGCAAAAGCAATTTTAAGAAGAAGGAATCTGGAGGCATCATGCTCCCTGATCTCAAACTATATTACAAAGCTATAGCAATCAAAACAGTATGGTATTGGCAGAAAAACAGACACACAGATCAATAGAATAGAGAGACCAGAAAGAAACCTTATGCATATATGGTCAATTAATTCATGACAAAGGAGCCAAGAATATACAATGGGGAAAGGACAGAGTCTTCAATAAGTGTTGTTGGAAAAACTGGACAGCCACATGTAAAAGAATGAAACTAGACTACTTTTTTATGTCATACACAATAATTAAATCAAAATGGATTAAAGACTTGAATGTAAGACCTGAAAATATAAAACTCCTAGAAGAAAACATAGGTGGTAAGCGCCTTGACATAGGTCTTGGCAATGATTTCTTTGAATTGGACTCCAAAATCAAAGGCAACAAAGCAAAAATAAATAAGTGGGACTACATCAAACTAAAAAGCTTTTGCACAACAAAGAGAATCATCAATGAAATGAAAAGGCAACCTACTGAATGGAAGAAAATATTTGCAAGTCATGTAACTGATAGTGGTTAATATCCAAAGTATATAAATAACACATAAAACTCAATAGATAAAAACAAACAATCCAATTTAAAAATGGGCAGAAGATCTAAATGGACATTTTTCCAAAGAAGACATACAGGTGGCTAAAAGGGACATGAAAAGATGCTCAATATCACTAAGCACCAGGGAAATGCAAATCAAAATTACAATGAGATACACCTCACACCTGTTAGAATGACTATTATCAAAAAGACAAGAAATAACAATCCTTGATGAGGATGTGGATAAAAGGGAACACTTGTACACTGTTACTGGGAATGTAAATTGGTTCAGCACTGTGAAAGACAGTATGGAGGCTTCTCCAAAATTTAAAAATAGAAATACCGTATGATCTAGCAGTTTCACTTTTGGGTATTTATTCACAAAAAATAAAAACTCTAATTTGAACAGATATATGCACCCCCGTGTTCACTGCAGCATTGTTGAAATAGGCAAAATATGGAAACAACGTAAGTGTCTATCAATGGCTGAATGGATAAAGAAGATGTGATATATACATACGACAGAATACTATTCAGCCACAAAAATGAGTGAAATATTTGCTATTTGTGACAACATGGATGGCCCCCAAGGGCATTATGCTAAATGAAGTAAGTCACACAGTGGAATAAATAAGATGAATACTGTATGATCTCACTTATATGTAGAATGTAAAAACAAACAAACAAACAAAAAACCAAGCTCATAGACACAGAAGAGATTGGTAATTGCCAGAGGCAGAGGGAGGGGAGTGGGTGAAATAGATGAAGAGAGTCAAAAGGTACAAACTTCCAGTTATAAAAAAGAATAAGTCATTGGGATATAATGTACAGCATGGTGACTATAATTAATAATACTGTATTGCATATTTGAATGTTGCTAAGAGAAAATTTTAAAGTCCTCATCACACACAAAAAATTGTAACTACGTATGCTGACAGATGTTAACTGAATTTATTGTGGTGATCATTTTATAATACATATAAATACCAAATTTTTAAAAAGCTGACAGAAGCAGAGACCTGAAAGTTACCTGCATGTTGGGGCTTGCCCTTTCATGTCACTGGAAACCCTTATTCCACATGGGAAAATAGCCCGGAATAGCTTCCTGGAGGATGAGAGACCCCGTGGCAAAACTCTGGTCATCCTCTCCCTCCCAGCCATCTCCTTTGAGTCCCCAGCCATGTGACTGAGGCCATCCTACACCAGCCAGTACTAGGCAAGCTGATGGAGACCAGAAAAATCACCTACCCAACCCCTGTATCAGGAAAAATAATAAATCTGTACTTTCAGAAAGAATATATATATGTCATTTATATCTGATTTTGGAATATATTTTAAAATATATTTTTCCTATTAATTTGTCTAATATTTTAGAAATCTATGACACTTTAAGGACAAATGAATCCAAACAATGAACCTCTAATTCAGTAAGAATTAAAAAAAAAAAAGTTCCATTTAATTGCCTGTTCAATATTCATTCCTCGTCCTCCATCCAAGCCCCCAGCAATCCAACTTCCAGACTAACACAAAGTACCAGCAGAGATTTACCTCTGAGACTGATACGCTCTTTGGTTGGGGGTGATAATTAAATATTCTGATTTTAAAGGCTTCCCACTAGACAAATGACCGTACTATGGTGTAAACATAGATATAAAACATTAAATTTTGGCTACATTAGGTATGAGGCTCTGCTGAGCTGTACTAATAAAAATCTGAAGGCAATATTTGTTTCATGTTATTCACAGTGGTCTGTGAATTGCATTGGAAGACAGGGAGCCTGAATTTGATTCTTAGATTTGAAAATAGCTGTGTAATTATGTATTTCGTCTCCTGGTGGTTTAGCTTCCCAATCCATAAAAGGTTTTGCATTCACACCTTATTGTTTTCAAAATAGCTCAGAAACTCTGTGAGCTTGAGCTTAGTGGAAAAGTGAGCCCTGTTCTCTGCTATATGTTTACCACAGTGAAAATATACTGTCCCAGCAACTCTATTTCCCTGAGATTTATCAAGAAACTGTCGTTGCCTTAAAAACACTCCTGGTGATTCTGTGGGCTTGAGAAAGCCACAAGTTTATTTTCACTGAAATAAAAATGCTCTTAGTGGTTTTCTCTTCTTTTATTCTTTCTAAAATCGGCTAAGCAACCTTTGGAACAGAGATATAAAAGTGATAAAATTGAAACAAATTCTCATTTCAGCCCAGATTAGTGCAAATACCTGTCCCTTTGATGAAAGGCCCAGAGCAACACATTATTTCTTCTGTTTATTCACTTTTGCAACAATTTTTTTTTTTTGGCTAATAATGCTCTAGATCAAGGTTCTTTTGAGGAAATTAAAAAGAGTGAGACACACCTTGTGAAAACAAAGCCCTTTATGACCTAAGAACTGATCAAATATAATTAACAAATTTTGCTAAAACCCAAGGCAGAATGTGGAAAGTGTAATAGGGAAGAACAAATCTGATTCCATATTGGATTGGTTTCTTTTACTTTAACCTTTGTATTCCATTGCTTTTGCTACAAGTTAAGAATGTTGCCTGTAGCCTGAAATATACAGGATAGTTCATTCTCAAGCCTCTCACCTTTGAAAGTATAACTCTTTTCCATTCATATAGAGATAAAAAGTTGCAGAGCAGAGAAAAACAAGTTGCCTTGTTGGAGGTTTATAGGAACATCGTGACCTGAACTAGGTGGACAGCTTCAAGAACAAAGGATTCTGACACCAAGAAATTTGTAACAAACAGCTATACTCCCTCCCCTTTTAGTATAAAAGAAGCCTGGATTCTAACTTGGATAAGATGTTTCTTTGGGACACTAGTCCACCATCTTCTCAGTCTGCTCGCTTTCCAAATAACATTACTATATTAGGGAAGAACAAATCTGACTCCATATTAGATCTGTTCCTTTTTACTTTAAACTATGTGCTTTGTTGCCTGTGCTAAGTCATGCTGACTGTGCCCATTCCTGTGACCCCCAGGCTGACCTCACCCAGCCTGGGGTCTGCACCTTTTGTAAAGAATGTTGCCTATAGCCTGAAATATACAGGATAGCCCATTCTCAAGGCTCTCACCTTTAAAGGTATAACACTTTTCCAATCTTAAGAAGATAAAAAGTTGCAGAACAAAGAATAGCTTTTTTTTTTTGGTGGTGGTGGTTTACAGGAACATTGTGACCTGACTTAAGTGGACAGCTGCTAGAACAAAGGATCCATCACCAAGAAGTCTGCAACAAGTAACCATGCTGTTACCCCACCTTACATTTAAAAATGCTTTCTGAAAGCCTTCAGGGAGTTTGGGGTTTTTCTTGGGCATGAGCCACCTGTCTCCTTGCATGGCTCTGCAATAAACTTTCTCTGCTCCAAACTCTGATGTTTTGGTATTGTTTGGCCTCACTGTGCGTCCAGCACATGGACTTGCATCTGGTAACATTGCTACTCCTTGCCCCAATACCTCATCTCTTAATTTATTGGCCTGTTGTGCAGTGAGCAGTATGAGCTTAGGACTCAGTAACAAAAGGGAAATTACAAGCAACATTTGTAGACATTTAGAGAGGGAGAGAGTACTTCAAGTGTACATCAGGGAAGGTTTACGCAGTATTTGAGGTAGGCCTGGATGGGTGGGTAGGATTGCAAGAGGCTCATAGGACATTCTCCCTCTCTGAGATTGTTGTCCTTACTATAACACAGCAAAATGTAGCAAAAGGCTTTGGAAACTTAAACTACTGTGCAAGTGTTAGACAATCATAATTACTATATACTAATTTTAAATGTAGTTTTTCTAAAAGTATACCATCATTAAAATAATTATTTTTTAATGTCTTCAAGAAACACATAATATTTGCAGAAATCAGTAATAAAGAGTAAATAGGTATGGCATAGCTGCTCTGGTGAACAGGGAAACTGATCACATCACTCTCAAGCTACTCTGGACCCTGGACTTGGCAAATGTCTACATTTATGGCTCCCAAGCTGCAGCAAGGCAGCCAGGGTGTTACAGTGAACTCACTGGGGTGCTGTGGGATGTTTTACATTTTTGATGGGAACGCAGTTGTTGAAGGCAATGCAAACTACTAGTTCAACATAGTTCACAGTTTCAATATGAGATCATACTACATGCCTTTTAACAACATCCATCTTTGCCAGACTGCATTTTTGGCAGTTGTGTGATAGAAAGCAAATACTGGAGACAAATCAATGTGGAATGGAAAATGAGGGTAGTATACAGTCTGATCCAAGGCTTAAGAAACTGTGCAGTGCCCACCAGGTGACCAATATCCCATTAGTAAGTAAGTGTAGTCATTAACAGTTTTTCAAATATTGTTTATCTTTCAATTTTTTTCCAAATGGCTACTAAGACATCTTACTTTAATACTTATTAAGTTATTGGACTTCACTGCTTTCTAAGTAGAATGGTCAGATATGTCTTTTGGTCTAGGGTATCCATGAAGAAGTAATGGGACACACTGAATAAAGAAAGCTTGGGACCTGTGGCCTATGTAATTGACCAGAAGTCCACTCATAAGAGTGGCTACATCATTCAGGTCTGTTTGAAGGTGAGGCTAAGAGGTTTAGCTGAGATAATACTGATCATGAAAACTATCACTGGATGGTAGATCTCATGGCTTAAACCAGCCTTAAAACATGCTGTTTGCTCTTTTTTAAAACTGTAAACATATCTTGTCAAATTCTTTAATTCTTCTTTTTGAAACAAATATGCAACACCATGTCCTAATGTACATTCTTTTATAACCCAAGCACCCTTCCTGAGGAAAAGTGAGAAAGGAGAGTTAAAACATTTTCAGAGGATTTGAGAAGATGGCAGAAGAGTAAGACGTGGAGATCACCTTCACCCCACAGATACATCAGAAATACATCTACACATGGAACAACTCCTACAGAACACCTACTGAACGCTGGCAGAAGACCTCAGACCTCCCAAAAGGCAAGAAACTCCCCACGTACCTGGGTAGGGCAAAAGAAGAAAGAATAAACAGAGACGAAAGAATAGGGACAGGACCTGCACCAGCGGGAGGGAACTGTGAAGGAGGAAAGGTTTCCACACACTAGGAAGGCCCTTCACTGGTGGAGACCAGGGGTGGATGGTGCGGGGGAAGCTTTGGAGCCCAGAGGAGAGCGCAGCACCAGGGGTGCGGAGAGCAAAGCGGAGAGATTCCCGCACAGAGGATCAGTGCCGACCAGCACTCACCAGCCCGAGAGGCTTGTCTGCTCAACCGCCGGGGCGGGCGGGGCTGCGAGCTGAGGCTCGGGCTTCGGTCGGAGCGCAGGGAGAGGACTGGGGTTGGCGGCGTGAACACAGCCTGCAGGGGGTTAGTGCACCACGGCTAGCCGGGAGGGAGTCCAGGAAAAGGTCTGGAGCTGCCGAAGAGGCAAGAGACTTTTTCTTGCCTCTTTGTTTCCTGGTGCGTGAGGAGAGGGGATTAAGAGCGCTGCTTAAAGGAGCTCCAGAGATGGGAGCGAGCCACGGCTAACAGCGCGGACCCCACAGACGTGCATGGGATGCTAAGGCTGCTGCTGCCACCACCAAGAAGCCTGTGAGCGAGCACAGGTCACTCTCCACACATCCCCTCCCAGGAGCCTCTGCAGCCCGCCACTGCCAGGGTCCCGTGATCCAGGAACAACTTCCCCAGGAGAACGCACAGCGCGCCTCAGGCTGGTGCAGCGTCACGCCGGCCTCTGCCGCTGGAGGCCCGCCCAGCACTACATGCCCCTCCCTACCCCCCTGGCCTGAGTGAGCGAAAGCCACCGAATCAGTGGCTCCTTTAACCCCGTCTTGTCTGAGCGAAGAACAGACGCCCTCAGGCAACCTACACGCAGAGGCGGGGCCAAATCCAAAGCTGAGCCCCTGGGAGCTGTGTGAACAAAGAAGAGAAAGGGAAATCTCTCCCAGCAGCCTCAGGGGCAACGGATTAAATCTCCACAATCAACTTGATGTACCCTGCATCTGTTGAATACCTGAATAGACAACGAATCATCCCAAAGTGAGGAGGTGGACTTTGGGAGCAAGATAGATTATATTTTCCCCTTTTCCTCTTTTTGTGAGTGTGTATGTGTATGCTTCTGTGTGAGATTTTGTCTGTATCGCTTTGCTTTCACCATTTGTCCTAGGGTTCTGTCTGTCCGTTTTATTTTTTTTTTAATTTTTTTCATAATAATTATTCATTTTTTACTTTAATAACTTTATTTTATTTTATCTCCTTCCTTCCTTCCTTCCTTCCTTCCGTCCTTCCTTCCTTTCTCTCTCTCTCTCTCTTTCTTTCTTTTTCTCCCTTTTATTCTGAGCCATGTGGATGAAAGGCTTTTGGTGCTCAAGCCAGACATCAGGGCTGTGCCTCTGAGGTGGGAGAGCCAATTCAGGACACTGGTCCACAGGAGACCTCCCAGCTCCATGTAATATGAAATGGCGAAAAACTCCCAGAGATCTTGATCTCAACACCAAGACCCAACTTCACTCAACGACCAGCAAGCTACAGTGCTGGACACCCTATGCCAAACACCTAGCAAGACAGGAACACAACCCCACCCATTACCAGAGAGGCTGCCTAAAATCATAAAAAGGCCACAGGCACCACAAAACACACCACCAGATGTGGACCTGGCCACCAGAAATGCAAGATCCAGCCTCATCCACCAGAACACAGGCACTAGTCCCCTCCAACAGTAAACATACACAACCCACTGAACCAACCGTAGGCACTGGGGACAGACACCAAAAACAATGGGAACTATGAACCTGCAGCCTGCGAAAAGGAGACGCCAAACACAGTAAGATAAGCAAAATGAGAAAACAGAAAAACACACAGCAGATGAAGGAGCAAAGAAAAAACCCATCAGACCTAACAAATGAAGAGGAAATAGGCAGTCTACCTGAAAAAGAATTCAGAATAATGATAGTAAAGATGATCCAAAATCTTGGAAATAGAATAGACAAAAAGCAAGAAACATTTAACAAGGACCTAGAAGAACTAAAGAGGAAACAAGCAATGATGAACAACACAATAAATGAAATTAAAAATACTCTAGAAGGGATCAATAGCAGAATAACTGAGGCAGAAGAACGGATAACTGACCTGGAAGATAAAATAGTGGAAATAACTACTGCAGAGCAGAATAAAGAAAAAAGAATGAAAAGAACTGAGGACAGTCTCAGAGACCTCGGGGACAACATTAAACACACTAACCTTCGAATTATAGGGGTCCCAGAAGAAGAAGAGAAAAAGAAAGGGATTGAGAAAATATGTGAAGAGATTATAGTTGAAAACTTCCCTAATATGGGAAACAAAATAGTTAATCAAGTCCAGGAAGCACAGAGAGTCCCATACAGGATAAATCCAAGGATAAACATGCCAAGACACATAATAACCAAGCTATCAAAAATTAAATACAAAGAAAACATATTAAAAGCAGCAAGGGAAAAACAACAAATAACACACAAGGGAATCCCCATAAGGTTAACAGCTGATCTTTCAGCAGAAACTCTGCAAGCCAGAAAGGAGTGGCAGGACATATTTAAAGTGATGAAGAAGAAAAACCTACAACCAAGATTACTCTACCCAGCAAGGATCTCATTCAGATTTGATGGAGAAATTAAAACCTTTACAGACAAGCAAAAGCTGAGAGAATTCAACACCACCAAACCAGCTTTACAACAAATGCTAAAGGAACTTCTCTAGGCAAGAAACACGAGAGAAGGAAAAGGACTATAATAACAAACCCAAAACAACTAAGAAAATAGTAATAGGAACATACATATCGATAATTACATTAAATGTGAATGGATTAAATGCTCCTACCAAAAGACACAGACTGGCTGAATGGATACAAAAACAAGACCCATATAAATGCTGTCTACAAGAGACCCACTTCAGACCTAGGGACACATACAGACTGAAACTGAGGGGATGGAAAAAGGTATTCCATGCAAGTGGAAATCAGAAGAAAGCTGGAGTAGAAATTCTCATATCAGACAAAATAGACTTTAAAATAAAGACTATTACAAGAGACAAAGAAGGACACTAAATAATGATCAAGGGATCGATCCAAGAAGAAGATATAGCAATTATAAATATTTATGTACCCAACATAGGAGCACCTCAATACATAAGACAAATACTAACAGCCATAAAAGGGGAAATTGACAGTAACTCAATCATACGAGGGGACTTTAAGACCCCACTTTCACCAATGGACAGATCATCCAAAATGAAAATAAATAAGGAAACACAAGCTTTAAATGATACATTAAACAAGATGCACTTAATTGATATTTATAGGACATTCCATCCAAAAACAACAGAATACACATTCTTCTCAAGTGCTCATGGAACATTCTCCAGGATAGATCATATCTTGGGTCACAAATCTAGCCTTGGTAAATTTAAGATAATTGAAATCGTATCAAGTATCTTTTCCGACAACAATGCTATGAGACTAGATATCAATTACAGGAAAAGATCTGTAAAAAATACAAACTCATGGAGGCTAAACAATACACTACTTAATAACGAAGTGATCACTGAAGAAATCAAAAAGAAAATCAAAAAATACTGAGAAACAAATGACAATGGAGACACGATGACCCAAAACGTATGGGATGCAACAAAAGCAGTTTTAAGCGGGAAGTTTATAGCAATACAATCCTACCTTAAGAAACAGGAAACATCTCAAATAAACAACCTAACCTGGCAACTAAAACAATTAGAGAAAGAAGAACAAAAAAAACCCAAAGTTAGCAGAAGGGAAGAAATCATAAAGATCAGATCAGAAATAAATGAAAAAGAAATGAAGGAAATGATAGCAAAGATCAATAAAACTAAAAGCTGGTTCTTTGAGAAGATAAACAAAATTGATAAACCATTTGCCAGACTCATCAAGAAAAAAAGGGAGAAGACTCAAATCAATAGAATTAGAAATGAAAAAGGAGAAGTAACAACTGACACTGCAGAAATACAAAGGATCATGAGAGATTACTACAAGCAACTCTATGCCAATAAAATGGACAACCTGGAAGAAATGGACAAATTCTTAGAAATGCACAACCTTCCAAGACTGAACCAGGAAGAAACAGAAAATACGAACAGACCAGTCACAAGCACTGAAATTGAAACTGTGATTAAGAATCTTCCAACTAACAAAAGCCCAGGACCAGATAGCTTCATAGGCGAATTCTATCAAACATTTAGAGAAGTCTAACACCTATCCTTCTCAAACTCTTCCAAAATATAGCAGAGGGAGGAACACTCCCACACTCATTCTACGAGGCCACCATCACCCTGATACCAAAACCAGACAAAGATGTCACAAAGAAAGAAAACTACAGGCCAATATCACTGATGAACATAGATGCAAAACTCCTCAACTAAATACTAGCAAACAGAATCCAACAGCACGTTAAAACGATCATACTCCATGATCAAGTGGGGTTTATTCCAGGAATGCAAGGATTCTTCAATATACGCAAATCAATTAACGTGATACACCATATTAATAAATTGAAGGAGAAAAACCATATGATCATCTCAATAGATGCAGAGAAAGCTTTTGACAAAATTCAGCACCCATTTATGATAAAAACTCTACAGAAGGTAGGCATACAGGGAACTTTCCTCAACATAATAAAGGCCATATATGACAAGCCCACAGCCAACATCGTCCTCAATGGTGAAATACTGAAACCATTACCACTAAGATCAGGAACAAGACAAGGTTGCCCACTCTCACCACTATTATTCAACATAGTTTGGGAAGTTTTAGCCACAGCAATCAGAGAAGAAAAAGAAATAAAAGGAATCCAAATCAAAAAAGAAGAAGTAAAGCCGTCACTGTTTGCAGATGACATGATACTATACATAGAGAATCCTAACGATGCTACCAGAAAACTACTAGAGCTAATCAATGAATTTGGTAAAGTAGCAGGATACAAAATTAATGCTCAGAAATCTCTGGCATTCTTATACAGTAATGGTGAAAAATCTGAACGTGAAATTAAGAAAACACTCCCATTTACCATTGCAACAAAAAGATTAAAATATCTAGGAATAAACCTACCAAAGGAGACAAAAGACCTGTATGCAGAAAATTATAAGACACTGGTGAAATAAATTAAAGATGACACAAATAGATGGAGACATATACCATGTTGTTGGATTGGAAGAATCAACATTGTGAAAATGACTCTACTACCCAAAGGAATCTACAAATTCAATGCAATCTCTATCAAACTACCACTGGCATTTTTCATAGAACTAGAACAAAATATTTCACAATTTGTATGGAAACGCAAAATACCCTGAATAGCCAAAGCGATCTTGAGAACGAAAAATGGAGCTGGAGGAATCAGGCTCCCTGACTTCAGATTATACTACAAAACTACAGTAATCGAGAGAGTATGGTACTGGCACATAAACAGAAATATAGGTCAATGGAACAGGATAGAAAGCCCAGAGATAAACCAACGCACATATGGTCACTTTACCTTTGATAAAGGAGGCAAGAATATATAGTGGAGAAAAGCCTGTTTTTTCAATAAGTGGTGCTGGGAAAACTGGACAGCTACATATAAAAGTATGAAATTAGAACACTGCCTTACAGCATACACAAAAATAAACTCAAAATGGATTAAAGACCTAAATGTAAGGCCAGACACTATCAAACTCTTAGAGGAAAACATAGGCAGAACACTCTGTGACATAAATCACAGCAAGATCCTTTTTGACCCACCTCTTAGAGAAATGGAAATAAAAACAAAAATAAACAAATGGGACCTAATGAAACTTAAAAGCTTTTGCACAGCAAGGAAATCATAAATAAGACGAAAAGACAACCCTCACAATGGGAGAAAATATTTGCAAATGAAGCAACTGACAAAGGATTAATCTCCAAAATTTATAAGCAGCTCATGCAGCTCAATAACAAAAAAACAAACAACCCACTCCAAAAATGGGCAGAAGACCTAAACAGACATTTCTCCAAAGAAGATATACAGATTGCCAACAAACACATGGAGGAATGCTCAACATCATTAATCATTAGAGAAATGCAAATCAAAACTACAATGAGATATCATTTCACACTGGTCAGAATGGCCATCACCAGAAAATCTAGAAACAGTAAATGCTGGAGAGGGTGTGGAGAAAAGGGAACACTCTTGCACTGTTGGTGGGAATGTAAATTGATACAGCCACTATGGAGAACAGTATGGAGGTTCCTTACAAAACTACAAAGAGAACTACCATATGACCCAGCAATCCCACCTGGATTTTCTCAGGCATATACCCTGAGAAAACCATAATTCAAAAAGAGTCATGTACCAAAATGTTCATTGCAGCTCTATTTACAATAGCCAGGACATAGAAGCAACCTAAGTGTCCATCAACAGATGAATGGATAAAGAAGATGTGGCACATATATACAATGGAATATTACTCAGCCCAAAAAGAAACAAAATTGAGTTATTTGTAGTGAGGTGGATTGACCTAGAGTCTGTCATCCAGAGTGAAGTCAGTCAGAAAGAGAAAAACAAATACCTATGCTAACACATATATATGGAATCTAAGGAAAAAAAAAAAAACGTCAGGAAGAACCTAGGTGTAAGATGGGAATAAAGACACAGACCTACTAGAGCATGGACTTGAGGATATGGGGAGGGTGAAGGGTAAGCTGTGACAAAGTGAGAGAGTGGCATGGACATATACACACTACCAAACGTAAAATAGATAGCTAGTGGGCAGTAGCCATATACCACAGGGAGATCAGATAGGTGATTTGTGACCACCTAGAGGGGTGGGATAGGGAGGGTGGGAGGGAGGGAGTCGCAAGAAGGAAGAGATATGGGAACATACATATATGTATAACTGATTCACTTTGTTATAAAGCAGAAACTAACACAGCATTGTAAAGCAATATACCCTAATAAAGATGTAAAAAAAAATCTTCAAATTCATATAATTCGGGTCTATATTTCTATCCCCAGCACTAATGTTTTTGAGGTCTGAAAAGGTTATATGGGGGGCTTTATCCCACATATCTAAATATTTAAAAGTTATAAATCAAGCTATCAAATGGTTACATAAAGTATGTTCTATCCTCTTATCATGAAAAAGAATACCTTCGTAGTGACTAGAAGGCCATGTCCTAAATTCCAAGAGTCCCACTCAGGAATATGGCAGCATTAGGAGAGCCAGTCAACAGACAGCCAAGATGCTCCTCCCACTTTGCTGTTATCTTACACCGACTGCCCTACCCAAGGTCTTCTACAGGGCAAGAGGTTTTGCAGGTAGTGTGGGACACCCAACTGGCACATACTTTCTAGGTCCACATCACTGCAAACCACCACCACTCAGATCTAAACATACGTGCCACGGTATTAATTCCCTTAAGAGGATGGATCCCAGGGAGATATTATGCAGACCTGGGATGTAAGTGAGCTTGGGATTGTCTGGGCAGGAAACATCAGGTTCCTGGGTACCCATAGTGTAGTGTAGAAGGGAGGGAACAAAGACTATTGATGGAAACAACCCTTGGCCCTGTGGACTCCTCACCCCATGGGGAGGCTTGTACCTGATGGTGAGTCAGAGTAGGGTCATCTAAAGCCAGGATTCAAGGCAGGTGTCTCTTGTGCCAGTTCTAAGGATGACGCTAAAATTTGCATATATCTTGGCCCTCCATAGGATTTAAAGAAACTTTGTTCCCAGACACAAACCCCTTCCTTCCTAATCACTTCCTGTCAAAAGAATGAGTGCTCTTGGTTACGTGGGTTTTCCTTTTTAACATGCAGAAAATACAAAACAAATTTGGCAACAGGCAGAATTTGCCCTTCTGTTCTTCTGATATTTCTGACATCACTTGGATGGAAGATGTGCCAGATCAGCACTTTAGTCAGATGTTTCATCTGCAGGGCAGTTCACTATGTCTACCTTCCCAGATGCTCCAAGCCTCTGACACTGTCCTGGATGCAGGAAAAGATGAAAATCCAAGAAAGTCCTTAGATCCCAAGGGGACAATGTAGGCCAAGGCATTCCCATTCTGGACTGAAAATCCCAGTAGGACTGGTGTGTGGCCTTGAGCAGTAGCATACTTAATTTATTCATTTAGTTCAGTGGGGCATTTAATGAGCACCTCATGTGAACCTGGCACATGGCTAGGCATCGTGTGTCAGACATCATGTAAAATCACCCCATGAGTCTTCCTATAACTATACACTAGCATTACATATCCTGTTTTAAGATCACTTTCTACTAATTGCCATGATTATCATTGTCAAGTTGTTACATAATGATATTATGTCATAGTTTCTTTTATGGTTTAGAGATGCCCAAATGACCATTTCAGACTCTTTAGCCATCATTTCATTTCATATTATAAAGAGATGTCAAAAAAATAAATTTCTTCCTACAGCTAATGTACTGAGGTCACATCATTTCTTATTCTCTATTAAATACAATCTATTATACTATAGGTTGCATATGTTTATTGATGACTCTTTTTTTGTTGTTTGTTTTTTGGTACAGTTTTAGAATAACAGTTCAAAAAGCAAGAAGAGGCGATCTCTGTATCAACTGCCTTCTAATGTGTTTTGCAAAATATTTGGAAAGAAGAAGGATGTTTCAAATGGAGACTAAATAAGATGAGTCAAATAGCAAGACCTGGTCTTCATGCTTTGACACCACCAACACTGACTGACTGACATAGATCCTCATCCTGGTGCTCTTTGTTAGGTATAAACCTGAGGAAGTGACAGCTATCAGGCTGGATACTAACATCAATCCTCAATCAGAACAATGTTAGTGGGCTTCCCTGGTGGCACAGTGGTTGAGAGTCCGCCTGCCGATGCAGGGGACACGGGTTTGTGCCCCGGTCTGGGAAGATCCCACATGCCGCGGAGCGGCTGGGCCCGTGAGCCATGGCCGCTGAGCTTGTGCATCCGGAGCCTGTGCTCCGCAATGGGAGAGGCCACAACAGTGAGAGGCCCGTGTACCGCAAAAAAAAAAAAAAAAAAGATAAAAAAGAACAAGGTTAGTTTATAATGGTATATTCTCCTATAATGAATAGCATGCAGGGATAAGTCAACCTGACTTCATAATCTACCTGGCAGCTTTGTTTCTCATTTTAAATTCATTAGATTGAGGTGCTTGTTTCTATTCCAGACTCTGTATGTTTTGATATAGTGAGTCTAGCCAACTATAAGCAGAAACAAGCCTGAATGTCCCCATTTTCAGACTCTAAACCATGATGACAAAGACCGTCAAATGTGAACTTGAACTCTGATGCCCCTGGCAAGAGAAGACCCACTAAAAGTCTTAACAGGAGATGTGTATTGATACGCAATGTAGGTGAGTTCTAGGCCACTTCCTGACGGCTCAACCAAGTAATGTACACTGCCCCTCCTCTGACTCTATGCTGACCCCACACAGATGCATCAATCTGGAAGGGCATCCCTGAACATTCTGCACACCTGTCTCTGTATTGCCTCTGCTTCAAACTTCAGCATTGCTATAAGGTTATCAAAATTTTTATTGAACTTTGATTTTTGTATTGTTCTTTAGTGGGGTTTTCTTCAAGTGCATTTCTTTTGAGAGTAGAGTCTAGAATTTAAATTCTAATTCAACATCTAAAATAAGCATATCACATTTCTAAGTGCTAGGGATGTTTTTTGAATGACTCTGGTCCAAAAAAAAAAAAGAGGGGGAGGGTGTAAAAAACTCTCTCCGAGTATTATCAACATGAGTTCCAATGATGTCAGAAAAGTTGGCCACAGAATGCTTCTCCTATGCTAAATGTCAGGAAAATACATCACAGTATCAAAAAGCAAAAAAGGCAGAGATGTAGCTTGTACAGTAGTATAAGTGAATGAACATTGGCACTACTTCTTCAGCACTTATTATATAAAGTCCTGAAATCCTGCCTTGAGTTTATAGGGATCAACCTCACCAGAATTTTGGAAGTAACAGATTGTTCTTACTATGATAGCGGTAGTCTGCCAATGTAAAATTGTGTAGAGAATCCAATCTTCTTTTTCCTCCTGCAAGTTGAAGCTGAAGCATCCATGGCAAAAATATGAGACTTAAATCGGCACTAGTGTCTGTGAGTCTTTAAACACTTAGATTACTTTAGATTTTACTCTAAAACTTGAGTGTTCCTATCACTCATGAAAGCGCACACAGATAACCACTTGAGGTTGTATTTGGATCTTAAGACATGGGAACCTAGGGTGCCTGGAAGATGGAGAACAGAGGTGTAGTGGATGCCATGGTGTCCCATGCAGACCCCCTCCAGGAAACAAGCCTCATTCCTCCAGCTTCTGACCATCTTGACAAACACAGCTGACACTTGCTCTAGGACTGATGTTAGGACCAAGAAAGCTGCCTACCCAGCACTCAGCTGATATCCTTCCCGGGACTGGCCCACAGGAGCTACCTCCACTGAGGTCCCTCGCATGGGCAGCCACCAAGGACTGGCCTATGCAGGAGTGTAAATGTCCCCCCTCCCTCACCTTATCGGTAGCTCCACAAAGGATCAACTGAAGACTTTGGCGCAACCACATCTCAGCTTAGCCTCTTCCTCTGCCCAGTCCTGCTTTCTGAGCTCCCCTATCCATGTCAATGGCAAGGACACTCCTCAAGAAAACTCCTGCACCCTTTAGAGTTGTCTAGTTCTCTAGGTAAGAGCTCCAAGCCCAGGAGGGAACATCTGTGCTCTAGCATCTCTTTTGAGAAAGTGATCCTCCCTTAGTCTGCTAGGCTGCCATAACAAAATACTGAGACTGGGTGATTAAGCAACGTTCCAAAGGCTAGAGGTCCTAGATCAAGATGCCACCATGGTCAGTTTCCGGTGAGAAGCTTGCCAGATGGCTGCCTTCTTACCATGTCCTTATCCGGACACAGTAAGTTCTCTGATGTTTCTCCTTAAAAGGACGTGACTCCATCATGAGGGCCATACCCTCATGACCTCATCTCAACGTAACTGCCTCCCAAAGGTCTCATCTCCAAATACCATCCCACTGGGGGTTAAAACTTCAACACAGGAATTTGCAGGGACACAAACATTCAGTCCATAACAGATCCTGACTTCCCATCCCTTCAAATAGACTTAATATCCTCTTAACAAGCTGTACATTGGGAAGAATTATAAGCAGTGGTTAGAGCCACAGCTCTGGAGTTCTAGGACATCCTGTGTGTGTGTGTGTGTGTGTGGTGTGTACCCACGTGTGCACGTGTACAATGCTGAATCCACCATGTCTGAATGTTGTAACCTTGGGCAACCTACTTAACGCTCTGAGCCCAGTTTCCTTATCTGTAAGATGAGGATGGTAATAACAGCACCTGCTACAAAAGATCACTGTAATATGTAAAGTGGTAGGCACAGGGCCCGAGTGTCATAAAAAAAAAAAAAAAGGAGACGGATAAATTAGGGGGGTTGGGATTTAGATATACACACTACTATATAGAAAATAGATAACCAACAAGGACCTACTGTATAGCACAGGGAACTATAGTCAGTATCTTGTAATAACCTCTAATGGAAGAGAATCTTTAAAAAGAATATATATATTTATATATATTTATATATATATATATGTATAACTGAATCACTTTGCTGTACACCTGAAACCAACACAACGTTGTAAATCAACTATATTTCAATAAAAATTTTAAAAATCAATAAATACAATTATGACTGTTATAGAGTTCTATGTTTGGGTGTTTAAATTTTAGGGCATGCGTTGAAGTTTTTCTGCCATGTCTCTCCTGCCCCAATGGGCTGCTTCTGGGGCAGAGAACAAGTGTTTCATAGCTCTGTGTCCCCTCTGCCTGGTGCCATGCCTGACACAGAGTGATCATTCAGCCACTGTTCATGGAATTGATTCAAGAAAGCTGGGGAAACTTAGCGGGAATGAAGGCAATGAATGAATTTTAGGATTTTCCTGAAGGCCTAACTAAATAGCAGTTAACCACAATAAGCCACTGCTTAGAAATGACAGAAATACATATTTTTGCTCATTGATTTCCATAAGCTAACATTTCTTTTATTCATAACCAATTTACATTATTGGTCTGTCTGCCTTGTTGGTATGCAAACGCTTTAAAATCTGGGTGCCCTAGAGAAAAATGTTGTTCCAACATGGGTAAAGTACAGCAAACTCGCTGTGTCTCCAACAACAGAAATCATGAAAGGCAACTGGTTTTAATAACGTGTTTTAGGTGAGAAAATCACCAAGTTCCGTGGGTGCTCATTACAGCAGTCATAGTGCAAATGGCAACACCGGGACTTCGAAATATGATTTGTCATGAGTCCTCTTCCTACACCCACCTCCAGCCTCCACTGTCTGTTCTACCTTCTGGTCTGAAACTTTCCAAGTTTTAATCTCACCGTCAGACGTTTCTGTGACTCGTGTATCATCCTCATCGATATCTTTTCATGCCATCTGCCGTAGTCTCTTTGCTTAAGTCTGGGCTGTGGGTGCTCTAGGCACTATTGGCTATGAGTGGACCTCAGAGAGTTTTATGTCACAGTTTGAATAAATAGGCAGAAACATCAATTTAAGCATTTTTAACCTCACATTTGGGTATTTGCCATTTGTAAAGAAGACAACGTCACACAAAATTTCTTCACTCACTGCTACAATTTTGCTATGCTTCCTTCTAGACAATGTTAGATAAAGGTATTTCGTTTGCATGGAGCAGCCACATCCTTGCTGATATAAACAAAACCCAGGACGGACCTAATGAGACAGGTGCCGGCATCATTCAGAGAATCAAAGGACATGCTGGGCTGCCAGGCTTCAGGGAAGCAGGCACCCACAGAGAAGGCCTGGCAGCCAGAGAACATGGAATCTCTAGGGGCCACCATGAGTGTGACTCGATTCCAATGACTACCAGGCTGTGGGCTGGCTTTCAGTGTCAGTTTCTAGGAGAGAGAGTTCGATCAGCCAGCGGGGGCCAGATGCTCTTCCCTGGATGAATCAGCTCAGACAGGAAAGCAGAGTGATGGAGAGTCCTGGAAAGGGCAAGTACAGGGTCAGGGTCACGGACCCACTGCTGGGGCTGGAGGATCAAGAGTGCCAGTGGGGCGTTCAGTTTGCAATGCACCCCTGCTTAGAGCTGCAAGGTAAAGTGGGGGATGGAAACCCCAGGGTCTGTTCCCAAGTAAAAGAGAGAATCCTGGGAATAAAAGAAATGCCCAGTATCCACACTTTGTTACATGTGTATGTAATTCTAAAGAGGTCCTTATACTTTTTATAATGAAAGAATTACACACAGTTAGGGAACCTGCCTTTTCTCACTGGTGTTGTAATGTGGCCCTATTTTCATTTATAGCCAAGTAATTAAAAGTGTGGGCTCTGGGGCTTCCCTGGTGGCGCAGTGGTTGAGAATCTGCCTGCTAATGCAGGGGAGACGGGTTCGAGGCCTGGTCTGGGAGGATCCCACATGCCGCGGAGCAACTGGGCCCGTGAGCCACAACTACTAAGCCTGCGCGTCTGGAGCCTGTGCTCTGCAACAAGAGAGACCGCGATAGTGAGAAGCCCGCGCACCGCGATGCAGAGGGGCCCCCACTCACCGCAACTAGAGAAAGCCCTCGCACAGAAACAAAGACCCAACACAGAAAAAAAAAAAGTGTGGACTCTGGAACCGGGCTTCCTGGATTAAAATCCAGTCTCTACTATTTAATAGCTTGGGCAAGACACTTAACCTCTCTGTGCCTCAGCTTTCCCATCTGTAGAACAGAGATCATACATCTCTCATGGAAAAGTTATGAAGGTGAAATGAATTAATATGTGTAGACCTCTTGGTATCCAGTAAGGGCTCCAAAAGGCTAGCAGCTCTCAGTGAACAGTCATGTATATACATACACCCTTAGACATTTTTTCCTGGTAAATGCTTAAAAGTGGAGTTTTTAGGTCAAAGATTGAACAAATTTTTAAGACTTTCATAGAGAACACATGTCAGATTGTGGCTCTTCTTTGCTAAAAAATGGTCCAGTGCCTTCTGATAGCACTCAGAAAAAATGGAATGTTCCCATCCTAGCCCACGATTCCCCCCACACAACCTGCTCGCTGACACCTCTGTGACGTTACTCCCTCCTTTTCTTCCCTCACTTCCTTGAGGAAGGCCTTCCCTTTCTTCCCCAGAACTCCTGCCCTTTTCTCTCCCTGCAATATTCCTCCCCCAGAATCCCACCTGGCCTGCTATTCACATCCGCTCAAACGCAGCTGCTCCAGAATGGTCTTCCTCACCCACCCCACCTAAAGTGGCTGCCTCCAGACTCCATGGCCCTCTCCACGCTTGCCTTTCTTATGAGTCCTTGTCACTAATATCCCTGACATGCAATATATTCATATCACATTTATCTCCTGTCCCCCTTTCTAGAATGAAATGGGGATTGAATATAGATTGCCAAATTCCCCTTTAAGCAGGCAGTGTGTGCCTGTTCATCTCTGCACTGTTCCGATGACCAATATTTTAAGTCTTTGCCAATCGTACGGGCAAAGCATCTCTAATTGTTTTTGCTGCAGCACTTCTGACAGAAGTCATCTAGTTCCTGCTGAATGCTTCCAGCCACAGAGAGCTCTTCCCACCCAGTAAAGGACGAGTCCCACAGTTGGAAAGTCAAGCTTCCCTTATGTTGAGCCAAAACCAGCCTGTTGAACTTCCCTGTGAAATCCTACTCCAAGTTAATTTGTCCTTTTGCCACACTCGCAGTCAGGATTCCTGCAGGGATGTGGCTCTTCCATATACAGTGTTGGTTCTGTGGTGTTAAAGAGGGTTGGGTAACAAGCAGCAGGTGGGATTTCAAGAACTTTGGAGCCCAGAGCCCAGGCTCCGCGCTTACCATTGCAGAGGCTATAAGAAGGTATACCAGCACTTCTGAGGGGACAAATGAGGCCGTTTCTGGAGGGAAGCCCATTCTCCATTCCTGCCACTTTCTGATTTCCCTTCTGTCGGCGGGATTTGAGTCAACGACCAAGGATGCCTGGGAAACAGAGTTCGCAGAGGCCAGGCCTCAGCATCACAGAGAAGAGTATAGAAGGGTGGGTTTGGGCACTGAGAGATAACAATGAAAAAGAAGCACACCCAGTCTACAAATAACAAATGCTGGAGAGGGTATGGAGAAAAGGGAAAAACCTCGTACACTGTTGGTGGGAATGTAACTTGGCGCACCCACTGTGGGAAACAGTACAGAGGTTTCTCACAAGAACTAACAAAGAATTACCCTAGGACCCAGCAATTCCAATCCTGGGTATATATCTGAAAAAAAAAAATAATTTGAAAAGATACATGCACTGCAATGTTCATAGCAGCATTATTTACAATAGCCGATACATGGAAACTACCTAAGTGGATAAAGAAGCTGTGATATATATAGACAATGGAATACTACTCAGCCATAAAAAGTAACAAAATTTTGCCATGTGCAGCAACATGGATGGACTTGGAGGGCGTTATGCTAAGTAAAAAGTCAGACAGAGAAAGAGAAATACTGTATGATACCACTTATATGTGAAATCTAAAAAATACAACAAACTAGTGAATGTACAAGCAGACTCACAGATACAGAGAACCAACTAGTGGTTCTCAGTGGAGAGATGGGGGAGGGGAAGTATAGGGGTGGGGGAGGGAGACACAGACTCTTGGGTGTAAGATGGGCTCAAGGATGTATTGTACAGCACAGGGAATACAGCTAATATCTTGTGATAACTGTAAATGGAAAGTAAATTTTAAAAATTGTATAAAAATTAAAAACAAGCACATCCACTGTTCTTCCTTCCTTATTTAAAACTGTTCCAGAATTAACGGAAATAACTTAGCCCTGCTATTTTCATTATCATTAGAGAGTCATGACAGATTATGAACCGAAGGATACCAAACCAAGCAAACTGAAAATGCATTTTGCCCTCAGTTCTCCAGTTATAAGGCTCAAGGGTCAATTTTAGATACACATGACATCCCACATAGGAGGTATTAAGGTGCAGAAAACCCTGGGGCTGCAGGATTCTCCTCCCTGTAATATCACCTGCCTCCTTCTGCTAGTCAAGGAGAGAGCTGATTGACTCAGATGCATTGAAATAGTCTGGAAGTTATCACAGACAGACTTTTAGACCCTAAAGAACAAGCCTCCCTCTCTCAACATCTGTTAGGTCTACTGCTTTACCATTCTGCATAGTTTCTTTCTTTAAAAAAAAAAAAAACAGAACACTGATACAAGTACAGAGGGAATATATGATGTTATGCATTAGCCTGGAGGTGTGGTTGTCTTCAAGAAAGTTTGAAAAAGGAAGAAGGACAGCAAAAGCTCAGCTTCTAGAGGGCTGATCTTAGAAATGATTCAGTATTTGATCTAGAGCCAGTCATCTTCAGCCATATTGCCTTTGAGGCCTCAGTTTTTCCATCCATCACTAGGGCAATTTTTTCCTAGGAAAATCCTTTGAGAACCTGGGAGAAAGTCGAGTGAGCCCAAAAAGTTCATCATCGATGTGTGTTTACAATATTCCAGCTGACAAGTGGTGGTAGCAAAGCCTGCTTTAGTCACCCTGGTGCCTGTCAATTCCTTCTCCATTTTTAGTACATAGTCAAAAGAGCCTAATGCCAAGTGATGGAGAGCATTCTTCCTGCATCACCGCCATCTGTTTCCTTGGCATCCACTACAGACAGCTGTGTTGCCAGCTTTCAAGCTGTTTATTGGTGTATCACATGGAGAAGTTATGGATGGATGGGATGGATCTCCTGAAAATTGGGCATTTTTGTTTCTCTCTGAAATGTTTACTTAATATCTTGTCATTCTTACAGAATGCTCAACAAGCACTTACTGAATGACTCCACTGACCTCTGGCAACAAGGTGGTTTCATAATGTGAACGAGTACATTGTAAAAAAAAATTACACCTGTGTCAACTCTCAAGCAAGCTATAGATGGTACTAGAAAAGGACCAGAAAAAGGAAAAGGAAATGGTCAAGTAGGAAGAAGGCTCACCCTGTGAGCAGAATGAGAAGGCCTGCATGAAAGTGTGCAGTGGTGTAGACAGAGGGACACAATTAAAATTTCCATTATCGGGCTTCCCTGGTGGCGCAGTGGTTGAGAGTCCGCCTGCCGATGCAGGGGACACAGGTTCGTGCCCTGGTCCGGGAAGATCCCACATGCCGCGGAGCGGCTGGGCCCGTGAGTCATGGCTGCTGAGCCTGCGCGTCCGGAGCCTGTGCTCCGCAACGGGAGAGGCCACAACAGTGAGAGGCCTGCGTACCGCAAAAAAAAAAAAAAAAATTCCATTATCATGACGTTTGGGATAGGAAGATGCTGGGATTATGGGTCCTGCTAATTTAAGGTGGGAGAGAAGTAAATTTAGAATAAATAGAATCTGTCTTTGAACAATGCTAATAAGCCTAAGATTTCTATTATCTAAAATATCTAAAAAAAGTAGAAGCTGAATTCTAAATGATACAATATATTAATATATATGTATACATATTTACACGTGTATATATATAATTTTATTTTTTCAGAGAAAAGAAATTCAACTCATTTGGGAAAAAGTTTTTTCACAAAATGCCCTTCAAATTCATTATAACAGGCAGAATATCAGACCAGAGGCAACACAACAGAGGGACAAAAGATTAGTATTTCTAGATTCAACACTTCGCTGAGCAAAGCCCTGTTGCCAAATACTGCTGAAAATGTAGAGATCAGGTAATTAAGTTTCCAGTCCTCGAGTAATTTATAAACAATAGAGATGATCAGATATGAAGATATACATATGCACTGTATATAAACACATATACATATTTACTATTAAATACTCTCATAAAAGATGAATGCTACAAAAAAAAGGTTATGAACCAAGTCAGATCATTTGGACAATCATTACAATTATGGTTCAGAGAAGGTGGAGATTATTACCAGTTGGAGGGATGAGGAAATACTTCTCGGAAAAGGTATCATTTAAGCTGCATCTTTATTTTTCTTCTTTTTTTTTTTTTTTTTTTTTTTTTGGCGACACTGCACGGGATCTTAGTTCTCCGACCAGGGATTGCACCCACGCCCTTGCAGTGAAACAGCAGAGTCCTAACCACTGGATCACCAGGGAATTCCCTAAGCTTCATTTTTTTTTCTTTTCATTTTATAATATCAGCAAAACTTTGATTTTAAAATATGATAAAAATAGTATTCAAAAAGATTTTGCATACAACTGAAACTAAGTTGACATTAATCCAAACAAAATTCTTGTGAATGAAGATAACTGGGGAATCTCTAAGATAATAACTCAAAAAATATCCTAAGTTGAATCTTAATGAATTAGCTAAGCTTGATCACCATGTGCTCAAAGAAGTATTTCATCCCCAAAGAACTACAAGTGAAGCAGGAAAGCAGGAAACCTGGAATTATATTTGAGAATAGTGAAATGTCCAGATGGTCTAGAACGTGGAGTGCTTGGAGGGTGAGTACTGGTCTATGACACTAAGATGTCACAGGATATCAGTTCACGAAGGGTTTTTGGATGATATCCTAATGAGTTTAAAACTTTAAGCTTTTCTACAAGAGGGTGATGTGATCAGATCTGTAAGATAAATTGAAAGAGAGATTAGAGGCGGGAAGGTCAGTGTAGGGCCATGATGGTAGTCTGACTAAAGCATGTTCTTGCTGAAAGGGACTTAAGAATCCCTATTAGTCCATCTGTTTATTTTTAAAATTAAAAACCTGAGGTCTAGATGGGTACAGTGATTCTCCAGGTTCATTGAACTAATAACAGTAGATCTGATCTAAAACCCAATTTATGACTCTCATTCCAAAAAGGGAGAAGTCCCAAGGGACTTGTATGCCCTCCACCTGCCTCCCTGGACTCCCTGCCTACCTGAGGACCCTTGCCACCACCACCAGACCTGCATGGCTCTCCCCAAGCCTCTCCTGCCCACCACCTCAACCCACCTGTCCTCCGCCAGTCTGCAACTCAAAGGTCCCCATGGCCCCTTCCCCCTTCACACTCCTGTACATGCTGTATAACGAATTACCACACACTTAGTGCCTTAGAAGCGCACTCGCTGTTTTGGTTCACAGTTCTGTAGGTCAGAAGTCTGGCATAGCATGGCTGGGTTCCCTGCTCAGGGCTCATGAGGCCAAAATTAAGGTGTCAGCCTGGCTGAACGCTCATCTGAAGCTCTGAGGAAGACTCCACTTCCAAGCTCATTCATTCTTATTGTTGGGAGAATTCAGTTCCTTGTGGCTGTAGGACTGAGGTCACCATTGCCTGGGTGCCTATCATCCAGGGGCCACTCTTAACTCCTGGAGATGACCTGCATCCTTGACACATGGCCCCTCCATCTTCAGGCCAGCAAGGATCCATCAAATCCTTCTTGTGCTTTCAACCTCTGACTTCTTCCACCTCTGACCTCTGAATCCAGATTTAAGGGACTCCTGTGATTAGGTCGGACATTCTTTTTATTTTAACATCTTTATTGGAGTAAAACTGCTTTACAATGGTGTGTTAGTTTCTGCTGTATAACAAAGTGAATCAGCTATACATATACATATATCCCCATATCCCCTCCCTCGTGAGTCTCCCTCCCACCCCTCTAGGTGGTCACAAAGCACCGAGCTGATCTCCCTGAGCTATGCAGCTGCTTCCCACTAGCTATCTATATTACATTTGGTAGTGTATATATGTCCATGCCACTCTATCACTTAGTCCCAGCTTCCCCTTCCCTGTCCCCGGGTCCTCAAGTCCATTCTCTACACCTGCATTTTGAATGATCTCCTTAAGGTCAACTGTGTCGCGGAGCATAACCTAACCCCAAGAATAAAAGCCACCATAGTCACAGTGCTGGGGATTAAACGGGGTGTGTACACTACGGAGCAGGGAATGTTGGGGACTGTCTCAGAATTCTGCCTCCCACACCCTCTCCACATACAGAGTTTCATTTCTCTCTGCCAGTTTGGGAATACAATTCAATCCCATCCAGACCAAGAGTGTGAATACTACAGCTTTGTCTGATAACCTTGGTTTTCAAAGACATCTTCTCATTAACCTAAAGTGATTTCCTCGTGCAATTTCAGGCAACACTTTGGGGAGATTTGAATGTAGGAGTGTTGCTAAGTAGAGTTTACGTTCAAACCATGAGTAACTGTTCACCCCACTGTTCACACCACCCTATACTCCGGGGGATGTGGGTTCTTACACTTGAGCGAAGAGAACACACAGGATCAGTCACCCTGAGTGAGAAGTACCAAGTCACATTATTTTTCCTCTTTTTTCCATCCTCAGAGGCTTACCCTGCTGGCCTTGCCTCAGCATTCCTCTTCAGTAATCCGGAAGTTATCAGGAAAAAAAGTTAAATCAGTTACAATCTAACTCTCATACAAAAAAAGAGGAAACAACCAATCAGCGCATTGCAACATGCAGCCCACTCTGCATAGCAAGAGGACCATCAAGTTGCCAGCTACTCTATATGCAGCCTTCCTTCCTCCAGCTATCATTTCTATAATTAGTCCTGGCACACTGCGCCCAATTAGATATTTCTGTGGCATATGGGCATGAAATGTATGTGTTCCTTAGTCACCCTACTTTACTGTTAAGTTGTCTGCAGAGATTTTTCAAACCATGAATAATTAAGCTTATTTCTTTGTCTCTTGTTTTGCAATTCCCTTAGATTCTATTCAGGTGATATAATTATACTGCATCCACGGCAGTGCTCATTACCTGCACCTAGAGGTGAAATCTTTGGGGGCTGCGGGTAAATTAACTTTTTCCTCTTAATCTGGCTTCAATCTGTACACCATGAATGATGAAGCAGTTAAAAGTCACTGATGCTAATATGGATTTACCCTTTAGTTAGCACGGCATGCTAATGCTCACATGCAATTACAAACTGAATGTGAATTTCTTTTTCACTTAAATTTAACAGGGAAATACATAAACCCCTTACCTGCATCTCAATTTTGTTCTAATGAATTGCTCCATTATAATACCCGGACTATATAATGCTACTGAAATGGTTGTGATATTTGTAGAAAAGTTATAAACAAGAGTTTAAAATGTAAATAATAAATTGCACAAATCACTTCAAAACCGATTAACTTCAAAGTATCGAAGCATTTAATAAAAGTCACCACTCTGACACCTTCAGGTACTAATCTTACAGATATACACCTTCTGTCCTACTTTTAACTACTTTGCTGGTTGTAATGCACTGCGGATGAGTAAATAGCAAAGGATTTGGAGTCAAAAGACATGAGTTTGAATTTCAATCCTACCGCTTTCCACCTGTGAGGCCATCACCAAGTTACTGAACTTGTTCCCAGTCTTAGTTTCTTTATTTGAAGACTTAGAATAATAATAGTAATAACCTCATGAGATTCTTACGAGGATGAGAGATGATATAATTGGCGCCTAGTAAGTGACCAATAAATAGGGCTGCTCTTACTACTGCTGGAGTGATCCTGATGTGGAGCTCTGGGGGAAGACAGATTTTAGGCCATGTCCCAGAACTCCTGAATCAGAATCTTCAGGTTCACACGATCGGTGATTCAGGTGCACATTAAAATTTGGGAAGCACTGCTGTTGAAGACAGCAAGCTTGTGGAATGTGGATGTTTCATTTTAGCCATGAAGCATGAACATGTTTCATGGGCCCTTTCCTATAATACATGATTTGAAATGAAATCCTTCTAATTCTTTGCATGTGTTGACAAAGTCTAAGGGATAGAATTCCTCCTCTTTTCACTCCCAAGCTAACAGAAAAATTTAATAAAATAACAGAGCCCTTAAAGATTCTATAGTCTAGGGCTTCCCTGGTGGCGCAGTGGTTGAGAGTCCGCCTGCCGATGCAGGGGACACGGGTTCGTGCCCCGGTCTGGGAAGATCCCACGTGCCGCGGAGCGGCTGGGCCCGTGAGCCATGGCCGCTGAGCCTGTGCGTCCAGAGCCTGTGCTCTGCAACTGGAGAGGCCACAGCAGTGAGAGGCCCGCGTACCACACACACAAAAAAAGATTCTATAGTCTAAACTTCCTTTATATAGATTAGGGGGACAAGGCCAAGGAGAGGAATGGGTTAGGGGTGGATCTGGCATCCCATTCTTCTTACTGGTTTATCATAAATATCCTCTAGACCACAGATTTAATCCAGTACAGGTAGGTGAAAGTTTTATTTTTGGATGAATATAAGCCTAGTAGTTTTATTTTTGGATGAATATAAGCCTAGCTACTTTAATTAGTTATTTAATAGGAGCAGGAAGCAAAGAATTAGGGTACAAACATGACATAGACAAATTAATAGAATGCTTAAGAGCTTAGACTTTGGAGTCAGGTTCAAATCCTGCCTGAGGCATCAGGCTGGTATGAAACTCCTTTCATCCTTAACCCTCTGAGCCTTGGTTTCTTCATCTGTGAAATGAAGTTAGTAAAACGTGTTTTATAAAGTTGTGAATAATAAATGAGACCACATGTAAAGATTTAGCATAGAGCAAGGTACATAATAACTGCTCAATAAACGATGACAGTATTACTTACATTACTATTTGGCATGGCTAATGAGCTCACAGATAAGCAGGGAGAAAGCATGAACATGGGTAATTGACTCAGTGTCCCAAAAGGAGACAGAAATCACATCAGTTATTTTGTCAGGAAGAATAGGTCTGCAAAGACCTGTTCACTAGTTATGTGAGAACAGAAAAGGCAAAAAGACACCAGAGCATCCCAGAGTGAGTAGCTCCATGAAGTAGGATGAGGACTGTGGCAAAGAGGGAAGAGGGTGGAATTATTAAAGCTTAGGAGCTTGGAGGAGAAGGCCTATGAAACCGGAAGTCTGATCTCAGAGAAGACAGTGCTTTTTGGCTGCTGTCTCTGACATGGGCATTGTAAGTCTGGTTCTGGAACTTTGCAGGAAACTGCAAACTGGCTTCAACTGCTGCAGCTGGACAGAATTTCTGCTGCCTGAAGCCCACAGCTATGGAAAACAGGAAGCTAACAGGACAGAGCAATCTCTCCTCCTTCCTCTAGCCTTCCTGTCTCCCTCTGTGGTTCCCTACTTAGAAAGTCTACCAGGGAGCAGCTGGCAAAGGAGCGATGTGGCTTGTAGAGCAGCAGCCCGACCAGCATCCCAAAGCTCAGAATTGAAGATGGATTTGGAGCTGAGAGACAATAGCTTTCTAAGGGGCACTACAGGCTGTTGTAATACAAAACTGAGTGATAAGGGCCATAAGAGAGTTTGCATTTTGGGGAATATGGGAGTCCAGAGAAAAACTAATTACTTCCACCTGGGCACATAGTACTCCATGAGCTACGCCTTAAAAAGGAGATAAGAATTTGTCCCATGGAGCTTCTTCCTCCTCCACTTCCCCTTTCCCAACTCTATTAAAATAAACATGGAAAAATGAGGAAGTGGGAGCTAGAGCATCATTACTCCAGGCTTCCACGAAGCTGGCAGATACATGATTCCCTGAAGCAGAGGGAAGAAGGAACAACCATGAACCCAATCTTCACAAAGCAGTTCTTCTTTTCCATTTTCGTCTGTGGTTTGCCTCTGACTACTTAGGGTTTTTGGAAGTTTCTTGTGATTGTGTTTCTGACAGAATAACGGGGATCCAGGTAGAACAACAGTAACCATGAAATGCACAGAGTCGAAGACACTGGGTGGGATGTGCATTATCCAACCTTGGCAACAGCCTCCCGCTACTGGATGGAGAGTTTTAATTAAATAAGCTCTTGAGTTGGGGCATTCATCAGCAAACCACAGGCCAAATGCTTAACAAAGGTAAAACCTCTTCTCTCTCGTAGATGAAACTCAGACAGCATCATGACATTAGCTTTACCTTCAGAAAAAAAGAAATCCCTCACAGAAAGTACCCTGGAAAAAATCCATTAGGATGTAAACAGGAAGCAAGGGAAAAACTGGGGTGCAGCATCAAAGATGGAGACAGGGTAGAAGTCACAACAAGTGTGTTTGCATTTTCCCAATTGTAGACTAAATGCCATCAATCTTCTGCATTATGCATTGTATTTACATGAAAAACAAGAACTAAGAGGCAAGTCATGTACCTGTTTTTTAAGAAAGATAAGGAGTGTGGTTACTGGGTTCTTTGAATTTTTTTTCTTTTTAAGGTGCTAGTCACATTTAATAAGTATCTTAAGCTCTCTGGATTCTTTCTCTTCCCTTTTCTAGAATAGATGATATGCATCACTTTTCTTAAGGAATCAAATAGACTTAATCAAAAGATACCAGATTGCAACACCTCCTTTGCACTGAGAGCCCATTTATAACCATTTGCTAAAAGAATGCCAGAAATATACACGAATAGTATATTACGGAGTGTGTTCATTTACTAGGGCTGCCATAACAAAATACCACAGACTCAGTGGCTTAAACAACAGAAGTTTGTTTTCAAACAGTTCTGTATGTTGGAAGTCCAAGATCAAGGTATCAGTAGGGTTGGTTTCTCTCCAAGGAGACCTCTGTCCTTGGCTTGCAGAAAACTACTTTCAGGCTGTGTCCTCACAGGGCCTTTTCTCTGTGTGGCCCTATCCTGGTATCTTTTCCTCTTCTTATAAGGACACTAGTCATATTGGATTAGGACCGCATCTTAGAAGCCTCATTTTAACTTAATTACCCCTCAAAGACCATATCTTTGGATAAGGTTATGTTCTGAAGTACTGAGGGTTAAGACTTCAACACATGAATTTTGGCAGGACACAATTCATCCCATAACATTTAGTAAGTGTAAATATGTCAACATAATAAGATATGGATTTCTACTAAAGTACCAACTCTCTATATCATTGATTCTTATAAAGTTTAAAAATTAGGGGAAATTAACTTTAAGTGTAATAAGCTGAAAAGAAACAATATAGCAAAAGCATTAAAAATAGATGCTAACACTGGGAAAAAGAATATTTCCAAGAATTATGTATTCCTATAGTTTCTCTACCAGGTAAAAGGCATGATATTGGGTCTGCCTTGGCTGTATATAGAGGACAAAGAGTATTAGGCTCAAGGTATAACCTAAGATTAAGAAAGTTAAAGACCTATACACTGAAAACTATAAGACATTGATGAAAGAAATTGAAAAGACACAAATAAATGGAAAGGTGGTCCATGCTCATGGATTGGAAGAACTAATATTTGTTAAAATGTCCATGCTACCCAAAGCAATCTCTGTAAATTCAATGCAATCCTTATCAAATTTCCAATGTCATTTTTCACAAAAATAAATCAATCATAAAATTTGTATGGAATCAAAAATCTCAATTAGCCAAAACAATCTTGAGAAAGAATAAAGCTATAGGTATCATGGCCCCTGATTTCAAACAATATTACAAAGCTAGAGTAATCAAAACAATATAGTATTGGCATAAAAACACACACATAGATCAATGGAACAGAATACAGAGCTCCCAAATAAACCCATGCATTTGTGGTCAACTAATTTATGACAATGAGACCAAGAATATACAATTGGGAGTAGACAGTCTCTTCAATAAATCGTGCTAGGAAAACTGGACAGCCACATGCAAAAGAATGAAAATGGACCACTATCTTACACCATACACAAAAATTAACTCAAAAGCCATTAAAGAATTGAACATAAGACCTGAAACCATAAAACTTTTAGAAGAAAACATAGGCAGTAAGCTCCTTGACATTACTCATGGCAATGAGTCTTCGGATTTGACTTTAAAAGCAAAGGCAACAAAATCAAAAATAAACAAGTGAAATTATGTCAAACTAAAAAGTATCTGTACAGCAAATGAACCCATCAAAAAATGAAAAGGCCATATGTGAAATCTAAAAAACAAAACAAACTAGTGAATATAACAAAAAGGAAACAGTCTCACAGATATAGAGAACAAACTAGTGGTTACCAGTGGAGAGAGGGAAGTGGGCAGGGCAAGACAGGGGTAGGGGATTAAGAGATGCAAACTATTATGTATAAAATAGATAAGCTACAAGGACATATTGTACAACACAAGGAATATAGCCATATCTTATAACTATAAATGGAGTATAACCTTTAAAAACTCTGAATCATTATTTTGAATACCTGTAACCTATAATATTGTACATCAACTATATCTCAATAAAAAATGTTTTTAATGAAAAAGCAACCTACTCAATGGGAAAACGGAGAATATTTGCAAATTATATATCTGATATGGGTCAATATCCAAAATATATAAGGAACTCATACAATTAAATAGCAAAAACAGAACAAAAACCAAACAACCCAATCAAAAAATGGCCAGAGGACCTGAATAGACATTTTTCCAAAGAAGACAGAGGGACAACAGATACATTAAAAATTTCAACATCACTAATCATCAGGGAGATGCAAGTCAAAACCACAAAGAGGTATTATATCATACCTGTTAGAATGGCTATTATCCAATAGACAAGAAACAACAAGTGTTGGTGAGACTGTGGAGAAAAGGGAACTCTTGTGCTCTACTGGGGCACATACAAATTGGTGCAGTCACTACGGAAAACAGTATAGCGTTTTCTCAAAACATTAAAACTAGAACTACCATATGATCCAGCAATTCCACGTCTGGGTACTTTTCTGAAGAAAATGAAAACACTAACTTGAAAAGATATCTGCACCCTCATATTCATTGCAACGTTATTTACAATAGCCAAGACATGGAAGCAACCTAAGTGTCCACTGACAGATGAATGGATAAAGGAGATGTAGTACATATATACAATGAAATATTATTCAGCCATAAAAAAGAATAAAAGCCTGCCACTTGTAAAAACACGGATAGAGCTTGAGGGTTTTTTGCTAAGTGAAATAAGTCAGACAGGCAAAGACCGCTTGATTCCACTTATAGGTGGAATCTAAAACCAAAACAAAGCCAACAAAGAAACAATACAAAAACAAACTCCTAGATACAGAGAATAGATTAGTGGTTACTCTGGCAGAGGAGAAGAAAGCTGCGGGGTGGGTGAGGGGGGTGGGTAGGCAAAACAGGTAAATGGGGTCAACTGTATGGTGATGGATAATTGGACTTGTGTATACTCTGTAGTGTACACAGACGTTGAACTATTATGCTATCCACCTGAAACTGATATAATAATACTTAAAAAAAACAGAGTTCATAGACTTAGAGATCAGATTGGTGGTTGACAGAGGTTGGGGACAAGGGTTGGGTGAAATAAGTGATGGGGGTCTCAAAAGCTATAAACTTCCAGTTATAAAATAAATAAGTCATGGGGCTGTAATGTAAAGCATGGTGACTACAGTTAATAATACAGTATTACATATTTGAAAGTTGCTAAGAAAGTAAAACTTAAAAGTTCTCATCACAAGAAAAATAAATTGTATGTATATAACTAGGCTATGTATGGTGATGGATGTTAACTAGCCTTACTGTGGTGATCATTTCTCGATGCATATAAATATCAAATCATTATGCTGTATACCTGAATTTTACACAATAAAAAATATAAATCAATAGATAGAGAGGCAAACAGACAGACAGACTGATTGTCGGCAGTTACCTCACTTAAGTTTGCCAAGGACAGTCTGCTCAAAGTGACTGTCAGTGTATTGACTAAGGCATATATGACTATGAGGGAATACCACCCCCTTCCCTGTGCCATTGTTCTTTATGTGAAAGATCACTGGCGAAGAAGAGTTTTGTATGCAGACATATAGCCGAAAAATCAAACACAACAAAAATAGGTAAGAGACCCTTCACCTTATATGCATAGTTATCCAAAAACTTCACTTGAATGGAAGGTGACACTCCATATATATCTTTCGTGCAGGCTGTGACATGCACTAATGAGGTCCATTTTGCTGCCTATCAAAAAGCATTCTTCTTTGCCAATAGCCACCCACTGTGGATGAGGGCTGCAGTCTCCATAGTGACAGATATGGTCAGCATTTCAAAGGAACCAACATCTTCAACTGAACAAAACCAACTGAATACAAACGTATTGCCTATAATCTCCAAGTGGAATAGCCTTGTTCGTAATTCTCAAAACAAAAATAGAGTACAATGTCTTTGCCCTGAAGCAAATCCTACTCAAAGTGATGCTGACTCCCATTAAACCATGTTGGTCATGAGAAATTATTAAAGAGCTATTTTCTGTTTAAGGTTCTTTGCTTTAATGAATCTCAGCCCCAAAGGTTTTCTTCTTTTGTTTTGAGCAAAATGTAGAATCATCCCTTGCGGAAATATAAAAGTTGGCAGTGTTGTAATACATTATAACCCTTAATGTGCTTTGTATAGGGAGAAACCTACAAAAACTGGTATTTATAGCATTTACGTTGATGGTCCCAATGGATCGGTCACACAATTTTTAATCCAAGAGTGAACACTAAAAATCTTCACATACCTTTACACTATTTCAAATGTTCTAAATATGAAATATTTAAGGAAAATCATTCTGGGGAATAATTTTCCCACCATCAGCAGTTTCTCTCACTTTTCCTGCTCATATCCCTTGACAAGGTATAATAAACTCCAACACTCAAATGCATACTCTGATGGGTTTGTAATGAGATTCTGCTTTGAAATTTAGTTATGTTCCCACAACTACGCCACAGGTGATGATAGTCACATGAATTTAAGGGGCATAAGAAAAAAATTGTATTATTCAAATGTTTTGGACATGGGGCTTTTCATAAAATTTGAGACTTTCATGCACATTTTGAGTTATATAATTATTCCACTGACTACAGATTTTAAAGAGTACCCTTGATAGTTATGTAGCTGCAGTTTCACGCTGCTCTCCTGCTGCAGAGGTGGTTAGCTACGTACGGACTCTATTCCTCCCACCTTCTCATTTAAAAATAAACCTCTAAAGAACTTGAATGCAAAAACATTAGTTTAACATTTCATTAATAATTTCAATGCAAAAAAGCAAAAGTAATATGAAATCACCCACACAGAATATGATATATTCTTGAGTTCCTGTTATATTTGTAAAATGATTCTTAGTTTAGAAAGGAAAGATCTAGGTTATCAAAGTAGTATTCACCCCAAAAAAGTTAACTTTTCTTTAAAAATTTTTTGAATATACTTATTTTTAAAGAAAATAAGACTAGAACAGATTTTCTACCAATTTGTATTCCTGCACTTGATGCGATCTAAATGCATATATTGCAATTTTGCAACTATGACAAAACTACTGTTCTTTTTACTTTTTATTATTACTTTTAAAAACTATTTTTATCATAATAGAACATTATACTATATATTATTTTAATAATGACAACTTTTTTTACATAAGATATATATAAAAAGTAAATGGAATGTGAATATAAATATAAAACGTAAAGAAATGAATCAGATCAGAGCAATTTTTCAGAAGAAGACAGGAGGTACTAAACAACAACAATAATCTTTTACATAAAAATGCTCTCGATAAAAGTTGTTCCTCAGACTTCTTAATCTTTCCTAGGCTCAGTTTCACCACTCATGGTATTAAAGAACTATGAGGAAAAATACTGTAGTGAAAGATATTCAAATACACTATTCCGAACATTGTCATAATGAACATTTTATACCACGTGGGTGTTGCTTACAAGAATTGTCTGTGCTTCCTGTTCACATGGTTATCCACCAGCAACAAAAGGAAAGACAGTAAAACCATGGCTTGGAATTTTTCAAACTAATCCAGCCTTGTCGTAGGAGTAAAGGAACTCAAGACAGGCTGAAAACATTGTTAGGTGGAGTATAAGGTCAGAGTCAGGAAGGATACTCAGGAAGTTTCCATTTTATTTGGAGTCTGTTTAGCTGAATTAGGATGAGATGAAAGAAGTAGGTAGTTTCTTTTATCCCGTGTAAACTGGAACCAACCAAACCCCCAGGTAGACACACACTATCTGGCAATCAGCTCTGGTGTGGGGTCCTTTGGAAAGAATCTTAAGGGCAGAAAGCCAAGGCCGGGGCATCCACACTTCACATGGCTGACCACTGCCTGGCCTAGGGAGTAACCCCTCGGGGTGCAAGATTCACAGTCTTATAGATAAATTAGATATGCGATGCCCTTCTTGTTTATTTCTTTAAACCGCAGTTCTCTGAAGGTGAAATTCATGACAGTTTCCTACTACACCTGCCACTTTTTATTAATAAATCAACACGGAAGCACACAGTAATAATAAACTAAGCACTAGAAAGGCACAGAAAGGAAACAAACGAAAGTTTGGTAAAATATTCGGCCTCACAAGAAATTTAAATTTTAACACAATTATATCTTTATCATTCTCACCTGTCATGCTGTCAAATATTTTTAACAATGATAAGCCATGCTAGAAAAGGATCAGGCACACATTTTTTTCTCATACACTACTGGTCTCAGTACATCCACCTAAGAATGCAATGTGGCAGTATGTTTCAAGGGACTTAATGATGTTCACCATCACTGTGCCGACAATTCCACCTTGAAAACTGGATACTTAGGGGAAAAAAACTAACAGTGAAGAGCTATGTGCATAGATGATCCACAGAGGATTATTCATGGGAACAACTTACATGTACTACAGAAAGCTAATCTCTAACAAAATCTGTGGGGTTCTGCTCCTACTTAGAAGGCAGAAACTGCAAGAGAATGTCTGTCCCACCCTAAATCATAACTTCCTTGAGTCTATCAGAGACCTGAAGTTGCAAGGCAAACAAATCAACTGAATTCTAAAGAATGAAAAGCCCCACCTATGTGTCCGAACACACGAACATGTTCACCTTGAAAGCACAGGCAGAAGAGGTGGTTATCTTACAAGCAGGCAAGTGCAAAGCAGCTGAAACTTATACTAATTCTTTAAGGCCAAGTGTGGGCTCACATGACAGTTCAACGCACCTGAGAGCCCCTTACGTGAAATAGCCTTCACTCATTCACAAACATTTCCACAGGCTTCTGCTGGGTGCTCACAACAAAGACAGGGAGCGGAGCGGGAGAAAAAGAGAGCTTTCCTCAGTGGGTCACAGGAACTCCTGCTAACTTCCCAGACCTCTCACTCACAGGAAACAAAAGCCTGAAGCCACTGGAGAAGAGGTAAGAAATATTCCTATTCGCAGGTCCAAAGAAAAGATCTATTACTTCTGAGGGAGAAATAGAAAAAAAGAAACTCCTTCCTCTGGGAAAAGGACAGGAAGCCTTCAGAGTCTGGTACCCATGCAAAGCTGTTTTTGGGTGAAGCAGAGCAAACTCTCTCCTACCCGAGACCTCCACAGATACAGAGCAAGACCCGACTACTACTGGAGCTGGACCAAGAAAACGAAGGACTTCCCTTCCCCCACCATGAGCTGAGAGCTCACTGCTGGGAGAAGAGCAAAAGTGTAGAGAGAGATGTCCCTGGATGTGCAGATGGGCAGGGACTACTGAAGCTGAGGGAGCTGAGGCAGGAGCCTAAAAAACACCTGCCCACCCTCCAGGTGGAGGAATTTGAAATCTGGGATGCACTGGTGGTAACTGTAGCAACAGAAAAACCCAAACCCAGCTCACCTGATGAACTCAATCTCCCATACTGAGCCATACAAACAAACAAAGTGCCCATTTCCACTACTGTTTTATACAAATTGCCTCACTTTCAATAAAAAACTACAAGACGCATAGAAAAGCAAAAAAAAAAAAAAAAGGAATTAAACCAATGTCAACAGAAAAAGCAATAAATTATGGTCCCCATTATGCAGGCATTAGAAATAATACTTAGGGACTTACCTGGTGGTGCAGTGGTTAAGAATCTGCCTGCCAATGCAAGAGACACGGGTTCAAGCCCTGGTCCAGGAAGATCCCACATGCCGCAGAACGACTAAGCCCATGAGCCACAACTACTGAGCCTGTGCTCTAGAGCCCGCGAGACACAACTACTGTGCCCATGTGCCACAACTATGGAAGCCCGTGCACCTAGAGCCTGTGCTGCACAACAAGAGAAGCCACCACAATGAGAAGCCCGCGCACCGCAATGAAGTGTAGCCCCCGCTTGCCACAACTAGAGAAAGCCTGTGCGCAGCAACGAAGACCCAATGCAGCCCAAAATAAATAAATTTATTTTTTAAAAAAAGAAAGAATACTTAGAATATAGAAATACTCCCATGATGTGGTCGTTGCCTTAGGAAAAAAGTTCAGACAGATATCTCCTCAAATTCACGTAAACTAATATACAGAAGAAATTCCTGGAAGCAGTATACCAATAATAGTGCTTGTACTCAGAGGGATGAGACTATCTTTTTTTTTTAATGTGCTTTTCTTTCTATTTTTATATTCCAGATTTAATGCATGGTTGTCACAAATTTTATACAATAATAATAATCTTTCTCTAATAAAAACATGTATAACTGTAAATATTTTTCATAATATTTGGTTGTCTAAAAGGAGCTTAAAGTGCTTGGCTACCAGAAAGGTTACAAATACCAGACTGTTCAGCGAAAAAGAGACCACAAACCAGTGGCCAAAATGTTTAATTCACCTGCAACTGAAAGGCTGGACAAAACAAAATACCACAAAACATGATTCCTAATCATTTAAGTAATGGTAAAGTTGCAACGGTCAACATTATCTGTTTAGCATTTACTAAGTGGTATGAACACTACATATACTAGCTAATTTAATACTCATAAATTCATGAAGTACCAATATGGTTCTTATTTACAGATAAGAAAACTGATGTCTAAACTTTGAATATACTTCAAGCATCAGCAGGTATCAAACCCATTAATATTAAGTAACTAATGATTATCATGACTGTAAAAATAGCTGTCATCTACTAATCACCTGCTATATTCTAGACTCTGTCCTAAGTGTTCTATTAATAGCTATGGTTTCAAAATAACTTTTAAACGGAGGCTCAGAGAGTGTAATGAACTAGCCCCAAATCATGCAGCTAGTAAGGCAAGGTGCCCAGAATCAAAGAGAGATCTGTCATGTTTCAAAGTGCAGACTCAACCCCTGTGCTTTACACACATGACATTAAAGGTCCTGGAATCAGAACATTCTGCCAAGTTCCTTCCTGTAACATAACTTGAAATATTTTATAGGGTATACTTGATTTTTACCAGGGCTTTGGATTCCGATTTGGTAAATCTTCCTTGGTTGCTGGTTTGACTCATTCCTATCCAGACCAGGACAGCCCCCTGACCTTGCAGGGAGGGATTTCTCTCTGCTTCTTATAGACTACCAACAAAGCCCATGTGTTTATCGCTAATCAACCTGCTTCCAGGCCTCCAGCATTTCCATCATAGGCTTTAGCTTTCCCTGGAAATAAAGGCAGTTTTTCACTTTTGTTGTTGTTGTTGTTATAAGAACATTTAACATGATATCTGCCGTTTTAACAAATTGTTAAGTGTACAATACGGTGTTGGTAACTACAGACACAAAGTTGTACAGCAGATCTCTAGACTTATTCATCTTGCATGACTGCAACTTCATACCCGTTGAATAAAAACTTCCCATTTCTCCTTACTCCCAGCTCCTGGATCCCACTATTCTACTCTATTTTAGATACCTCATATGTATTAGTCAGGGCTCTCCAGAGAAACAGAACCATTAGGAAATATATAAGGAGAGATGATAGATAGATAGACAGAGATTTATTATAGGAATTGACTCACACAATTATGGAGGTTGAGAAGTATCACAATTTGCAATCTGTAAAACCAAGGAAGCCAATGGTATAAATCAGTCCAGTTCCAAAGGTCTGAGAACCAGGAGGCTGTTAGTAAAAGTCATGGAGTCCAAAGGCCCGGGAACCAGGAGTTCTGACAGCCAAGGGCAGGAAAATATGGATGTCCCAGCTCAAGAAAACAGTGAATTCAACCCTCCTTTGTCTCTTTGTTCTATTCAGGCCCTCAAAGGATTGGCTGGTGCCCACCGACATTGGTGAGGGTGGATGTCTTTACTCAGCTTAATAAATCAAATGCTAATCTCTTCCCAAAACAACCCTCGTGGACACAGCCAGAAACAGTATTTTACCAACTATCTGGGCAACGCTTAGCCCAGTCAAGTTGACATAAATTAATCATAACATCATATAAGTCGAATCATGCAGTATTTGTCTTTCTGTGACTGGCTCATGTAACTTCTCATAATGTCCTCCAGGTTCACTTTTTCTATAACCTACTGCAGAATATATATACACACATCTTCTTTATCCATTCATCCATTAATGGACATTCTGGTTATTCCTACATATTGCCTATTGTAAATAATGCTGCAGTGAATATGGAACTGCAGATAACTCTTCAAGATCCTGCTTTCAATTCTTTTGGATAAACACCCAGAAACAGGATTGCTGGATCATATGGTAGTTCTATTTTTAATTTTCTGAGGAACCATCATACTGTTTTTCATAGCAATTGCACCATTTTGCATTCCACCAGCAGCATGCAAGTGTTTCAGTTTCTCCACATCCTCTCTAACACTTATATTTTTTTTGTTTTTATAATAGCCATCCCAACAGATATGAGTTGATACCTCACTGTTGCTTTGATTTGCATTTCCCTCATGATTAGTTATGTTGAGAATCTTTATATCTGTTGGCCATTTGTATTTTCTCTTTGGAAAAATGTGTATTCAAGTCCTTTGCCCATTTATTAATCAGGTTATTTATTTTTTGCTATTGAGCTGTAGGAGTTCCTTATATATTATAGATATTAACCCCTTACCAGCTATATGGTTTGCAAGTATTTTCTCCCATTCCATAGGCTGCCTTTTCACTGTGTTATTTGTTGCTATGCAGAAGCTTTTTAATTCGATGTAGTCCCACTTGTTTATTTTTGCTTTTGTTGCCTGAGCTTTTGGTGTCATATCCAAGAAATCATTGCCAACACCAGTGTCATGAAACTATTTCCTTCACTTCTCCATCTGCTTCTTCGTTTCTAAAATAATGCTTCTCTTTTTCCTGTTGTTATACCTTTACTGTAAAGGAGAGAGTGGCAATAAATGTGTGTATTCAATCTGTCTTGCTCTGATGAAAGTTCTAAAGTTTGTTTTGAATTTCACATATATCTGAATTTACAGAGAAGTCAGACTAGTACACATTGGTTGCATGATGTTAGTGAAAAATAATAAAAAGAGCTACTATTGTTGAGGACTACTATATGCCAAGTACTATCTTAAGAAATTTGCATTCACGATCTTATTTAGGTTCTCAGATAACCCTCAGAGATTCATACAATTATTATCCCCATTTTACTGATAAGGAAACTGGGGTTTAGAGGTTAAACATTTATCCAGTATTTTTAACTGTATAATCTTTTTTGTTTTAACATCTTTATTGGAGTATAATTGCTTTACAATGTTGTGTTAGTTTCTGCTTTCTAACAAAGTGAATCAGCTGTACGTATACATATATCCCCATATCCCCTCCCTCTTGCATCTCCCTCCATCCCACCTTCCCTATGCCACCCCTCTAGGTGGTCACAAAGCACCGAGCTGATCTCCCTGTGCTATGCGGCTGCTTCCCACAAGCCATGGGTTTTACATTTGGTAGTGTATATATGTCCATGTCAATCTCTCACTTTGTCCCAGCTTACCATTTCCCCTCCCCATGTCCTCAACTGCATTCTCGAGTAGGTCTCCTTCTTTATTCCCGTCTTGCCCCTAGGTTCTTCATGACTTTTTTTTTTAGATTCCATATATATGTGTTAGCATACGGTATTTGTTTTCTCTTTCTAACTTACTTCACTCTGTATGACAGACTCTAGGTCCATCCACCTCATTACAAATAACCTAAATTCATTTCTTTTTATGGTCGAGTAATACTCCACTGCATATATGTGCCACATCTTCTTTATCCATTCATCTGTCGATGGACACTTAGGTTGCTTCCATGTCCTGGCTATTGTAAATAGAGCTGCAATGAACATTTTGGTACATGACTCTTTTGGAATTATGGTTTTCTCAGGGTATATGTCCAGTAGTGGGATTCCTGGGTCATATGGTAGTTCTATTTTTAGTTTTTTAAGGAACCTCCATACTATTCTCCATAGTGGCTGTATCAATTTACATTCCCACCAACAGTGCAAGAGGGTTCCCTTTTATCCAAACCCTCTCCAGCATTTATTGTTTGTAGATTTTTGATGATGGCCATTCTGACCAGTGTGAGATGATATCTCATTGTAGTTTTGATTTGCATTTCTCTAATGATTAATGATGTTGAGCATTCCTTCATGTGTTTGTTGGCAATCTGTACATCATCTTTGGAGAAATATCTATTTAGGTCTTCTGCCCATTTTTGGATTGGGTTGTTTTTTTGATATTGAGCTGCATGAGCTGCTTGTAAATTTTGCAGATTAACCCTTTGTCATTTGCTTCATTTGCAAATATTTTCTCCCATTCTGAGGGCTGTCTTTTTGTCTTGTGTACGGTTTCCTTTGTTGTGCAAAAGCTTTGAAGTTTCATTAGGTCCCATTTGTTTATTTTTGTTTCTATTTCCATTTCTCTAGGAGGTGGGTCAAAAAGGATCTTGCTGTGATTTATGTCACGGAGTGTTCTGCCTATGTTTTCCTCTAAGAGTTTGATAGTGTCTGGCCTTACATTTAGGCCTTTAATCCATTTTGAGGTTATTTTTGTGTATGGTGTTAGGGAGTGTTCTAATTTCATTCTTTTAAACGTAGCTGTCCAGTTTTCCCAGCACCACTTATTGAAGAGACAGTCTTTTCTCCATTGTATATTCTTGCCTCCTTTATCAAAGATAAGGTGACCAGATGTGCGTGGGTTTATTCTGGGCTTTCTATCCTGTTCCATTGATCTATATTTCTGTTTTTGTGCCAGTACCATACTGTCTTGATTACTGAAGTTTGGAGTATAGTCTGAAGTCAGGGAGCCTGATTCCTCCAGCTCCATTTTTCTTTCTCAAGATTGCTTTGGCTATTCGGGGTCTTTTGCATTTCCATATGAATTGTGAAATTTTTTGTTCTAGTTCTGTGAAAAATGCCAGTGGTAGTTTGATAGGGATTGCATTGAATCTGTAGATTGCTTTGGGTAGTAGATTCATTTTCACAATGTTGATTCTTCCAACCCAAGAACATGGTATATCTCTACATCTGTTCACATCATCTTTAATTTTCTTCATCAGTGTCTTATAATTTTCTGCATACAGGTCTTTTGTCTCCTTAGGTAGGTTTATTCCTAGATATTTTATTCTTTTTGTTGCAATGGTAAATGGGAGTGTTTTCTTAATTTCACTTTCAGGTTTTTCATCATTAGTGTATAGGAATGCTACAGATTTCTGTGCATTAATTTTGTATCCTGCTACTTTCCCAAATTCATTGATTAGCCCTAGTAGTTTTCTGGTAGCATCTTTAGGATTCTCTATGTATACTATCATGTCATCTGCAAACAGTAACAGCTTTACTTCTTCTTTTTCAATTTGGATTCCTTTTATTTCTTTTTCTTCTCTGATTGCTGTGGCTAAAACTTCCAAAACTATGTTGACTAATAGTGGTGAGAGTGGGCAACCTTGTCTTGTTCCTGATCTTAGTGGAAATGGTTTTAGTTTTTCAACATTGAGGACGATGTTGGCTGTCGGCTTGTCATATATGACCTCTATTATGTTGAGGAAACTTCCCTCTATGCCTACTTTCTGGAGGGTTTCTATCATAAATTGGTGTTGAATTTTGTCGAAAGCTTTCTCTGCATCTATTGAGATGATCATATGGTTTTCCTCCTTCAGTTTGTTAATATGGTGTATCACATTGATTGATTTGCATATATTGAAAAATCCTTGCATTCCTGAGATAAACCCTACTTGATCATGGTGTATGATCCTTTTAATGTGCTGTTGCATTCTGTTTGCTAGTATTTTGTTGAGGATTTTTGCATCTATGTTCATCAGTGATATTGGCCTGTAGTTTTCTTTCTTTGTGACATCTTTGTCTGGTTTTGGTATCAGGGTGATGCTGGCCTCGTAGAATAGGTTTGGGAGTGTTCCTCCCTCTGCTATATTTTGGAAGAGTTTGAGAACGATACGTGTTAGCTCTTCTCTAAATGTTTGACAGAATTCACCTGTGAGGCCATCTGGTCCTGGGCTTTTGTTTGTTGGAAGATTTTTAATCACAGTTTCAATTTCAGTGTTTGTGATTGGTCTGTTCATATTTTCTCTTTCTTCCTGGTTCAGTCTCAGAAGGTTGTGCATTTCTAAGAATTTGTCCATTTCTTCCAGGTTGTCCATTTTATTGGCATAGAGTTGCCTGTTAGTAATCGCTCATGATCCTTTGTATTTCTGCAGTGTCAGTTGTTACTTCTCCTTTTTCATTTCTAATTCTATTGATTTGAGTTTTCTCCCTTTTTTTCTTGATGATTCTGTCTAATGCTTTATCAATTTTATTTATCTTCTCAAAGAATGAGCTTTTAGTTTTATTGATCTTTGCTATCATTTCCTTTATTTCTTTTTCACTTTTTTCTGATCTGATCTTTATGATTTCTTTCCTTCTGCTAACTTTGGGGATTTTTTGTTCTTCTTTCTCTAATTACTTTAGGTGTAAGGTTAGGTTGTTTATTTGAGATGTTTCTTGTTTCTTAAGGTAGGATTGTATTGCTATAAACTTCCCTCTTAGAACTGCTTTTGTTGCATCCCATAGGTTTTGGGTCGTCATGTTTTGTCATTTCTTTCTAGGCATTTTTTTTTTTTTTTTTTTTTTTTTTTTGCGGTACGCGGGCCTCTCACTGTTGTGGTCTCTCCCGTTGCGGAGCACAGGCTCCGGACGCGCAGTCTCAGCGGCCATGGCTCACGGGCCCAGCCGCTCCACGGCATGTGGGATCCTCCCGGACCGGGGCACGAACCCATGTCCCCTGCATCGGCAGGCGGACTCTCAACCACTGCGCCACCAGGGAAGCCCTCTAGGCATTTTTTAATTTCCTCTTTCATTTCTTCAATGATCTCTTGGTTATTAAATAGTGTATTGTTTAGCCTCCATGTGCTTGCATTTTTTTTTACAGATTTTCTCCTGTAATTGATATCTAGTCTCATAGCGTTGTGGTCAGAAAAGATACTTGATACGATTTCAATTTTCTTAAATTTACCAAGGCTTGATTTGTGACCCAAGATATGATCTATCCTGGAGAATGTTCCACGAGTACATGAGAAGAATGTGTATTCTGTTGTTTTTGGATGGAATGTCCTATAAATATCAGTTAAGTCCCTCTTGTTTCATGTATCATTTATAGCTTGTGTTTTCTTATTTATTTTCATTTTGGATGATCTGTCCATTGGTGAAAGTGGGGTGTTAAAGTCCCCTACTATGATTGTGTTACTGTCGATTTCCCGTTTTATGGCTATTCGTATTGGCCTCATGTATTGAGATGCTCCAATGTTGGGTGCATAAATGTTTACAATTGTTATATCTTCTTCTTGGATTGATCCCTTGATCATTATTTAGTGTCCTTCTTTGTCTCTTGTAATAGTCTTCATTTTAAAGCCTATTTTTCCTGATCTGAGAATTGCTAGTCTAGCTTTGTTTTGATTTCCATTTGCATGGAATATCTTTTTCCATCCCCTCACTTTCAGTCTGTATGTGTCCCTAGGTCTGAAGTGGGTCTCTTGTAGACAGCATATATATGGGTCTTGTTTCTGTATCCATTCAGCCAGTCTATGTCTTTTGGTTGGAGCATTTAATCCATTTACATTTAAGGTAATTATTAATATGTATGTTCCTATTACCATTTTCTTAATTGTTTTGGGTTTGTTATTGTAGGTCTTTTCCTTCTCTTGTGTTTCCTGCCTAGAGAAGTTCCTTTAGCATTTGTTGTAAAGCTGGTTTGGTGGTGCTGATTTCTCTTAGCTTTTGCTTGTCTGTAAAGGTTTTAATTTCTCTGTCAAATCTGAATGAGATCCTTGATGGGTAGAGTGATCTTGGTTGTAGATTTTTCTCCATCATCGCTTTAAATATGTCCTGTCACACCCTTCTGGCTTGCAGACTTTCTGCTGAAAGATCAGCTGTTTACCTTATGGGGATTCCCTTGTATGTTATTTGTTGTTTTTCCCTTGCTGCTTTTAATATTTTTTCTTTGTATTTAAGTTTTGATAGTTCGATTAATATGTGTCTTGGCATGTTTCTCATTGGATATATCCTGTATGGGACTCTCTGTGCTTCCTGGACTTGATTAACTATTTCCTTTCCTATATTAGGGAAGTTTTCAACTATAATCTCTTCAAACATTTATTCAGTCCCTTTCTTTTTCTCTTCTTCTTCTGGGACCCCTATAATTCGAATGTTGGTGTGTTTAATGTTGTGCCAGAGGTCCCTGAGACTGTCCTCAATTCTTTACATTCTTTTTTCTTTATTCTGCTCTGCTGTAGTTATTTCCACTATTTTATCTTCCAGGTCACTTATCAGTTCTTCCTCAGTTATTCTGCTATTGATTTCTTCTAGAGAATTTTTAATTTCATTTATTGTGTTGTTCATGATTGTTTGTTTGCTCTTTAGTTCTTCTAGGTCCTTATTAAACATTTCTTGTATTTTCCCCATTCTATTTCCAAGATTTTGTAACATCTTTACTATCATTATTCTGAATAATTTTTCAGGTAGACTGCCTATTTCCTCTTCATTTATTAGGTCTGGTGGGTTTTTGCCTTGCTCCTTCATCTGCTGTGTGTTTCTCTGTCTTCTCATTTTGCTTAACTTACTGTGTTTTGGGTCTCCATTTCGCAGGCTGCACGTTCATAGTTCCCATTCTTTTTGGTGTTTTTCCCCCCAGTGGCTAAGGTTCCTTCAGTGGGCTGTCTAGGCTTCCTGGTGGAGGGGAGTAGTGCCTGTGTTCTGGTGGATGAGGCTGGATCTTGTCTTTCTGGTGGGCAGGTCCACGTCTGTTGGTGTGTTGGGGTGTCTGTGATTACTATGATTTTAGGCAGCCTCTCTGCTAATGTATGGGGTTATGTTCCTGTTTTGCTAGTTGTTTGGCATAGGGTATCCAGCACTATAGCTTGCTGGTCATTGAGTGGAGCTGGGTCTTGGCGTTGAGATGGAGATCTCTGGGAGGTTTTTGCCGTTTGATATTACGTGGAGCTCGGAAGTCTCTGCTGGACCAGTGTCCTGAACCTGATTCTCCCACCTCAGAGGCACAGCCCTGACACCTGGGTGGAGCACCAAGAGCCTGTCATCCACACGGCTCAGAATAAAAGGGAGAAAAAAGAAACAAAGTAGATAGAATAAAATGAAGTGAAATAAGATAAAATAAAGTTATTAAAATGAAAAATAATTATTAAAAAATTTTAATAGAAAAAAGAAAGAAAGAAAGAAGAGAGCAACCAAAGCAAAAAACAAATCCACCAATGATAGCTAGCTAAAAACTATTCTAAAAAACAAAAAAGAAGAAAGAAAAACGGACAGACAGAACCCTAGGACAAATGGTAAAAGCAAGGTTATACAGAGAAAATCACACACAGAAGCATACACATACACTCACAAAAAGAGAAAAAGGGGAAAAAATATATATATATCGTTGCTCCCACAGTCCACCTCCTCAATTTGGGATGATTCGTTGTCTGTTCAGGTATTCCACAGATGCAGGGTACATCAAGTTGATTGTGGAGATTTAATCCGCTGCTCCTGAGGCTGCTGGGAGAGATTTCCCTTTCTCTTCTTTGTTCGCACAGCTCCAGGGGTTCAGCTTTGGATTTGGAACCGCCTCTACGTGTAGGTCACCTGAGGGCGTCTGTTTCCGCTCAGACAGCATGGGGTTAAAGGAGCAGCTGATTCAGGGACTCTGGCTCACTCAGGAGCCGGGGAGGGAGGGGCACAATGCGGGGCGAGCCTGGGGCGGCAGAGGCCGGCATGACATTGCACCAGCCTGAAGCACGCCATGTGTTCTCCTGGGGAAGTTGTCCCTGGATCCCGGGACCCTGGCAGTGGCAGGCTGAACAGGCTCCCAGGAGGGGAGGTGTGGAGAGTGACCTGTGCTTGCACACAGGCTTCTTGGTGGTGGCAGCAGCGGCCTTAGCGTCTCTTGCCCATCTCTGGAGTCCGCGCTTCTAGCCGCGGCTCACGCCCATCTCTGGACCACCTTTAAGTGGCGCTTTTAATCCCCTCTCCTTGCGCACCAGGAAACAAAGAGGCAAGAAAAAGTCTCGTCTCTTCGACAGCTCCAGCCTTTTTCCCGGACTCCCTCCCGGCTAGCCGTGGCGCACTAACCCCTTCAGGCTGTCTTCACGCCGCCAACCCCAGTCCTCTCCCTGCACTCCGACCAAAGCCCGAGCCTCAGCTTGCAGCCCCACTCACCCGGGCAGATGAGCAGACAAGCCTCTCTGGCCAGTTGGCCCTGATCCTCTGTGCAGGAATCTCTCCGCTTTGCCCTCCGCACCCCTGTGGCTGTGCTCCCCTCCGTGGCTCCGAAGCTTCCCCCTCCGCCACCCGCAGTCTCCGCCTGCGAAGGGGCTTCCTAGTGTGTGGAAACCTTTCCTCCTTCACAGCTCCCTCCCACTGGTGCATGTCCCGTCCCTATCCTTTTGTCTCTGTTTATTCTTTTTTTCTTTTGCCCTACCCAGGTATGTGGGGAGTTTCTTGCCTTTTGGTAGGTCTGAGGTCTTCTGCCAGCATTCAGTAGGTGTTCTGTAGGAGTTGTTCCACATGTAGATGTATTTCTGGTGTATCTGTGGGGAGGAAGGTGATCTCCACGTCTTACTCTTCTGCCATCTTGAAGCTCCTCCTTAACTGTATAATCTTTTAACTGTATAATTTTCCACAAGGAGCAGAGAGAGGATTGAAATCCAGGTACTTTCATTTCAGACCCCAAGGTTTAACCACAACAATGCAATTCTTTTATCATAGCTTAAAGGGGTATACGTATATCACCAATAACGTTAGCAGAAATTGGTTTCGCTGGTAACTTATACTGCATATTTCTCACCAGAGATGATCTAGAGGAAAAGATCTAAGGCTGTAAATTATTCCTTAAGTAACAATAGTTTCCCCATTATTTATCCCCACATTTTCAATGTTATGCAGAGGAGGCAGTAAACATCCCTTCTTACCTAGAGTCCTCATACTTTCTGGAAAGGACTAGAAAAGTATTCATTCCAAGGCAAAATTACTTTTAACCTTCCCAAGGTATTATACTTTAACTAGAATTACAAAATATTAAACTTGATAAGAGTGGTAGATAGATAACATTACCCCACTCCACCCAGTATCCAGATCTTTCTACTGTGAATTTGTGACTTTGTGGCTCCTCCAGCTAAGAAGTGGAGTCTGTTTTCCTACACCTTAACTCTTTTTTTTTTTTATGGTTTTTAAAATTTATTTATTTTATTTATTATTTATTTTTTTGGCTGTGTTGGGTCTTCGTTGCCGTGCGTGGGCTTTTCTCTAGTTGCGGTGAGCGGGGGCTACTCACTGCAGAGGCTTCTCTTGTTGCAGATCACGGGCTCTAGGTGCACGGGTTTCAGTAGCTGCGGCTCATGGGCTCTAGAGCACAGGCTCAGTAGTTGTGATACACGGGCTTAGTTGCTCCGCACGGGCTTAGTTGCTCCACGGCATGTGGGGTCTTCCTGGACCAGGGCTCGAACCCGTGTCCCCTGCATTGGCAGGCAGATTCTTAACCACTGTGCCACCAGGGAAGCCCCCTACACTTTAACTCTTGACTGGACTTGTGACTCACTCCTGCTGATAAAATGTTCCAGAAGCTATGGTGTGCCAGTTTCAGCCCTTGCACGCACCTTCTCTCTTGCTTGGTCCCTTGACGCTAGCCTGGCAGCAAGCCTGATGGAGGGTGAGAGCCCATCGGGAGCAGATGCAAATCAGTTCTCCCAGCCAAGGCCAGGCGTGAGATAAATATGTGGCTGTTGTTTTGATCCATTGTTTTAAAGTGGCTTATAATACAGCGTCATTGTGGTTATGGTTAATTGATGCAAAGGCCAAAGTGGCATCTCTAGAATTTCAAGCAATGCCGTCTGTATGGCCTAGAATTGGACGATCTTAGTCTCTAGATTAGTAATAAAGCTTGAGGCTAATCTACTAATCCTTCCTAAGCAGCTGTGAGCCTTCCCTATCAGCCAATACCAGTGTGTCTGAACATTCATGCTGGGAAAGAAAGGCATTTGTGTTGCTTCCACAGAGGACCCCCTCTCGCTCCCTCATATCTGGAATCTAGTGTGGAGGGCCTTTATGTTAACAAGCATTATAAAATATTCACATTAACCATATATTTTAAGATTTGTTATTACATGCGAAATCTAAAATATGAAACAAACGAATGGATATAGCAAAACAGAAACAGACTTACAGATACAGAGAACAAACTAGTGGCTACCACTGGGAGAGAGAAGGGGGAGGGACAAGATAGGGTAGGAGATTAAGAGGTACAAACTATTATTTATAAAATGAGCTACAAGGATATATTTTACAGCACAGGTGATATAGCCAATATTTTATAATAACTTTAAATGAAGTATAATCTATAAAAATATTGAATCACTGTTATATACCTAAACTAATATAATAGTGTAAATCAACTGTACTTCAGTAAAAACTAAGATTTCAATTGAAAATAAATACAGTGTCTAGAGCACATCTAGGACATTTCAAGAAATATTTTGATGTACACATTTACTTCCTCCTTGTTAATTTAGACGCAAGGAGAGAAAGCTGGAAAGTAGTTGTGGCAGAGATTACAAACTTTCTTCCAATATTCATTATCCCTTTTTTTTTTATCAGAGACTCTTTATTTTACCAGATATATGACCACCCAGGACAAAAACCACATCTCCTCATCTCTGTTGCAGCCAGGTCTGGCCATACAAGGATGTACAGGCCAATGGGATGTGAGAAGGAAGGTGTACTATTTCTCCATGCTTCTCTCCTCCTTCCACTGGCCGGATTGAGGGTGCAGGACTGAGCCATCAGTCATGACCATGGTGAGAATGAGGGCAACAGCCCAAATATGTAGAGCCACAAGATAGAAAGAATCACACCCATAGATAGCCTCAGAGACAGAAACCTGGGGACCAGCCCTAGGCTTTGTGCCTCTAGGGCACTAATTAAAAGGGAAATAAAGATTTTGTTTATTTGAAACAGAGTCTACCTTGAGTTTCTGTTTCCTGCAGCTGAACATACATCCCAATACTCTGCTTGTAACCTCAGCTTCTCCCAGAAATTCCTTCACTGAATTATAATTTAATACTATCTCCTCCATGCATTTCTTTCCAAAACCCATTCATTGAAATAGTGCTTCTCCAAACTTTTGAAAAATGATGAGCAAAGATATTCTATGATTCATTTATCAATGTCCCTTATTCAAGAATACTTGTGTCACATTCTTGCTTGGATTTTGTTTTAGAAAAAAATGTTAATTATGTTGTATTTTTGTGAGAAATTAACAGTTCTGTGACAGAATAATTTTTACATGTACTTCCAGGAAACTAAAAGCAATTATATTATTCAAGTGTTATAATCTGTTTGATGCTAGTCACTAAAACTTATTTCTTTCATTTTTACTTTATTTAAATCCATATTAAATGTTTTGTCTTGTACTTTGATCTACTCAATAAGGTATCACAAATCCTTTGGGAAAGAGGTAGGGAAACCTATTTATTAGCTAAATAAATGAACGCTTAATAGTGTACTACAGACTATAATTTCTATAGAAACTCAGAGGAGTGAGAAATCAAATATTCAGCGAACTTGACAATTTATGTCCAGAGAACACTCTTACTAAACTGGTACTGTATGGGGGGAAAGCTCTTTATCAAAATTCTAAGAAAATGTTATATTCTCTATTCATTTACTGAAGATTCAAAATGTCCGTTGTTGGGCTTCCCTGGTGGCGCAGTGGTTGAGAGTCCACCTGCCGATGCAGGGGACACGGGTTCGTGCCCCGGTCCAGGAAGATCCCACATGCCGCGGAGCGGCTGGGCCCGTGAGCCATGGCCGCTGAGCCTGCGCGTCCGGAGCCTGTGCTCCACAACGGGAGAGGCCACAACAGTGAGAGACCCGCGTACCGCAAAAAAAAAAAAAAAAAAATGCCCGTTGTTATTAAAAAAAGAAAAGATTCTGAGAAGTTCTTCAGATAGCCTCCTATTGAACAAACCATTTCCTTTTTTGTCTCTACCGCCTTATTAGAGTCTCTCAGAAGTCATGTTCCTGGAAACACATTTTGGGAACCAACTGAGATAAGGATGTTTTCATAAAGGTCAAATTTGAGCCTGGATTTTAAAGGATGGGTATGATGTACATGAAGTGTAGAGTTAGGAGAAAGTTGTCCAGGCAAGAGGAAATCACAAATATCCTTTGGGCATCTGTAGTAGATTTGATCTGCATGCTGAACCATATTGTCCTAGCCTGGGGACTTCAAGTTGCTCTGCAATAGAAACCTGCATGACAGGCAGTCTCCTAAGCCCTGAGCACACAACGGTGAGAAGTAGAAATATGGAAGAAGCACGCACATACACGTAACAAAGATGCAGCCAGCATGACTGATGCTCAAAGTCAGATTTAGTGAAAAACGAGGTCTAAATTGTGGAGGGCCACTAATTCAAGGGGACAACATTGCCAGTGAAGACTAGAGAAATTAAGACTTTGATCAGGGAAGTAGGATCCTAGAAGAAAAAGTTAACAAAGTTTAATATTTGTTTCAATAGTGGCATTTTCTTCCTGTTACAAAGTCTGGAATTTCTTACACACAACTGTATATTGTAAAATACTCTGTGGTATTGAAAGAACAACTAGAAGCTGTCTGAACCAACTTGGTAGGATTGCTGGAAAACAGCCAAATATTTACTGCAACCAAGAAAATGCCCAATAAAGAAAAAGCCATCTTTAAAATGGAAGGAAAGTTTTGTGGTGTTTTTACTCACCATTTTCCCCCCCTCACCCCAGCATGATGGTGGAACTGGCCTGGTGTAGACCTTATTGGTAAATTATCGTATATATCTTTTCTAACCTGTCTGAGAGATACCTAAATTACTGATGCAAGGTACTTATTAAGCATAACTAGGAACAATAGACCAAGGCAGGCTACAAACCTACAGGTACCTAGGGGGGAAAAGATTACAGGTAGAGACATATAAGGCCATCAGAGGCCTAGAGGGAAAACTGGAGTGAGACTCTTTAGAAAATTAAGACATTCAAAAGCAGCTGGGTACAGAGAATTATAAAAGCCACAAATGCCTAGGCAAGGTACATGCTCAAAAAGTCCCAAGAAGACCTTAACCTTTCACTTCAGGTTGATCTCTGGGTTCAGAACAAGCCTAGAAAAGTGGTGAGGAAGTTTCCTAGCCAGAACCAAACTGCAAAGGCTGGGAGAGCCGATGATTCTCTTTTTTTGTTTGTTCGTTTTTTGGTGTTTCTTTGTTATTTTGTTTGTTTCAGATCTTGTTATTCAAGTAAATTTATGTCCAAACATTAGCTGAATACAAGCCAATGGAATGGCTACTTAAGTGGTTACGCATTACAAGAAATAGTCTGTGCAAAAAATGTTTAGAAATGTCTCAAAAGAAATGAACTACTGCAGCATTCAACAATCAAAAAACAAGTTAGCAAACCTTGGGGAATGAGGAGAATCTAAATGCACATTATAACTATCAAATGCCCGATTTTTACAAAAAAAAAGTTATAAGGCATACAAAGAAATAGAAAAATACAGCTCATTCAAAGGAACAAAATAAATTAACAGAAGCCATCCCTGAGGCATCTCTGACACGGATAGTGGTGACAGGTGCACAACAGTACGAATGTACTTAATGCCACTGAATTGTATACTTATAAGTGGTTAAAACGGTAAATTTTATGTTATGTATATTTTACCACAATAAAAGAAGGAAAAAAATAAAACTCAAGTAGTTATATATTAACAGACAAGTAGACTTCAATGTAAAAATAATTACAAATGATAGAGAAATGATAGAGGAAACATATAAGGGTAAGAGTCTACTCACCAAGAAAAGCACAGCAAATCTAAACGTTTACACCTAAGAACAGATTCCAGGTACATGAAGCCAAATCTGACAAAACCAAATTAGAAATAAATAAATCAGCAATTATAGTTGGAGACGTTATTCCTTTCTCCGTAACAGATAGAATCAGTAGACAGAAATTCAGCAGAGAGGTATAAGAACTGAACACCACCATCGACTAACTGAACCTAATTGACATTTATAAAACAATTCTCCAAAAACATTATGGTTTCAGAAAACAGTCAAACAGCTCAAGATCTTCAACAGACATATTGTAAAAGGTAAAAGAGGGGCAGAGACAGAACTTGTAGTTTAGACAAGACTAAACTATAACATGAAAGATCATACACCTGTGTGAAAAATTCCTAAAGAAATAAGAGAAGTAAAACAGGATAATGGCTACTTTGGAGGAGGAATTGAGAAGGCTGTGATCAGGATGAGGTCTATGGAGTAGATCCTGAGGTGTCTGGAAAAGTTCCATTCCTTTCCATAATAGTTACATGTGTTTACCTTATTATAGTCCTCTAAGCTATCAATTTTTGTTTTCATATGGTTTTTTTTCTGTATTTGTATTTTATCTTAAAATAAGAAGATTTTGAAAACTAACTGCAAAATTTATTTGAGTACAATAAGATAGGTTGCAGCAAACCAGCACTCCCACAAGCACAGCTAAGCAAACCAGGTAAAATGCAAACAAAAACAAAACAAAACAAAAAATGACATCTGCTTAAAGACATTAGAAAATTTCCAAGGCAAATAGGACTTCAGGGACCAACATCCTGTAGAGAAATGACACACACAGGTATGAGCTGACATTCTGCAGCTATTTTTTTTTTTTTGAAGTATTTGCCAATTCTAAACATGAACCAAGCAGAGGTTCCAATCAGGAGCCACTAACTGTTAGGAGGCAAAGAAGTCAGCAGAACTTTGACAACTTCAATTTCTTAAAGAGATAAAAACTAAAGATCAGGGCTACCAAAGAAGCGTCATAAGGTGTAGGACCCCAGTGGAAGAGATGGGCAGGAAAGTGAGTCTGACATTCTCCAGCTTCCAAACTCTTGAACTGCTCAAAGCAGGAAGACGAGAAGCTAGGTAGGATACTGCTGAATGGCTGAGAGGTGTTTTCCACAAAAGAAAAAAAGATTAAAATTCTGAGTTTTCCAAGGAGGAATAGATCTAGTAAACAAGCCCTGATCCCAGTTTCAAAGACTGGAAACCATATATAAGCAACAAGGATATATTGCACAGCACGGGGAATTATAGCCGTTATCTTGTAATAAATTTTAATGGAGTGTGTAAAAATGTAAAAATACTGAATCACTATGCTGTACACCTGAGACTAATATAATATTGTAAATCAATTATATGGCAATTAAAAAAAAAAGACTGGAGAACCTAATAGCAAGATGTACTGTTGGTTAACAGAGTGTGACAAAAATTGCAACATACTTCTAGTAGGCTGAAATCCTTATCATATTAAAAGAGTCTGTGGTGAACCTGCTCTGGAAGAAGCAAACATTACCTAGATCCTTCACAATTTAACACAGACAGTGTCCAGCATTCAGTCATAAATTATGACCATCTAGATGTAAAGTGAAAAGTCAGGCAACAAAAACACATATGGTAAACCCAGTTACTCGAATTATCAGAATGAATAATAGCTATGATTAATATAAATAGCTACATTTAAATAGCTATGATTAATATATTCAAAAATAGATAACAACTTTAGATTTCATCAGAAAACTGGGACTTACAAAAAAGAATCGAATAGAAATTTTAGATTTGAAAAATGCAAAAACTGAAATTAAGAAGTATTTGGGCTTACAATCAGATTGGACAACATAAGAAAGGATTAATGAAAGGAGTACAGAAATCAGTAGAAAACATCCAGGCTTAGGTACAGAAAGCAAAATGCATAGAAAATACAGAAAAGTGTATAAAATACACATAGAACTTGGGAAAACGTTCTAACACACATGCATATGGAGTTCCAGAAGTGAGACAGAGAGTAAACAGAACAGAAGCAATGCTTGAGGAGTTAACTGCCCAGAATTTTTCAAAACTGACTGAAGATACCAAGCGACAAGATTAAGAATCCCAACAGAACTCGAGCAAGGTAAGATATAAAGAAAACCACACCTAGAAACATTGAACGAAAACTATTGAGAAAATTATAAAAATGTCAATGAGATACACCCCCCAAATCCCTAGAAAAACAGTAAGATACGCTATTTTCATGGACAAGAAGATTCACTATTACAATAATACAGGCTTCCTAAAATAACCTGTAAATTCAATTGCAAACAAAACCCCGATAGGATATTTCATGCAATTTGACAAGCTGTTTCTAAGAAGTGCTTGAAAGGGTAAAGGGTCACGAAATAGGAAAAGAATGAAAACGCTTCTGAGAAAGAATGACGTGAGATACTTGCCCTACAACAGTGTGGTTTAAGCGCAGAAATAGACAAACGACCCAGCTGTACAGAGAAGAGTCTAAAATTATCCATGCATAAATTAAAACCTATTCCATCTTAGTGCTATCATGATAGATCATGGGAAAAGGAGGAAATTTTTAAATGCTAATGGGCAGTAGATTATCCAAATGGAAAAAAGAAATAAAATGGGAATCTCTACACTAAATTGTACAAGGAAACAAATTTCAGGTGGATTGCATTCTGTGAAAAGCAGGGTTTTAAAATATATAGAAAAAAACCCTAAGGCTATTTTATATAAATTGGGTTTAGTAAGGGCTTTCTTAATCAAAATATCAATATAAAGAGAACAAATTGTGAAGAAACAGTCAAATTCAGCTGGATAATAATTTTTAAAATTTCAGGTAATAAAAGGCAGGATTTAAAAGGTTCAAGAACAAGATAAAAATCACTGGGAGAAGTACTTGCTTCACATGAACCAGAAAAAGGGTAATTATTCATAATGTCTATTTTTAAGGCAATGAGAAAATGGACAAAAGGTATAAATAGGTATTTTATAGATCCATAAATGCCCCCAAACAACAAAGGGTTTACTCTTATATTATAATTACAAAAAAGCCATTATGAAATACCATTTTAAATGCACATGAGTAAAACTGAAAAAAAATTTAAGTCTTAGAGTATCAATCGTTACATGAATATATAGCAAAGGGGACACATTCACTGTTGTAATTGGTAGAACCACTTTGGAAGGTAGTTTAGTAATGATTAGTAAAGATGATGTATATTCCATAGTTTCCAGCAATTCAACTTTTTGATATATACACCCTAGAATAGGTCTTGTACATTGTGTACCAGAAAAAAAAATGCATACACGATTTATGGAAGCATTGTGTAAAACAGCAGGAAATTGGGGGGAAAATATCTCTTATAGAATGACACCAAAAAAAAAAAAAGTATCGTATAGTCATACAATGAAATACTACATACCAGTGAATAGGAGCAAAGTAGGGCTACGTATATCAACATTGATGAATACAGCCAGCAGAACATGAGGGAAAAATCAACACAAAATATGCATACAGTATACTTTTATAAAGTTTAAAATGTCTATATTGTTTATAACAAGTTAAATATACAGAAGAACAATAAATACAATCAAAGGAATGATAAACAAAAATTCAAGATAGTGATTACTTCTGAATAGAGGGAGGGATATTCAAAGAGTGAAGGGACATACATAGCAGGCTTCAAAGGTGTACGTAACGTTTTCCTACTTCTACTTCTGACGTGTGCATTTGCACTGGGAAATGTGCATTATACTTGTCTTGACATTTTCTATATTTGTCATATACCGTCTAGTGTAAACACGAAATATTTGATGATAAATTTAGAAAACAAAAATGTAAAACAAGGTTAACACTTCATTGTATAAAATATGAAAATCTCAAAAAATGTTTTAATGGCTATTTGCAGTTATTGCTGTATGCAGGTAATTCCTCCAGGGACAAACTATACACATGAAAGATGGATGGTTGATGTAAATACTGTATGTCCCCTATAAAACGTCAATTCCTTCCTGCCTCATTTCTAATAGAACCTTGATTTCTTTTTTCCTGTCTGTGTTGGATATCCAGATGCAGAGAAGGATTCTGAATAAACCCCAGCAATAGTTATTTGAACAGGAGGATATAGGCAACATAAATTGGCCAAATTAATTCTACCCAATCAGACTGAAGGGAAGGAATTACATTCCGTTCTTGGGGAGAAGTTTCCTTCCCCCTCCTAATACACATAAACAAGGAATCACATAGCACCTACTGCCACAGATAGATAGCCACCTTGTGACCAGAGGGGAAACAGACATAGGTTTAAAACAATTTACAAAGGCTCAGTGGAGAGGAAGGACCTACATCCTTGAAGACAACATTGAGTCAGCCCTAACTCTAGATTTCCATATAGATAACATAATAACCTTAGAGTTTAAAGGCAATTTGAGTCAACGTTTCTGTACTTGTGACTAAAATCAGTCTGACTGATAAAAGAACTTCATGGAGAAGGTGAGGATTAAGATAGGAATTGAAAATAAGTAAGCCTGGATGGACAAGACTAATGGGGAGGGCATTTATTGGACAGAAAATATTTTTTGAGTTGCACTGACCTTTTGTTACATTGGTTCTGGACGGCCAGCTCCCCTTAGTTCCACTTTAGTTGCCCAACCCTAGTGTGCTTTCTTCCTTTTCCTGTTCCCACTTATCCTCATCCATTTTCTCTAATGCCCATCCTTGAAAATTATTCCAAAAACTCAGATATCCGGATATGTGAATAAGAGAGTTGTCAACTTTAATGTCATTTTTTAAGAAGTAGCCCTAGGACTCCTACTCTGAGAGGCTATCTTGCATAGTAGTCAAATAGGCAAAGGTTTGGAATTCTAGCTCAAACATTTAATAGATGTGTGATCTGAATTTGTTGCTTAATCTCTCCAAGTCTCCATTTATCCATCTGTATGATGGGGATATTGCAATGAGAGTGAAGATTTAAGTGAGTCAGCATATACCAAGTACCTACAAATGAAAAGCTCCACAGTAAATGCTATTTCCCTTTCTCCTCCTCCTCCAGTTCGATGTCCCTGGTAAGTCTGCTTTGTAGCACTACTATTTGTAAATGCAACATCAACTTTGAACAAGGTAAATGTCACATATCATATGTATGAGGTGGTTATATTGACCCATTAGTACGCACATGAAATTACCACTAAAGTGATTACAGATAATTGGTGTTAACTAAATGAGCCATCACATTTGCATTCTTAAAGTTATGCAAATATCTAAGAGTCTTTTACTAAAGTCTACAGAAATGTTATTTTTTCTGACCTTAGAAATAAGATTTTTTCTTTCAACTCAAATCTGAATGATTCAAAACATTCACATAGAATTCAAATAGAACATTCAAATGTATAGACTATTTCCATAGAAAATCAAACCGCACAGATGCTTATGATGAGATTTCAAACAAAACTTTCTTCCTCATACACGAAAAAAGACTATTTTCTTTTTATTACCTCTAATGTGATGGTTAATTTGATGTGTCAACCTGACTTAGGCTATAGGGCCCAGTCATTTGTTCTAATACCAGTCCAGAAGTTGTTGTGAAGGTATTTTTTAAATGTGACCAGTATTTAATTTGGTGGACTTTGAGTAAAGCAGATGACCCTTCATAATGGGGGGGGGGTGATCTATTTAGTTGAAGGCCTTTAAGAGCAAAGACTGAGGTTTTCTAAAGAAGAAGCAATTCCGTAAATAATTTCAACGTAAATAAATATACAATGAACAGAGGGGTACAGATATCTCTTGGAGATATTGATTTGCTTATGATATATACCCAGAAGTAGAATGTGGAATCTAAAAAAACACCAATTTCAAAGAAACAGAGAACAGATTGATGGTCGCCAGGGGTAGGGGGTGTATGGTGGGGGAAATAGGTAAAGGTGGTCCAGGGGTACAAAGTACCAGTCATAAGATGACAAGTTGGGGAAATGTGACGTGCAGCATGGTGACTACAATTAACAAAGCTGTATTGTATATCTGAAAGTTGCTAAGTGAGAAAATTGTAAATGTCCTCACCACACACACACACACACACACACACACACACACACACACACACACTGTAGCTACATGAGGTGATGGATGTGTTACTAACCTTACCGTGTAATCACATGTCAGTGAGATCTCAACAAAGCTTAGAAGAAAAGGAAGGAGGAGGAGAAGGAGAAGCAGAAGCAATTCCGCCTCAAAACTGCAAAACGGAAACTCCATCTAAGTGTCCGGTCTGCAGATTTTGGACTTGACAATGAAACATCAACCCTTACATGAATTTCCAATCTGCCAGTTTGCTCTACAGATTTTAGACTTCCCAACCTCCACAGTCACGCGAGTCACTGATAGATAGATAGATACATCCATAGATCCATAGATAGAGATAGAGATATATATCCTATTGGTTCTGTTTCTCTAGAGAATCCTGACTAATACATCAACTGATTCACAATGAGAAAAAAATCTTGAAAGTTAAACTTGAACTTGATTGAATAACTTTGAACCAGACTCTAATTTTGTGTGATTAAACAGAAAATTTTATAGCTAATACAGCAATTCTCATAAATTGACACCGCAGGACACTGATTATTTTATACACTCACTGTTTTGAAAAGAATGAGTACCAAAGAAAAGCCATCCACTGCATTTGCAATGTTACATTTGTGTCTCTCTTAAATACCCTTTATTGGACATGATTTCTGCAGTGATAATGTACTGTGGGTTTTCTGTGGCCAATAAACGTCCATTAGCCTATGATTATACTAGCAGTAGGACAGTGTTAGCACCGCTCAGATGAGTAACGGTCCTCAAATGATTATAATTTTGCCTACTGTTTGTAATAAGATCACTGCTAATCTATTAAACCATAACATTGGCCCTCTATCAAGAAAAACTAAATCCTAATTTTATGGAGTATACATATAGATGAGATTCATATTTCAGGGTGTTTGTTGGATGGATATTCTAAATAATCATCCCCAGACTGCACAAAAAAAGAACCATTGGCAAAGTCACCATAAGAATTTACAACTGCTCATGGAGAGATACATACTGGGTTTCTTCCCCCAAATGTGCTGAATATTGTCAGAGGAAATGATGAAATAATTAACCTTTTACGTTCATAAATGCTAGGGTAATAATTTAAAAGGTGTTAGAAATTACAAACCATTTCTGAATAATGAAACTTCCAAAGATATCGACTTTTATATGTGACCTCAACAAAGTTGACATCATTCTAATAGGTTTCATCTATTTCAAAATACCAAGAGAGTCTGACTTCAATTAACTTTATATCTTAGTCATGTTAATGGTCTATATGGTAGTTAGTAGGGATATAATAATTCTTTCACTGCTAGTTTTAAATATAAAGTTTTGGCTCTTTGAATAATTCGAAGGGGAACAGCTATTACCAGCTGCCACACCAGTGACAAAATTCCAATATAATGTCTGTGGGTGTTTTTGAGCTTCTAAGCCTAGTTAGTGATCACATCTCTCTGTAATCTCTTCCTCTCCATTGCTCATGTCTTTTTTTTTAACCAGCCATTTTAATTAATTACTTATTTTTTAACAGCTTTATTGAGTTATCTCTGACAACACTCTCACATCTTGGCTGAATGATTCAAATAAATCGTGTCCGTATTACTTGCGTCCAGATTTTCCCTTGCCAATCCATGTTCTACCCTCTAGCAGAGTTCTTCGTTTTTCCCCAGTCTCAGATAGAACGGTATCATTTGTTTCCTGATCAACTTTCCTTGGTTCCCTTTGCCTATGGGATGAATCCCTAACTTAGTGCAATGTACCAGGCTCTTTATAATCCTTCCCCTGCTTATTTATAAACATTCTGCCATTGCACCCAAGACGCTTTACCATCCACAACTATGACCATATCCTTCCCCCAATATGGTGAGCTTTCTCATGCTTCTGTGCCTCCGCATATGCCATTCCCTCTCTCCCCCGACCAAACCCTTCCTCATTTCCTCCGCCAGCAAAACCAAGCTTTCCTTGACACACACTTCCTAAGCACTGTGTGCCCAGTGTGCTTTTACCTATGTCACTGTGATGGCAAGTACCAAGTTATACTGTAATTAAAGTGTACCTACCTCTTTCTTCCATGAGACGATGCCCTCCTGATGAACAGGAGTCATGTTATTCCCCTTTGTGTCCCATCCACCAGCAATAACCACAGGAGTGCCGGCACATAATAGGTGCTCAACACCTACTATGCATAAAGTAATAAAATATAACTTTCTCTGAACTGAGTGAAAGGTTGCCTCAGGCAAAGGATTTTTTAAAAGAGAATAGACAGCTACATGGATGGACCTAGAGACTGTCATACTGAGTGAAGTCACACAAATATCATATGATATCACTTATATGTGGAATCTAAAAGAAATGGTACAAATGAGCCTATTTACAAAACAGAAATAGAGTCACAGATGTGGAAAACAAACCTATGGTTACCAAGGGGGAGGGGGGAAGGATAAATTGGGAGATTGGGATTGACATATACACACTACTACATATAAAATAGATAGCTAATAAGAACCTACTGTGTAGCACAGGGAACTCTACTCAATACTCGTAATGACCTATATGGGAATAGAATCTTAAAAAGAGTGGATATATGTATATGTATAACTGATTCACTTTGCTGTACAGCAGAAAGTAACACAACATCGTCAATCAACTCTACTCCATTAAAAATTAATTTAAATTTTTTTTTAATTAAAGAGAATAGAATATCAATTCTAGATTTTAGTAAATGTCTTCAAATTTCAAAGCTAACTACAATGTAAGACCCGAAGCATTCTTTCAGTTCATCTCACCAAGCCAACCTTTCACAGCATCAGAGATGACCTGGCCTTTCCTCTGTGGTCGGCCTGATCTAGTTCACAGCCACTCCACTAATCACACCACGATCCACTGTGTTTCTCTTATGGGATGGCCCCCCTTTTTCTTCAGTATCATAAGCTGCTCATTCTTAGAGGGCTACCTGGAGACCCGTTGAATGAAAGGCACACCTCTCTTCCCTATCTCATGGTTTATAATGGTGGCCCGACATGTGATGTAATTTACCACTTTCTAATTATTGCATGTAAACTTGCTTTTTTTCTAAGCAAGCTCAGATGATCCTTCAGGAATGGATTATACTCTACTTGTTTCAGAAACCCTGTTCCCCTAATTCCCATCACACCTAAAATATGCCAGATATGGAGGCATTGATAGACTGGGTACTAAGTGAAAGTGTACTTCTTTAAAAAAGAAAAAAACAGCACTTTGAGAAATACTGGACCATTGATTTTTTTTACCCTGAATCACTGTCATAGTTCTGCTTGAACAGATCCATAATGTTAAAAGAAAATAGAGGAAAATACTTAGTTTTCATAAATATCTGAATTCTGATCCCATGCTTCCTGAACTAGCTCATTTTCTAGTTGACGAAGCTTGCTTGTAGGAAGTAAATACAATTTACAGAATGGAATTTTCTCTTGCATTACCTGATAAGCTATGATCACAATGGAAAAGTCTCTTAGAGACCTAAAATGTAATTTATAATAAATATAAAGGCTTCTACGAGGATTGAGAATTCTTGGATACTTTTCTATGAATCTAAAACAATCTTCCCTGATAGCACACACAATACATTTTTGTGAAATCATCATTTATTTCTCTTTTCCATTGTAGTCAGATACCATCTATAAGAAGCAAACTCAGAAAACTAAGTTCACATTAATATTGTCTTATGTGATTATTATGTGCTTTTTTTCACATCTTTATTGGAGTATAATTGTTTTACAATGTTGTGTTAGTTTCTGCTGCACAGCAAAGTGAATCAGCTATATGTGTACGTATATCCCCACATCCCCTCCCTCTTGCGTCTCCCTCCCACCCTCCCTATCCCACCCCTCTAGGTCGTCACAAAGCATCGAGCTGATCTCCCTGTGCTATGCAGCAGCTTCCCACTAGCCATCCATTTTACATTTGGTAGTGTACATATGTCAATGCTACTCTCCCACTTCGTCCCAGCTTCCCCTTCCCCCGGTGTCCTCAAGTCCGTTCTCTACATCTGCGTCTTTACTCCTGCCCTGCCACTAGGTTCATCAGTACAGTTTTTTCAGATTCCGTATATATGCGTTAGCATACAGTATTTGTTTTTCTCTTTCTGACTTAGTTCACTCTGTATGACAGATTCTAAGTCCATCCAACTCACTACAAATAACTCAATGTCATTCCCTTTTACGGCTGAGTAATATTCCATTGTATATATGTGCCACATCTTCTTTATCCATTCATCTGTCAATGGACACTTAGGTTGCTTCCATGTCCTGGCTATTGTAAATAGTGCTGCGATGAACATTGCAGTACATGTCTCTTTTTGAATCGTGGTTTTCTCAGGGTATATGCCCAGTAGTGGGATTGCTGGGTCATATGGTAGTTCTATTTTTAGTTTTTTAAGGAACCTCCATACTGTTCTCCATAGTGCCTGTATTAATTTACATTCCTACCAACAGTGCAGGAGGGTTCCCTTTTCTCCACGATGTGTTTTTATTTTAATGAAGGCATCCCTTAACTCATTGGAGGGAAATAACATAAGCAATATGCTCTATTTTCTAATAGAGCTTTCCCATTGCCTAATGTAATTATGGTGGATCCTTAACTTGATGGACACAATGGACTTGCGGTCTAAGACAAAGGAAAGAAAAATTTAGATAACTGTCTCAGCTCTGCCTCATACTTATCTGTATGACATTGAGCAGATCATACGAGTGCTGGATTTTACTTTTCCTTTTACAGCAAGAGATAAACGGACCTCCGCTACATTATTTAGAGAATTACTATAAGAATACAGCAGTAGAATATAAGGAGGAGACGTACAAATTCTTATAAAATGTGAAACTAACGAATGCACATGAATGCAAATTATTATTACCTAGGCATCTCAACATCCTAACATAATTTATGTAATATTTAGAAGTATTAAAGGAACGACTTTTGATGAATGTTTCTTGAAGATGAGGGCTTCAAATTTGCTTACTGGGCTGAGGGTTGGTTTACATTTTAAAAGACCTGTGAAGGGGTCAAAAGGATGAGTCAATTAGAGATGATTTGGTCTCCTCCTACCAGACTTGCCCAGTGCCTACAAAATCAAGCCTAAACAGTACTTCCCAAAGGGGCAGTTCCTCACTAATCATCACCAGTGAATATTTGTGGGGCCTCTACCTATGGCAGTGGTGACAGAGCTGTGGCATCCTTATGTTGGTTCATTAATCTACAGCATACATGGTGTAGGCGGGCATTTGTTTCTGCTGTCTTTATTTGAAAAAAATCAGGTTTGTGAACTTGGGTTGATAAGTTCATGTTTTTGCAATCACCAAAAGCTTGTCTTTGACAGGCATCATTCAAGGTTCCCTAGAGCAGAGGTGTCCGTGTTGACTGTAGACCCAATGGGAGATGACAGATGGGTAAAGGGAGTTAATTGTATACAAAACTTTGCCCGCACGTGTGTCTGGATCCACTGTCCGGATCCACTTCTAGGCGAGGGGCTCCTGGCTGCCATCAGGTTCTCTGGGGAGAATGTAACTTCTGTGATGATAGTACTTCTGTGACAATACATCCTCACTCTAGAGAAGGGTGTTTTTGGGGCCCACACTGTGTGTGATATGGAAGAATGCTCAACGTAAGAGATGTTCTGAATGTCAAGTCAATATGGGAAGCTCTTTTCGAGACTTTTTCCCCTTTTCTCAGAAGATATCCCATTTTTATTACTTTTGACTTCTACATTTATCATTTTCCTTATTACTTCAAGTGTTTTGACATTTTTAAAAGGCTAAACTGTGTTATGTTTAGCAATCTGTGAAATAGCGCAGTGATTCACGTCTAACATGTAACCGCTTCCACAGATGTATTCCTGTTTATTAAAAACTAATTTAGAATTGCACTTCCTATTAGATCATCAAGTCTCTACCCAGGATCCTCATCTAATCTTCAGGATGATTTTCTAAAAATCTCAAGGTGACACTACATTTCACAATATATCAATAAATAATTTACAATTTTTACCAATCATACCACAATCCTGGATAGTTACTACCATCACAGCTTAAAAAATGAAACTCAACCCCATTTTGTTTTGTAGTCTTGATTTCAAAGTCATAGCAAATAAATCTGTAACTCTTTAAAACAGATGGTCATTGCTCCAGAAATAATATAATGGTGAAAAATTTTTTTCAACTTATTTATCCAGATTGAGTCATTTGTCTTCTGTCTTTCTGTTGGGATAAAACATAGGCTAATTGTCTTGGGGCTATGAGACCAAAACCACTTTTTTAAATGCCACGTTAATGGTAATGTGTAAATTATACTCTGTGCCTATTTCAGTGTGGTTGCTTTCTCAGCAGTCATTAGTAATAGCTTCACTACTATCCACATACTTAAACAGTCATTTAAGTATGTGAAAATCTGAGTATAGCCCATTTGGTCTTTGTGATGTTCGAGAATATTTTAATGAATACTAAGAAGAAAGCTGTTATGAGAGGCCAGAATATAAGAGTTGGGACATTTGGTCTGGACTACATTGAACAAATTTAGCATTTACTTTAATTTGCGATCACATGAATGGTGGGTTGAAACATTCTGAAGAATTCTGAATTCTGAAGTTTTTTTAGGAAGACAGGGGTTGGGTTCAGGACCTATAACTGTCATGTGCTACACAGAACCCTGACATCATGATCCACAAAATTCTATTCTAGGTTTTGCAGATCATAACGAAGGTTAAACAATAGGATTTCCTGAAGAAGCTAATCTTATAAATGATAAAGTGATTAAAATATTTGGGGGGCAAGTTAATGTTTAAGAAGAGGATTGTTAATTTAGAATTCAGGCAAGTTATGTGGGATACTCAGGTTAAAGGGCAGAGATTTTAAATCAGTACATATCTTCAGTACTTTCTTTGATCATCCAGATAAAGAACTGTTACAGATTTATTTTGTTTATTAGGACAGAACAATTTGGTGGTAACTTACATTTGGTTCACCTTTAAATCTGTGTAATAGTAAAGCTGGAATCCTTCACATTTCCATTATTTAATAGGATGACTAGTGTGATGTGAATATCTATTTAACCATTTATGTTAGACATAAGAGAGGAATATGCATAGAACTAAACCAACATCTTTGGGGCTACAATACTGAGTAATATCTTAGATAATTCTGGATCCTCTTGCAAACCACAAAGTAGGCAGTATTTTGCACAAAGTCCAAAAAACAGAACAAAATAAAACACAACAGAGTGTGTGTGTGTGCGTGTGTGTGTTTACTTGAGTCCTCTAGGGAAAATGTTTTTTAATTGGAGTCATTTCCCAATACACATTACAACTTGTTGTCTCTTCTCATAAGATCTCTAATATTTATCAAGGAATGTTTGTTGCTGTGGTGGTAGGGGAGACAGGATAAGATTGTGAGAAATATTTCAATGGATTGTTGGTGTTTAATCCCTTATCCAGACTCTAAAGCCAGACTCTGCTGGCTCCTCAAAACTTACTACACTCTAAACGACATCTGTTATCTCTTCACACTGCAATGATTCAAATTTGGTTGCTTGAAAAAATGATACCTTAACAAGAAGAAGAAAGTCATTAAGAGACAACTGATTTAGGATAGGAAAGATTAATGTCATTTAAAGTACTGAAGTTCAAAGCGTAAAGTGGATATTTACCTAGAGGAAGATGTCCAGCGGGAATTGTGAAGGGGGAACAGAAGCTTATGACTGAAAGGCTTAACAATATATTCATAAATCACTCTTGAGTTTAAGAGAGTGAACAAGATCAGTCGGAGAGAAGGATTATTAACCTGGGGTCAGTGAATCCCCTAGGGTATTCATGAACTCCTGAATTTATATCAAAAATGTTATAAGAATCTGTTCCTTTAAAAAGGGCCCATAACTTAAATAGATTCCCAAAAGGGGCTATGATCCAAAAATTGTTTTTAGAAGTTGGACCAAGGAAACAACAAATGAACATATAAAAAAAGGACTTGAATAATGTGGATAGTGAAGAGACATTTGATAAAAGGCATTAAACCATTTCTTGAAAGCCAATGACGTGCCAGGCAATGTCTCAGGGAATTTCATATAGAATGTCTCATTTAATCTTCTCAACAGTCCTGTGAGGCTGAGATCACTAACATGGTTTTACACATGAGATAAATGAAGCTCAGAGATTAAAAGGATTTCTCAAAATCCAACAGTAACTAAGCAACAGGGCAATTCCTGTTTGGAGAGCATGATTCCAAGTTTGGTGCTCAGTATCATAACTACAGAAGAACTAGAGAGAAGAGTGGTAGGAAAACAAAAATGTGCGAATACCAGGATACACATTATCAAGTAGGAAACAGTAACAAAGACAATTTTCTGCAGCCTGAAGTAGATCTGACAGGATGCATGTCCATGGAATATGATGATAACAAAATTTAGCTGCAAGTATTTTTAACAATCAAGTCAGGGAAACCCCCAGCACACTGAAATCTATTGATAAGTTGAAAAATAATTCCCTTGACTATTAAAAATCATCATTAAGATATTATTCAAAAACTTTTAATAATAGTTTCATTCATTCTTTCAGCCTCCTTGGTGAAAGGTACTGCATTATAAAGCAGTTCAAACAACTCCAATAAGTTTTTCATTATGGTCGTGTTGTGTTTGAGTACTGAACATTTTCAAGAAAATCATTACACAACATATGCAATGAACAATATTGAAATGTATGAAACATGCTATTATATCTTCAATTCACTGAATTGAGATGATCTAGAAAATGAACTTGGAAATAACCTAGTTAAAGAGTAAAAGCATCTTTATGTGTTAAATGCAGGTTAACTGATAGTGAAAAAAGAAACTTTTACCAATGAAAATGTAACTTTTATAGTTTGAGACACAAAAACTGAATATTACTGTTTTCTTTAATATTTTTTAAAAATAAACTTATTCTTTCAGAAAGATCAGGCTAGCACCATTTAAATCTCTTGACCAGTATCGATATCAGTAAAATCAAGAAAGCCAACATCATGTGTTTCACAACATAATGCAACAGAAAGTACACAACAACATCTATGAGATATTTTGGCCTAAAAAATTAAACCTGAATCTCATAGAACCATTAGTCTAACTATCAATTTATAAGAAGTATAGAGGATAGAGGAACAAGTTAAATAATACCACAAGGAAGGAATAAGTCAAACTTGGAACATGGGACAAATAGCCAAGTTCTCCCCAGTAAACCAATGGCATTAAAAAAAAGAAGAAGAAAGAAAAAGTAAAAGAAAGGGATAATTGTGATGATATAAAAGAGACTTAAGAAACAGAAAACCCAACCAAATGTAGAGAACTTTTTGGATCCTGATTTGAACGTGTAGCATTTCTTGAATCTGAGGAATCATGTCTTTTGTTAATTCAGAAAAATTCATAGCCATTATCGCTCTTCAACATGTCTATTAACTACTTCCATGTCTTTTCTGTCTTAATTGTATGCTGCAGGGTGGGTAACTCCTTCGTTTTATCTTACAGTTTACTAATCCTCTCTTCAGGTGTTTCTGATCTCCTATTTAACCCATCCACAGAAGTTTTTATTTCTGATATAAATATATTTCAGATGAAATATATTTTGTGAATATATTTCGTTATTTATAGTTCTTTTGGGTTTTTTTCTCTACTCTGCCATTTTTACAGTGTCTGTTTGCTTTAGGGTTTTGATTCTCTTTTATGTTTTTAATTTTTTTAATAATAATTATTTCCTCACCTGTATCAGAAGTTTTGTGGGGTTTAAGCACACTTGTCATTACACTGTTGACTCTGACTCGTGCCACTTTATGCCTTTGATAATTTAGGATAATAAACTCATCTTCAGAAGCCATCTTCAGTGGCTCCTAATTGATGGGAAGTCTAAATAGCTAGAGTTAAGGACATAACATTCCAGAGAGGTTTTGCATTTGCTTCTCCCCAGAGACCCTGCATTGCTGCCTTGGGACTATCCTGACTATTAACTTGTCCATTTACTGATTCTTGTATCTCATAGTAGCGTGTTATGGCACAGAACCTTAACTAAAAATCCCTAGGGGACACTATTTGCCTCCTAAGCCCAGACCAAGACAATCAAGATTCTTATTATCCATCCTAGCAAGTAAGCAGATTTTTCACTCCATATATAGCCCTCTGAGATTTCTGCCTATTTTATGTTGCATTTCTAGTTGATTGAGGAAGGAGGGCTTTCATTTTATCTAGTTCACTGTTTATCCAAAATTATAAGATTCTCTTTATTGGTCTTCAAAACTTGAAATTTGGGCTTCCCTAGTGGCGCAGTGGTTGAGAGTCTGCCTGCTGATTGATGCAGGGGACACGGGTTCGTGCCCCGGTCCGGGAGGATCCCACATGCCATGGAGCAGCTGGGCCCATGAGCAATGGCCACTGAGCCTGCGCGTCCAGAGCCTGTGCTCCGCAACGGGAGAGGCCACAGCAGTGAGAGGCCCACGTGCCACAAAAAAAAACAAAAAACAAAAAACTTGAAATTAAAAAATCAACAGAGATTTAATTATAGGTATCAAAAAATGTCAGTTTTATTAGTTTGGCTATATAAAAGTAAAGTACAGTCTTCAAAATATGGAGGAAGATAGGGAGGGTAGGTTGTATTCTCTATTACTGTCACATTATGATGGGAATTGAGAAATATAATCTATAGTTGATATAACAAGAAACTGAGGTTTCAATGGATTATTCATAATTAAATATATAAATATGAATATAACAAAAATAAACTAAAAATAGATATATAACTATTTAGAGGAGAGAGAAAGGAAAGTGAACTTATTTGAGCTAACTCCCAGAAAATTTAGTTAGGATGTGACAATGGGTTTGAATAGGATTATGGTAAGATTAGGTTGTTCCCAAGACCATGAAGTGAAGTTGGAGGGGTAGCTCACTGGAGTTGAGGAGGTCAAGGAAGGGTTGTAGACTAAAATGTTGAAATTGAGAAAGAACACATAATCATAGTAGGAATGGAACGATATCATGGAACGAAGGAGGGAGGGATATGCATGTGGGTAAACAGGAAGACACTGGAGATTACTAAGTACTTTTGTTCACATTCTCACAATGCTAGAAGGTAGATAAGGTATCAAGCTATTATTTATAATTTTGCAAATAAAAAGTCATACTCAGAGACACTGAGTAACTTCACAAAGATCACATATTTATTTAGTGACAGATCTGGGGCTGCACAAAACCTTCTGATTATATATCTAGTAGAAAATCAGCACCCATTTTATTTAAAATAAAATAAATTTTATCCTGGATGAGAACATAGGTAGAGGAATGAAAGCTAAGAATCCTTTCTGGAAACATGAGAAAAACAAAACGATTCTAAAAATAATGAGGGGGAACCTTCAAGATGGTGGAGGAGTAAAACGTGGAGATCACCTTCCTTCCCGCAAATACATCAAAAATACATCTACATGTGGAACAACTCCTACAGAACACCTATTGAACGCTGGCAGAAGACCTCAGACTCCCCAAAAGGCAAGAAAATCCCCACATACCTGGGTAGGGCAAAAGAAAAAGGAAAAAACAGACAAAAGGTTAGGGACAGGACCTGCACCAGTGGGAGGGAGCTGTGGAGGAAAAGTTTCCACGCACTAGGAAGCCACTTCACTGGTGAAGACGGGGGGTGGGTGGGGGTGAAGCTTCAAATCCATAGCGGAGAGCGCAGCAACAGGGGTACAGAGGGCAAAGCGGAGAGATTCCCGCACAGAGGATCAGTGCCAACCAGCACTCACCAGCCTGAGAGGCTTGTCTGCTCACCCACCATGGCGGGTGGGGGCTGGGAGCTGAGGCTCAGGCTTCAGACGTCAGACCCCAGGGATAGGACCGGGGTTGGCTGCGTGAACACAGCCTGAAGGGGGCTAGTGCACCACAGCTAGCCGGGAGGGAGTCCAGGAAAAAGTCTGGAGCTGCCGAAGAGGCAAGAGACCATTGTTTTGGGGTGCACAAGGAGAGGGGATTCCTTCCCTGTCTGCCCACAGAAAGCAGAGCACTACCTAAACGCACTCCAGAGAAAGGCACAAGCCACAGCTATCAGCTTGGATGCCAGAGATGGCCATGAAACGCTAACAATGCTGCTGCAGCCACCAAGACTCCTGTGTGCAAACACAGGTCACTATCCAGACCCCCCCCAGAAGCCTGTGCAGCCTGACACGGCTGGGGTCCCGTGATCCAGGGACAACTTCCCCAGAAGAACACGTGGCGTGCCTCAGGCTGTTGCAACATCATGCTGGCCTCTGCCACTGCAGGCTCGCCCTGCATTCCAATTATGACTATCATACCCCTCCATCCCTCCAGCATAGTGAGCCAGAGCCACCTAAGTAGCCACTGCTTTAACGCCATCCTGTCTGGGTGGGAACAGAAGCATGAGGGCGACCTACACACAGAAGTGGGGCCAACACCAAAGCTAAACGCCAGGACCTGGGCAAACAAAGAAGAAAAAGGCAACTTCTCTGTGCAGCCTCAGGAGCAGCGGATTAAATCCCCACAATCAACTTGATGAACCCTGCATCTGTGGAATACCTGAATAGACAATGAATCGACCCAAAATTGAGGCGGTGGACTTTGGGAGCAACTGTAGACTTGGGGTTGGCTGTGGGTGACTGACTTATTTCTGATTTTTATGTTTATCTTAGTATAGTTTTTACTGCTTCTTATAATTGCTGGATTCGTTTACTGGTTTGGTTCATCTATTCTTTTTTTTATTACATTTTTAAAAATAATTCTTTCTATTTTTATTTTAATTATTTATTTTCTTTCTTTTTTTCTGCAATTTCTTCTGAGCCATGTGGCTTACACGCTCTTGGTGCTCCAACCTGGTGTCAGGCCTGAGCCTCTGAGGCAGCAGAGCCAAGTTCAGGACACTGGACCACCAGAGACCTACCAGCCCCACATAATATCAATCGGCGAGAGCTCTGCCAGAGAGCTCCTTCTCAATGGTAAAACCCAGCTCCACCCAATGGTCAGCAAGCTCCAGTGCTGGATGTCCCATGCCAAACAACTAGCAAGATAGGAGCACAACCCCACCCATTAGCAGAAAGGCTGCTTAAAATCATTCTATGTTCACAGACACCCCAAAACACACGACCGGATGAGCCCCACCCACCAGAACACAGGAGCTAGTCCCCTCCACCAGGAGGTCTACACAAGCCACTGAAACAACCTTACCCAGTGGGGGCAGACACCAAAACAAAGGGAAGTACAAACCTGAAACCTGTGAAAAGGAGACCCCAAACACAGTAAGTTAAGCAAAATGAGAAGACAGAGAAACACACAGCAGATGACGGAGCAAGGTAAAAACCCACCAGACCAAACAAATGAAGAGGAAATAGGCAGTCTACCTGAAAAACAATTCAGAGTAATGATAGTAAACATGACCCAAAATCTTGAAACTAGATTGGAGAAAATACAAGAAACGTTTAACAAGCACCTAGAAGAACTAAAGAGCAAACAAACCATCATGAACACAATAAATAAAATTAAAAATTCTCTAGAAGGAATCAATAGCATAATAACTTAGGCAGAAGAATGGATAAGTGACCTGGAACATAAAATAGTGGAAAAAACTACTGCAGAGCAGAATAAAGAAAAAAGAATGAAAAGAACTGAGGACAGTCTCAGAGTCCTCTGGGACAACATTAAACACACCAACATTCAAATTATAGGGGGTCCAGAAGAAGAAGAGAAAAACAAAGGGTCTGAGAAAATATTTGAAGAGATTATAGTTGAAAACTTCCCTAACATGGGAAAGGAAATAGTCAGTCAAGTCCAGGAAGTGCAGAGAGTCCCATACAGGATAAATCCAAGGAGAAACACACCATGACACATATTAATCAAACAGTCAAAAATTAAATACAAAGAAAAAATATTAACAGCAGCAAGGGAAAAGCAACAAATAACATACAAGGGAATGCCCATAAGGTTAACAGCTGACCTTTCCACAGAAACTCTGCAGCCAGAAGGGAGTGGCAAGACATATTTAAAGTGATGAAGGGGAAAAACCTAAAACCAAGATTACTCTACCCAGCAAGGATCTCATTCAGATTTGACAGAGAAATTAAAACCTTTACAGACAAGAAAAAGCTAAGAGAATTCAGCACCACCAAACCAGCTTTACAATAAATGCTAAATGAACTTCTCTAGGCAGGAAACACTGGAGAAGAAAAAGACCTATAATAGCAAAACTAAAACAATTAAGAAAATGGTAATAGGAGCATACATACTGATAATTTCCTTAAATGTAAATGGATTAAATGCTCCCACCAAAAGACACAGACTGGTTCAAAGGATACAAAAACAAGACCCATATATATGCTGTCTACAAGAGACCCACTTCAGACCTAGGGACACATACAGACTAAAAGTGAGGGGATGGAAAAAGATATTCCATGCAAATGGAAACCAAAAGAAAGCTGGAGTAGCAATTCTCAGATCAGATGAAATAGGCTTTAAAATGAAGACTATTACAAGAGACAAAGAAGGACACTACATAATGATCAAGGGATCAATCCAAGAAGAAAATATAACAATTGTAAATATTTATGCACCCAACATAGGAGCACCTCAATATAAGGCAAATGCTAACAGCCATAAAAGGGGAAATCAACAGTAGCACAAGAATAGAATGGGACTTTAACACACCACTTTCACCAATGGACAGATCATCCCAAATGAAAATAAATACGGAAACACAATCTTTAATGACACATTAGACAAGATGGATTTAACTGATATTTAAAGGACATTCCATCCCAAAACAACAGAATACACTTTTTTCTCAAATGCTCATGGAACATTCTCCAGGATAGACCATATCTTGGGTCACAAATCTAGCCTTGGTAAATTTCAAAAAAAAAATTGAAATTTTATCCAGTATCTTTTCTGACCACAATGCTATGAGACTAGATATCAATTACAGGAAAAAATGTAAAAAATACAAACACATGAAGGCTAAACAATATGCTACTAAATAACCAAGAGATCACTGAATAAATCAAAGAGGAAATCAAAAAATACCTACATATAAATGACAATGAAACCATGACGACCCAAAACATTTGGGATGCAGCAAAAGCAGTTCTAAGAGGAAAGCTTATAGCAATACAATCCTACCTCAAGAAGCAAGAAAAATCTCAAATAAACCTTTCACTTAAAGCAATTAGAGAAAGAAGAACAAAAAAAGCCCCAAAATTAGCAGAAGGAAAGAAATCATAAAGATCAGATCAGAAATAAATGAAAAGGAAATGAAGGAAATGATAGCAAAGATAAATAAAACTAAAAGCTGGTTCTTTGAGAAGATAAAAAAAATTGATAAAGCATTAGCCAGACTCATCAGAAAAAAAGGGAGAAGACTCAAATCAACAGAATTAGAAATGAAAAAGGAGAAGTAACAACTGACACTGCAGAAATACAAAAGATTATGAGAGCTTACTACAAGCAAAGATATGCCAATAAAATGGACAACCTGGAAGGAATGGACAAATTCTTAGAATAGCACAACCTCTGAGACTGAACCAGGAAGAAAAAGAAAATATAAACCGGCCAATCACAAGCACTGAAATTGAGACTGTGATTAAAAATCTTCCAACAAAAAAAGCCCAGGACCAGATGGCCTCACAGGTGAATTCTGTCAAACATTTAGAGAAGAGCTAACACGTATCGTTCTCAAACTCTTCCAAAATATAGCAGAGGGAGGAACACTGCCAAACTTATTCTACGAGGCCAGCATCACCCTGATACCAAAACCAGAAAAAGATGTCACAAAGAAAGAAAACTACAGGCCAATGTCACTGATGAACACAGATGCAAAAATCCTCAAAAAAATACTAGCAAACAGAATGCAACAGCACATTAAAAGGATCATACACCATGATCAAGTGGGATTTATCCCAGGAGTGCAAGGATTCTTCAGTATACACAAATCAATCAATGTGATACACCACATCAACAAACTGAAGGAGAAAAACCATATGATCATCTCAATAGATGCAGAAAAAGCTTTTGACAAAATTCAACACACATTTATGATAAAAAGTCTCCAGAAAGTAAGCACAGAGGGAACCTACCTTAATATAATAAAGGCCACTTATGACAAACCCACAGCCAACATCATTCTCAATGGTGAAAAAGTGGGACCATTTCCTCTAAGATCAGGAACAAGACAAAGTTGCCCACTCTCACCACTATCATTCAACATAGTTTTGGAAGTTTTAGCCACAGCAATGAGAGAAGAAAAAGAAATAAAAAGAATCCAAATCAGAAAAGAAGTAAAGCTGTCACTGTTTGCAGATGACATGATACTATACATAGAGAATCCTAACGATGCTACCAGAAAACTACTAGAGCTAATCAATGAATTTGGTAGAGTAGCAGGATACAAAATTAATGCACAGAAATGTCTTTCATTCCTATACACTAATGATGAAAAATCTGAAAGAGAAATTAAGGAAACTCTCCCATGTACCATTGCAACATAAAGAATAAAGTACCTAGGAATAAACCTACCTAAGGAGACAAAAGACCTGCATGCAGAAAACTATAAGACACTGATGAAAGAAATTAAAGATGATACCAACAGATGGAGAGATATACCATGTTCTTGGATTGGAAGAATCAACATTGTGAAAATGACTCTACTACCCAAAGCAATCTACAGATTCAATGCAATCCCTATCAAACTACCACTGGCATTTTTCACAGAACTAGAACAAAAAATTTCACAATTTGTATAGAATCACAAAAGACCCCAAATAGCCAAAGCAACCTTGAGAAAGAAAAACAGAGCTGGAGGAATCATGCTCCCTGACTTCAGACTATACTACAAAGCTACAGTAATCAAGACAGTATGGTACTGGCACAAAAACAGAAATATAGATCAATGGAACAGGAAAGAAAGCCCAGTGACAAACGAATGCACATATGGTCACCTTATCTTTGATAAAGGAGGCAAGAATATACAGTGAAGTATAGACAGCTTCTTCAATATGTGGTGCTGGGAAAACTGGACAGCTACGTTTAAAAGAATGAAATTAGAACACTCCCTAACACCATACACAAAAATAACCTCAAAATGGATTAAAGGCCTAAATGTAAGGCCAGACACTATCAAACTCTTAGAGGAAAACATAGGCAGAACACTCTATGACATAAATCACAGCAAGACCCTTTTTGACCCACCTCCTAGAGAAATGGAAATAAAAGCAAAAATAAACAAATGAGACCTAATGACACTTAAAAGCTTTTGCACAGCAAAGGAAACCATAAACAAGACCAAAAGACAACCCTCAGAATGGGAGAAAATATTTGCAAATGAAGCAACTGACAAAGGAGTAATCTCCAAAATTTACAAGCAGCTCATGCAGCTCAATATCAAAAAAACAAACAACTCAATCCAAAAATGGGCAGGAGACCTACATAGACATTTCTCCAAAGAAGATGTACAGATTGCCAACAAACACATGAAAGAATGCTCAACATCATTAATTGTTAGAGAAATGCAAATCAAAACTCCAATGAGATATCATCTCACACCAGTCAGAATGGCCATCATCAAAAAATCTACAAACAATAAATGCTGGAGAGGGTGTGGAGAAAAGGGAACCCTCTTGCACTGTTGGTGGGAATATAAATTGATACAGCCACTATGGAGAACAGTATAGAGTTTCCTTAAAAAACTAAAAATAGAACTACCATACGACCCAGGAATCCCACTACTGGGCATATACCCGGAGAAAACCATAATTCAAAAAGAGTCATGTACCAAAATGTTCACTGCAGCTCTATTTACAATAGCCAGGACATGGAAGTAACCTAAGTGTCCATCAACAGATGAATGGATAAAGAAGATGTGGCACATATATACAATGGAATATTACTCAGCCATAAAAAGAAATGAAATTGAGTCATTTGTAGTGAGGTGGATGGACCTAGAGTCTGTCATACATAGTGAACTAAGTCAGAACCAGAAAAACAAATACCGTATGCTAACACATATATATGGAATCTAAAAAAAAAAAACAAAAGAACAGGGTCATGAAGAACCTAGGGGCAAGACGGGAATAAAGACGCAGACCTACTAGAGAATGGACTTGCGGATACGGGAAGGGGGAAGGGTAAGCTGTGACAAAGTGAGAGAGAGGCATGGACGTATATACACTACCAAACGTAAAATAGATAGCTAGTTGGAAGCAGCTGCATAGCACAGGGAGATCCACTCGGTGCTTTGTTACTGCCTGGAGGGGTGGGATAGGGAGACGCAAGAGGGAAGAGATTTGGGGATATATGTATATGTATAACTGAATCACTTTGTTATAAAGCAGAAACTAACACACCATTGTAAAGCAAGTATACTCCAATAAAGATGTTTTAAAAAATTCCTTTTAAATAAATAAAACTAAGCAAAGGTAAATGATAGTGGCTTAATAGTTTATGAAGCTGTTGAAAGACGTCAACAGACCCCAGAAGAATGTAAGTCCAAAAAATAGTATCTAAGGCTATGATATTTGAAGGCAAAAGCCTAGGTTGGAATCCCAGTGCTGCCGTGTATTAGCTGAGCAACTTGGGGCAAGTATTTAAGCTCTTTGTGTTTGTTTCCTCAAGTGTAAAATGGGAAAGAACTTTAAGTTGTGTGAGTGTAATTACCACATACTATATCAAATAAATAAAGTTATGGAATGCGTTAGACAAGAGCAGTGGTTCTAAACTTTTTCCAGCTACAGAATCCTATGCACAAATGAAATTTTACTCCAAGACTCAACTTGTAGAATAGATAAAAGTAGTGTTGTCCTCGTTGAGTGAGGGTTGGAGAGGCAACGAGCTGACCACTAGGACTCTGAGGCAGAGTTTGAAAATCACCATCAGATTAGGAGGTTTCTAGAGCTCTTTCTAGGAAATAAACTTCTATGCACCTGTTTACTTGGGTTGGCATGTTGAATTAAACCATAGTTAGTTTAAACAATGATTGAGAACACTAAAGATTCTTGCTCTTATGTTTATCGGTCTTTTAAAAATTTCATTGTCCAATTGCAAATTAAGATTAACAATTATATTTAATAGAAAATAAATAGAATAATGAAAGTGAGCTCTAAGTTCCACTCTGTTTATTCTTGTCTCAGCTCACCCAGGCATCTGAGCCTCAGATGACAACTCCAACTGAGATGATGACGTATGAAGGCAAAACTGCTTGGGTTAGAACCTGAAGGAAAGTGACCAGCCTGACACAGGCCAGCCCTCCAATCACAGTTGATAGCAAAATTCACAAAGGCTTATAAGTCAAGTGACTCTTTGATGATCAGGTGCCTACATCCACACTGGCAACATTCAAGGTGGCAAATTACATGAGCTAAACAAATTATTATGTTTAACAACCAAAATATTTGCTTCCAATAGAAAGAGCTTTAGTATTTCTAAAGGCAATTCCATGTGGGTTTTTTTTAATTGTTAATAAACTTTTTCTGGGTCTATAGACACACACTAACGTTTCATGAACATTCTGAATGACAATCCCTAGGAGAAGCCAGTACAAATGTTGTGGCAGTTAAAATTATTTTAATTCTGTGGCATTTTCTCTGAAAAAAAAAAGTAAACATAGTTAGCAAGGTTTAAAAATACAGATATACACTTAATAATGTATGTGTGGTAATTTGTGTGTATAAGTAAAATTTACATATATTGAAAAAAAGACATATATGGAATCAGAACTCTCAAAATTCTGGTCCCTTAGAAAGACCTAGTATTCCAACTGTGGAAGAAACCTCCATCTAACAAGTGGGAAATGGCTGAACACTGGATTTTTTTAGACTTAGCTTTTTGTCCAAATAATATATATTTGAATATTCATGTCAAAAAAGCTACTTTTCAAAAAATAAAACTAAGCAATTTTCACTATTTTTGTTTGCCATGTTTTGCTTTTCTGATTGGAAAATTGTTTGTTGGTGCCAGTCATGTCTTTAATTAGTGTCATATTTCATCTGCAAGTATATTTATTGACCTAAAATAAGATGTCCTTAGCTGGTAGGACATGTCATGCTGTGTTAGAAGCAGAATTATGAAGTATTTCTGGAAACTAGGTGTCTGGATGTCCATTGCATGAGGAAAGGATCTCATTGTAGCAGCTGCTGGTCCTGACCTTGACATTCATGGACAGAAGTCCCAAAGGTTTTCTGCTCTTTGATTTGCTTTGCAACCAAAGCGACCCTTGGCTTTCATTATTTATCAAGTCATTTGTCACAGCACAGATGCATAATGCAGAGATGAGTTTTAAATTGTAGACCCTGAATCCTGCAGACTCGGGTTCATGTGAGGAGAGAAGCCTCTCTCATGGATATTTCCTTCTAGTTATAGTGACAAAAAATTAGAGAGAAGGTGTACTATACCATAGCTGTGTTTTAAACAAGGTAGTGCGAGCAAGTGAAGACAACTTTCTTCCTAGGTTATAATGCCCTCAGAACTTTTCTTTCTGCTCTAGAGAGTTTAATTACTATTTTAGTAGATACATTTTAGGAAGATATTTATAGAGCACAGAAAAGAAATAGAACTGACCTGAGGAATAGGTTTTGTGAAATAATTTCGGTCAACAGGGTAGTTCTAAAGGGTGACTAGAAGTGTGAAGTTATTACCCTCCCAAAACAACCCCCCAAAAAGTAAAAACAGTTTCTTTCTTATCCAAATGCGACTTTGAGTAAGACTTGCTGCCCACACGTGCAACCAAATTGTCCCCCACCTCCCAAGTAGCTATTCCAGTGTTACCGTTACTAACTCGCTAACCCGGGACTATAATTTCTCATTTTCTAACATCACGTTCACTGTCAAGGACTTGTAAAGTCCCAGTTACATAGGAAAACAGAAGAGGGCATGATGAAAGAATTTTGAAATACCAACAGAAAATTCAGCAGCAAAACACAGCTGGGGCTCCAATCTGATCGACTAAGAGTTCAGAAATATATCCTCAATTAGGACCTCTTTTCAGTCCAATGAGGTATATATTGTTTCCCAGAATTCTCCTCCTTTATTCTTTTTTTTTTTTTGTACTCTTTTTCCATGTAAATTGTGCAAAATCATCTCTTGGCATTTTTCCGTGCCTTATATAATCCTTTTGGAAAATTCCTGGCTATTTTTCTCTCACAGACCCAAGAACAGCTGCTTAATCAAAAAAAAAAAAGCTTAAATTTTACCAATGATGAACTGAAGGTAGAAAATACCACTCTTTTATGAATAATCATAAAGTAATAACACCGAACATTTATTGCATGCTTCCTATATGCTAGGTAGTGTGCTCAACAGTGAGGTTATCATGATAATGGGGGATTTACTTGAGGAAAGGATGTGATGGGGAAGATGACAAGGCAGGGCCTTCCATGGAGAACATCAAGTGCAAAGCCACGGAGGCTTGAGCTCCCATGGCACAGTGGAGAGCCGCAAGCCATTCCCTATGTCTGGAGGAAGTGACATTAGATAAAGAAGGAATATATGCACATTTATGTTTACCTATGCATAAAATATACTTGAGAGGATCCCAAGAAATTTAACATTGGTTTGCCTGGGAAAAAAACACTCATCTGGGGTGGATGAGATTCTTTGTGTCATTTAATATCCTACCTCATATTTTTCAATCAAGAAACTAATAATAAAAGCACTCAATGAGATGTTTCATTAAGATTACTACTGCAGTATCATGAAAAATACATTTTCTGGGAAGAGGAAAGAGTCTTATGCTGTGCAGAAGGGGAACAATTTAAGAAGGATAGGAATAACTCTATGGGCAACAGGAAATGAAATAAACAGGAATATGGTCAATAATTGCTGACAAATTCTCCATGAATTTGTGGAGAATTTCCCCCACCATTGATTGGCAACCTTCGTACCACTGCCAGTGAGCTAGTGGTCAGGAAGTGAACTCATTGAATATGGATCAAGCACGAGGAGGCATGCAAGTTGTGGGGATTGGAGAGAAAGGGGAGGTAGTCATGCACTATAGGATTTTTATTGCTTAAGGTTGTAAAACCAGGAGAGAAGTGATGAAATGAGTAAGCAATGACTGGAAATTCTATAGGTGCAAAGAACAAATGTGGCGGAAATAAAGGCGGGAAAGAGCCAGAGGAAGAGAGGTCTTAGTCAGCAAAAGAGACAAGGTTTACTATTTCGGAGAGGAGCATAGGTGTGGCCATGGGAGATGCTGGCTGAAGAGCCATGAAGGTAAAACTTAGTAGAACTGGGCGGGTCAAGGAACTTCATGTCTTCAATGGTTAACGTGGCTTTTACTGTTGTGTTGCCTAGAATGACCTTAGGACCTGGGATTTCTGGTTCATGACCATAAAGAGGTATTCTTCACATTGACCTGGAATTAATTTATCTGCAGCTGGGATAACCCTGAGAATACAGATGGTTTGGTAGAAGCAGTAAAGCAGAAAATAAATCTTTTTAATGGAATACAGATGCATGAATAACCAGTGGTGAAAGTCTCGGGGAAGACTTGCCAAAGAAGCGACAGTTGAAGCAGTTCTTGAAGTTTAAGTAAGAATTCAACTGGAAAAAAAAAACCCTTGGGGAAAGCATTACAGCCTGAACGAAGGGACGCTGGGGTCTCTGTATCTGTCCTGTGAATGACTTAGTTTGAAATCTGAATTCTGAAAATTGTTCTTTCATCCTCATATGCAAGCCATTCTTTGACTGGTCTTTTCTTTTAGGCAAATTCACCCCCTTCTTTGTGGGGCACATACTAGTTGGCACATAATAAATAAGTGGGCACTTACGAGATTTATTTGTTTCATGTTCCACTTATTTTTATTTGTTTATTTCCCACATGAAGGAGACAGTAGTACAGCCTAGCAATTAGAGGAGAAATTCTTTAAAGTGGCTGCAAATTATATAATGAGTACATTGTAAATGTAACTCAAATGATTAGAATTTGAATGAAGGTTGCTTTTTGAAATTCAACATCTAAGAAGTGTCTATAGCACTTGGAGGAGGAATTGGTCAAATGTCCTGGGGTGAGGCTTTAAAATACGTAATTCAAGAGGAACTGGTGTGTATGGTTTGTGGAGCTGGTGATGAGTTGGCAGGCCAAAATAATTTGTAAAATGTATTATACCTCCAACAACTATACATCAAGATAAAGCACAGAGCATTGGAGCTCCTACTCCAGTATCAAATATCTGAGACCATATTTTAAATTTCAATATGGCATGCAATTCTTAGCCATTCCTTTCAACAGCTAAAGCTTTAAATAAGATGTCGGTATAAACATATAATTGTCAATCACAAACACTCGGTATAAACATATAATTGTCAATCACAAACACTCCAGAGATAGGTTTTGTTCATGGCTCATCTCGCTGACCCTTAAGCAGTATGTTAATAAAATAAATAACATGAATTTTCTTTGCTACTGACACAACACAAATGGTTCCTCACTTTTGACACATAGCTAATTATAACGCTCTTCAAAATCATTACTAATAATTTTCAGATATTTTATGCAGATTAATTTCCTATACTTTAAGCTAAATAACCTTGGCCTCACGCTCTGTGTTTCTCCACTCCAAATGGAGGAATCTCATTTCCAGACAACTTCTAAGTCAGTAACTAATGCGACAGAAGGAAGGAGACAGAGAAGGTGAGGAAGAGAGTTTCTGCCTCGCTGCGCTTAGAGATGAACCGGAAGATGATAAGCATGACCTACACAGCCAGTGAGGATAACACAAGTGCTATCACAAGCAACGCATTGTGGGAATGTGGAAGAAGGGGAACTGAGTCCAAGGATTAAGGATCAGAAGAGGCTTCATGGAGGAGAGATTTTTTTGAATCATACTTGAGGACATGTGTATTTTCAGCAGATGAAAAGAGAGAAGAGAATAATCCAGGTTGCCATGACAGTTTGATTTAAGGAGAGACGCCTAAAATTGTAGGCAATATTGAGAAAATAGTGGGCGGTCCAATATCAGTCTAAGGCTGTTTGCACCCAGAAGGCTGTATATGTATATATTTTTAAAAGATTATTGAAATCTGGCTTGAAAATATATCAGAAAGGACCTCGAATAAATTTCTAACCAGTTTGGAATTTAATGGGAAAGTCCTAAATAAATTGTATAAGCTTGAAGTACAATGATGGTGTCTTATCTTCTAGGAAAAAAGTGTGTGTTTTATGATTTAGAAGATAATTTAGGTCAAGAAATCAAGACCTGAAAACAAATTCATTGTTCCAAAAACCGACTATAACAAGCAGCTCTCCAGTGTGTGTTATGAGGTTTTAAGGGCAGCTAGAAGGTAATAAAGGCTTAAAAAAGTTCACTGAGATAAATTCCACATTGACATTTTTATGTATGGACCTCATATTTTCTCCCACAAAGACTTGTGTCTGTAAGAGGTAGTCTGAGTGGTCATTTGTTAATGAGGTTTAATAAAATCTAGCTTCAAAACATGGATGAGTTAGGAACTTAAATTTAGGGGTCTAATAATCGGAAGTAGGTAAACTTTCCTTCCTCTTAAAAGAAGTTAATACACATGCTGCAAAATTGATGGGTATGGATTCATCTATTCCTTTCTCTCAGAATTTTTCCAACATTTACCTATTAGAAAATGAATACTAATTGAAAACGGGTGGTAAGAATAGCAATTGCCTCACCTTCCTAGTTCTAACCTAATGCAGCACCTACTGCAAAAATTAGATATTTTATGTAATAGTTGAGGTGCCAGTGACAGAAACTCAACACAAAATTATATACTGTTAAAACTGTTCAGTGACAAAACCAAGGAAACAGTGTAGATGGAGCTACGTTCTGGAGGGACTAGATCCAGGATATTGGGCACCATTAGGATTCGCTCTTTCTCCGTATCTCTGCTTTTTTCTGTTGGTGTAGATTTGCTATTTCTGCATGGCTAGAATCATGACCACAGACGATTCTGAGTTTTACATAAGGGTTCCTCCATTTCAAAACTGCTGACATTTTTAGCTGGATCATTCTTTGTTTGGGGGATCATGTTTTGTGGCATGTAGGGTGTTTAGCAGTTGCCCTGGCCTCTGACCACTAGCCTCCCCACCCCTGAGCTGTAACAACCAAAAAACAGACATTGCCAAATGTCCCCTGGGAGGAAAAAGTGTCCCCACTTGAGAATCACTGCCTTAATGTCAGGCTTAATGTCAGAGAAGAAGGAGCTGTTCATTCACAGAGCTTTCATTTGGAAAAATCCAACAGAATTGTTTTGGTCCTGTGTGCACCTCATACCCATCCTGAACCACACTTTTCGACAAGGAAAAAAAAGAAAAAAAGCTTTATGACTTTGGGTTGGGTCTTAGGACACATAAAGCACAAATTATAAAAGAAAAAAGTGGTAAATTGATCATCAAAATTAAAATTTTACTCTTTGAAATGCATTGCTAAGAACATGAAAACCACAGGCTGGCAAAACAAATATTTGATAAAGGGATTTGATCCAGAATATAGAATGAACTCTTACAGCTCATTTAAAAGAAGATGGGCAACCCGGTAAAACACTGGCAAAAGATGTGGACACCTCACAAAAGAAGACATGCAAATGAAAAATAAGCATAAGAAAAGATGTTCATCATCATTCATCATTAGAAAAATACACATGAACACCACAATGAGCTACGCCCACTAGAATGACTAAAATGGAAAGTACCAACTGTTGATGAAGATGCTGAGCAATTGGTGGGAATACACGAAGACAAAGATACAGCCACTGTGGAAAAGTTTGGCACTTTCCCATCAAGCTAAACATGTATTTATCTTAACATCCAGAAATTCCTCTTCCAGTCATTTCAGCACGAGAAATAAAGCATATGTCTACACAAAGACCTATATGCAAATATTCGCATAAGCTTTATTCATAATTGCCAAACTCTGGAAACAACTTATCAACTGATGAATAGATACATTGTTGGCCTTCCTTAAAATGGAATGTGTCTCTTTAAAATGGAATACAGCAACAAAAGGAAAACACTATTAATAAATGCAACGATATGGACAATTCTCAAAGTAATTATGCCAAATGGAAGAAGCATGATATAATATACCTTATACTATACATAATTCTATTCATTTAATATTCTGAAAAGCTAAAAGGAGAGAAATCATTTCCAAGATCTAAGTGTAGACGGAAAGAACTGACAATGTACAATGATTGTACTGGTGGTTACATGACTCTGTAGATGAGTCAATTTTCACCAAACTTTACACTTTAAAGGGGTGAATTTTACTGGGAATGTATGTAAATGATACCTCCATATATCTGACTTAAAACCAGATATAGGGACTTCCCTGGTGGTGCAGTGCTTAAGAATCTGCCTGCCAATGCGGGGGACATGGGCTTGATCCCTCATCCAGGAAGATCTCACATGCCATGGAGCAACTAAACCCATGCACCACAACCACTGAGCCTGCGCTCTAGAACCCGCGAGCCACAATTACTGAGCCCGCATGCCACAGCTACTGAAGCCCGCATGCCTAGAGCCCGTGCCCTGCAGTGAGAAGCCACCACGATGAGAAGCCCACACACTGCAGCGAAGAGTAGCCCCTGCTCGCCACAACTAGAGAAAGTCTGTGTGCAGCAATGAAGAGCCAACACAGCCAAAAATAAATAAATAAATAAATTTTAAAAAATTTAAAAAATAAAGTGTAAAGAAGAATTGCTGATCATATTCTTTAAAAAAAAAAAAAGGTACAATTTTTTTTTAAAAAACCACAACTCAACTCTAAATTTAATACACCTCCAAAGAAGTCAATACTGTCCTCATACAATGACTTCATTAATTTGTCCCTTCATTCATCCAACAATTTTCTATGTAATATCTACTGCTTGCCGGGAGCTGACCTCAGTGCTTGGGTTACATCTAGGAATATATTCAAAGATACCTGCCTTTAGGGAACTTACCTTCCAGAAGGAGGGAAACAGATAAAAGTAATTTCTATAAGAAGAGAAAGGAAATTCTATCATATATCCAGTGATACAGAAGAAAAAAAGAAAAAGGAGGAGGGGGGAAAGGGTTAGGAGTTCTGGAATGGGCAGAAGAGAGCAGACTACGTAGTGTCAGTAAATTTAGGCCTCATTGAAAAGGTGAGTTGTGGGCAAACACCAGAAGGAGTTTAGAAATTTAACAAAGGAAAAATCTGGCACAACTTTTCAGGCAGACAGAATCCTAAAGCAAAGACCCCATGACGGGAGTGTGATAATGTGTTTGAGGAACAGTATGGAGACCAGTATGGCTGGAAAAGAAGCAAGGGAGGAGGAGAGTGTTTTACAACATAGGTTTTGTTCTCATTCAAGTGCGGTGAGGCCAGCAGACCAGCAGACGACTGCCATTAACAAGAGAGTTGTTACTCCCAGTTCCCAAGAGCAGGGGGCACCCCATGCCACACAGGGGAAGCCCCAGGAAGCCCCAGTGTCAGTCAGGAGGCAGAAGGAGTGGGATGAAAGCATAGGCAAGAGCCTTGACTGTGGTTTTTGAGAAAAGGAACAGGCAAGGCAGGGTAAGCAGGCCTAGAATTGGCCAGTTGGAATAATTTCAGAGGGATTTGGGGTGCAGGACTGTCCTGACTTGTCTGGTACCTGGTCTTGGGGTGATTAGGACAGATGGGAAGTAGCCTGGAGTGTGACAGCCCAGTAAGGTAGATGGCTGGAGTGTGGGTTCTGGGTTGGCTAGTTTGTATAAGAAAGATGTGCTCATAAATGATCTCTAAGAATTGGGTAGCCCTGAAAATGGCAGTCTTTTCCTGATCATCAAAGCCCCAGAAGCTACAGCATCAAGAATACAGAAATTTTAAAAAATATAGTTAATACAGAAAGCAGTTCAGAGGGATAAGGGGTAGGGCAGAGAGAAATGAGGAGCCACGGAAAGGTTTTAATCTGACTTATGTTTTTAAAATGCCATCCTGATTGCTCGGTTGAGAATGGACCACGGTGAGCAAGAGGAGAAACAGGGAGACACGTTTCAGCCCGTGGCATAACTGAGCCTGCTGGTCAGCAGTGGAGGTGGTTAGACGTGGCAGGTTTTTAAAATATTTTGAAGGTAGAGGAAACAAGATTTACTGAGAGATTAGATTTTGCATGTGAGATGATGCAAGAATGACTCCCAGTTTTGTGATCTAAGTGGAGGAAAGGGTGGAGTTGTCAGCTCAGTTGAGGAAGGCTGCAGGCAGCACAAGTCTGTGTTCATCTGGGTTCCCCCAAAAGCAGAGCCTGAGACAAGGACTTGGGTGCAGATATTCATGACAGGTGATCCCAGGAAGCAGAAGTGAGGGAGTACAGAGTGAGACAGGCAATGGGGCTCGATTCCAGTGGGCTCTCTCAGAAGCACAGAATGTCTCCCAGAGCTTTCTACTGGAAATACGGGAGCATTTATCCACTGTATATAATATACACTATTATATTATAATAAATTTTATTCTAATTTTGTTTATCTTATCATCTACTATAGGAGAAAAGGTAAGGCTAATCTGCAAGAGATATTTATTACATGAATGATTTAGGACACTCCTAGAAATAAGCTCATCCTAAGGGAAAGAAGACTAGTTTATAAAAAAAGAAAATAATAAGACTATTAAAACAATTTGGTAGAAATCAACAAAGGGCCTGAGCAATAAATGAACCTGTAAGTATGCAAGAAGTATCCACTCAGAAATCTTTGTGAATATGCAAATCCACAAATAATTTTAGGGCATATAATTTACTTCCATAAAATGCAATTAGATAGAAACACAACTAGAATGTAACCTCCATGGGGGTAGGAATTTTTGTCTCTTTTATTCATTACTATATCCCTGGTTACTAGAATAACACCAAGAACATACTATGTGAATATTTGTTGATTGAATAAATAAGCCAAATATTTTAAGAAAACTCAATTTATCTACGACCTGATACATGCAGGACTGTGTTGAATATTTTCCATTAGTCCCCCCAGATCTACTCTCAAATTCCACCCTGCTCTGTATCCCAGGAGGCAGACCTTTATTGAGTCCATCAAGAGTTTTCCCCACCCTTTGGCTTCAGTGAAGGCTCAACCAATGACAGGCTCCAGCAGATTGCTTGGTAGGAGGAGAAGAAGGATAGGTATTACCCTGGCTCCATGTCTTCCAAGCTGCCACAGGATGGCTGCACCTCTCCTCCAAAGGCCGCCACCCTTTAAGAAACTGCTACCCTCTCCAGGTTCAGGTACCCACTCCCATCCCTTGGCACTTTAGACCTGGTAACAACTCCTCACCTTTGCTTGCTTTGGGGTCCAGAATCATTGCTTGTCTGTTTCCTTTAAACCCATCTTCGCTTTTGCAACTAGTTTTTCTTCATCTCCCCTCAATTAACTTATCTGAATGTGCCATCTTCTTCCTGTTCAGACCCTGACTTTTACAAAATTCATTCATGAAGAGATGAAAATAAATGTGCTTTTAGCATCCACTGAAACAGTTTCGTGAGTTGCCTGGTCTTGATTCCCCGAAGATAGGATGGTGGACTCACTGAAAAAGACATTGACTGGCATTGAATCTGACATGCCATGATTTAATTTACCCATTGCTTATATTTTCTAGCTAAGATCCATTCAGTTCTTGAGACTTCAGCATGTTCTCTTCATTTCAATCACCAATATGTTTTAGAGCCATTTTTCACACAGCCCCGCAAATTTTGTTGTTCCTGTTTTATCACTTTGCATGAAGTATTGCCAGTGGAGTGATAAGAAGGAATAATAAAGCCAAGTTGAGAGGTGGGTAGCTCAGCACTGCCACACGCTAGCCTCCCTATACCTGTAACTAAGACTTATACCCTGGCAATATTACACATGATTACATGTTACAGACCATCAGAGGTACTGACAACCCTGCCAAACCATGAATATGATGGTCACGAATGCAAAGAGCCTCATGTACTACTTTGTGAATCAATGTGTCATCCCCAGGTGGGGGTGGCCTATGAAATAGTATCACTGGATGAATTAGTTGAGCACAACACCCCTTAGTAAAAAATTCTCAAAGCAGGCACTATTTTTATTCCCATTTTCAGATGAGGGAACTGAGAAACTTGCAAGTTAAGTAAATTGCCCAAGTTCACAGAGTTAGTAAGTGTTAGAGCTGGCATTCAAATAAGGAGTCAGGTGGCACCAGAGTTCATGCTCGTAACTCAAAACTCTCAAGTAATTAAATGACAGGATAGAATAACAGTCCTTAGATGTAAGCCAGTAGATAGATAGTCTCCATTATATCCTTGCTAAAGATTAAATGGCTCCTCATGTGTCCTCTTCAGACTCCATTTCCACATACATAAAACAGAGACAATAAAAATACCAATTCTTGAGGTTGTTGCAACGAATCACATCAAATGAGACAATGAATGTAAAGTACTTGGCTCCGTAAATTTTAAGCGGTACCATTTTCTTAAGTCTCTGGAAATATCCGTCAAATGCAATTGTCTTCATTAGAGTTAACATCTTAATTATTGTTTCTAAATATTGTTTGCAAGATAGCAAAACAAATCATCTATTTCTTCCACATTATGATAATAAGCTATAAAATCCACAGACAAGAGGCTATTTTTAATTTCTTGGATTTTTGTAACAAGAAAATGTATATCCAAATGCAAATTTCAGAAAGGGCCAGGGGGGAAATTATCCTTCCCATGCTCCACAGAGGTGGAAAAGCAAATTTTCCTCAGATTTTCCTGGTGGAAAATTTGAACCCCACTCTGAAGGATTCCAATGTGTTCAATAGTATTCTACCCCAAGGCCACCCTCTTCTCAGAAAACCAGGTGTTGGAGGAGCCCATGAAACTATAGGAAATCCAGCACCTTCCCTGCAACATACTCTTGTTCCCCCTCCAGTTTGACCTGGTAGGTAAGATTTAGGGTGAAATCTAAGATTTTATTGGCATGGAATGATGAAAAATATCATGAATTCACATGGATAAAGGCATATTCCCCATTCCCACAGATTCAACACATTTAATGTCCTGTTTCACTTCCAAGGTGCATAAACAGACGATGGAAGCCCAGCGTCTCCAATGGATAGAGAGAAACCAGAGCATCCCCACTGAGGGCTTCCTTCATGGCTCAGTGTCCATCGAAACATGTCTTGTCCTGGCCCTGGCCCACCAACACATGTCAATGTTTTTGCCAGTCACATAGCCATCCACGTGTTAATGCCCATCTCTTAAGAAAGCTTAAGGATACAGAAATATGGTATATATATATATTTTTGTTGTTGTTGTTTTGTTTGTTTTGTTTTTTTTGCGGTATGCGGGCCTCTCACTGTTGTGGCCTCTCCCGTTGCGGAGCACAGGCTCCGGACGCGCAGGCTCAGCGGCCATGGCTCACGGGCCCAGCCGCTCCGCAGCATGTGGGATCTTCCCGGACCGGGGCACGAACCCGTGTCCCCTGCATTGGCAGGCGGACTCTCAACCACTGCGCCACCAGGGAAGCCCGAGGACTCTCTTTTAACTTATGTATTTTAACCCAAAACTGGTTCCCTCTCTCTACACACACACACACACACACACACACGGTCACTAAATATTGTGGAATAAAAAACTGAAATTAAAAAATTGAAACTAAAATATTCTCTGAACTTTTTGCCACTAGATGATGATTAGTCCCGACTAGAAGAGCTCTTCTGTATGGCCTGCTTATCCTCATGTCAAATGTTGGCCTTAAAAATCAAGACATCAGATGGTAAATGAGAAAACAGTCAAAAGCTTGGAGGGATAATCCAGCAAATACTTCTTTCCTTTCAAAACTTTTAACTCAACTTAATCAGTGACATAAACTAAAAGTTTGTTTGTATTTTACATACTACTATTGAGTTTCAACTAAATAATAAGAACTTAAAAATTCTTGTTATAAGGACTTACAAGGTCTTGTTATAAAAACTTAAAATTTTGATTTTAACTTCAGTATCATTAGTTTGGAAAGCTCTAAGTTGTTCTGTATGTATAACTGAGGTTTACCTGATGAATTTTTCTTGGGGGACATATTCTAGTGTCTTATTTCCCTGTGGTTTAAAGACTTACTAGCCTGGAGAATTTTCTTTAAGCCCTCAAAGCTTGAAAAATGACATTTCTTTATTATCATCATTAACAACATCGTAATTTTTGAATTTTATTTTATTTATTTTTTTATACAACAGGTTCTTATTAGTTATCCATTTTATACATATTAGTGTATATATATCAATCCCAATAACAACACTGTAATTTTTAAATGAGCACGTAGGTAGTGGGAGAAATGCTGAGTGTAGAGAACTGATTCTATCATTTTTGATGTTAATTTCAAGGTAGTAGTGAGGTGCAGGTTCTATAGTGTAAAAGAATAAGTAATGAGGACTTTATTTTAACTTATGTATTTTAACCCAAAACTGGTCCCCTAAGTTCCCTAAGGGGCTTCTGAGCACTCGAAGCACTGGTTCATGAAACTGGTCAAAGGTTTAATTTACTTCTGTCACATTATTCTTCTAACTCAGAATCTGTGACCAAACGGCAGAAACTTGAAAGTCTCGTTTTACTTTTTCTTTCCATTTCATTGTTTTCTGTGACACATTCAGAGAACCGTATACACGGTTTCCTATATTATCAAGCTCTTCTTGTTCTATTCTGCTCATAATGAAATTCAAATTGTATTCAAGAGCTCATTCTCCAGCACGAGAATTTTTAAGAGGAAACTAATCTCCAAGTCTTAACTTTGCCATTATTCCCTAAAAAGACAAGATGCTATTAGATTCACTTTATTTAATTATGCCTTCTCCAACCTACTAAAACATTAATGTCTCTAATACAAAGTACAGGATGAAGTTTTCCAAGGTGAACCTTTGGATGTTAGACTGTTGGGTGGCAAGACTGTTAAGTGGCTATTCTTTCAAGGTTAAAACTTGCTGTTCTTGTTCATGGGATATTTTATGAGCTGCTTCCTAACTTTGAAATACATACGCAGCATCCACAGTGTACTGTTAGTGGAGCCTTAGATTCAGAAGCAATGTAACATTTAACATTCTAACGGGGAGGAGCTATATCATATACAAATAAATAAAATAATTTCAAATAGTAATAAGTACAATGAAGAAATAGCAAATGAAATGATATGCTAGTGAGTGATAGAGTAAGAACTTGTTACATAACGTCTTTTTAAAATTTTAATTTTATTTATGTATTTACGTTTCTACAGCAGGTTCTTATTAGTTATCTATTTTATATACATTAGTATATATATGACAATCCCAATCTGCCAGTACATCCCACTGAACTTGCTACATAAGGTCTTTCTGAGGAATTGACATTTGAGCTGAGATTCAAACAAGGATCCAACCATGCAAAGATCTCAGGAAACTGGTATCTGGGTAGAAAGAAGAGAAAGAGCAGGAAGAACATAATTGGCATGGCCAAGGAGTTGGAAGAAAAAAAAAAAAAGCCAAGGGCTTCCCTGGTGGCGCAGTGGTTGAGAGTCCGCCTGCCGATGCAGGGGACGCGGGTTCGTGCCCCGGTCCGGGAGGATCCCGCGTGCCGCGGAGCGGCTGGGCCCGTGAGCCATGGCCGCTGAACCTCCGCGTCCGGAGCCTGTGCTCCGCAACGGGAGAGGCCACAACAGTGAGAGGCCCGCGTACCGCAAAAAAAAAAGCCAACTGATTGAGGAACAAGAGAGTAGTGAAGATGTAGGAGAAGTAGCCCCAGGCCAGAACACTTGAGACTTGGATTTGTTTTCTAAGTGTCACGAGAGGTCACCAGAAAATTTTAGGCAGAAGAGTGTCATGATCTCTTTTTCATTTTTCCAAAGAAATTACCCTGGCTTTTTAAATTTTACTTGTTTCAAAGTGTGCTCAAGAGGGCAAGAGCTGAAAAAGCCAACAGTCTTCCGTGTGAAACAATCCTATGCTAGACTCTATCAGGGACATCATCGCAGATCATGCTTTCCCAAAGCCAAGGCCACATTACAACCACCAAGGAGTTTTTAGAGCCTTTAAAAACACAGATTTCCAGGCCTCACTCCTTCAAGTTTCTGATTCAGGGGTCTGGGGTTGATGCCAAGAATCTGTATTTTAAAAATCTCCCCAGAAGTTTCTGAGGCACATCCCTGCTTAAAAACCTGAACTAAGCCATGCCGATCTAAAAATAGTGGAGAAAATTATTTTAAATGCCAAATAAAATTTTCATGTAAGAAAACTGTACGATGAATAGGCATTTTGAAAATAATGTTTTTTTTCTTATGGTTACCAAAGGGGAAATGGGCAGAGGGATAAATTAGGAGTTCGGAATTAGCAGATACCAACTACTATACTACATATAAAATAAAGACAAAGGTCCTACTGTATAGCACAGGGAACTATACTTAATATCTTGTAATAACGTATAATGGGAAAGAATCTGAAAAAGAATATGTGTGTGTGTGTGTGTGTGTGTGTGTGTGTGTGTGTATATGAATCACTTTCCTGTATTCCTGAAACTAACACATTGTAACTCAACTATACTTCAATTAAAAAATTAATGTTAAAAAATTAAGTTTTCTCACAATTATTTTTCACAATACTGAAGAGAATCAGCAGTATTTATGGATGAGAACACAGGCACTGAAATATTCCCTTTGATATTCCTTCTGTTCACTGACCATTTGTTGCCTGCAACCTCTCTTAAAGCTAGTCGATGCAGAGAAAGACAAATACCGTAGGACGTCACATATGCAGAATCTAAAAAATGGTGACACAAATGAACTTATTTACAAAACAGAAACAGACTCACAGACATAGGAAACAAACTTATGGATACCAAAGTGGAAAGGTTGGGGGTGGGATAAATTAGGAGGTTGAGATTAACACATTCACACTGCTATATATGAAATAGATAAACAAGGACCTACTGTATAGCACGGGGAACTATAGTCAACATCCTGTAATGACCTACGATAGAAAAGCATCTGAAAAAGAATATATAGATGTATATACATATATATATATGTATAACTGAATCACTTTGCTGTACACCTGAAACTGACACAATACTGTAAACCAACTCTCCTTCACAAGAAAAAATTAAAATTTGAAAAGCTACTCAGTGTATTTACTCCTTCGTACACACAGTCTCTACAGAACTTTACCAGGCAATTTAGGTATACAGTGGCCTCTAACCTAAGGTTCAACCTCAATGCTACTGTGTTTTCTGGTTTTCTTTGATCTTTCTTTACACGATTCTTCGGGACATTGATCCTAAGCATGGTCTCCCTTGGTTACTATAGTGGCTATAATAACTTTTCTACTCCTCTAATTAATTCTGAGGCACAGCAGTGGGATTTGCCTAATGTGGCTGTCCTGGCCAGTTGTGTTTATTAGCTCCTCCTCTCCTGGCAAACTCAGCAGCCAAGCTATGAACTTGCCTCCACCTGACCTACATTCAGCCTCCTCCGTGGACCCGAAGGCTGGGTAAGTTGAAAGGGTTAGGTCAGAGATTGTAACCGACCTGCTGGTTTCTCTGAGCCTGAGTTGGAACCCTCACCACCCCCTCAGGAGCATAAGGTGACATCACTTTTAGACGTCACGGTCCAATCAGAACAACCTGACTAGACAAATCTGCCTTTTTATCCCCTCGCTCTCATGCATCAGCCTGGGCGTAGTTCTCATAGGAAATTTCAGAACTGATTTTGTGCTGCTTTTGTAACACGCAGAGTTTTTCCATCTTTTCCTATTGGCACAGTTTATAAGATGCTCCTCCAGCGGGTGGATCCGAGACAGGCTGGGACCTGGGACCTGGGACCCTTTGCTGCAGTGCTAGCACCTGAACACACGTCTCCTCAAGCAACAAAATACAAAGAAACTATAAGGGACTAAAAATAACGGTGTGCATGCACAGTTGGGGCAAATTCTGGACAAAAGATACAAAAAGACAAACAACACTCAACTGCCACTTCTGAAGAGCCAGGAGCAGAAACAGGGCACATGCGCCCTGCACACAGCACCACCAAAGGGGTGGGCAAACCCCCTAAGTCACGCCTCCGGCCCGACCCCTGGACACACCCCTAACCTCACCCCATACAAGGAACCAGCTTGCCCTGCCTCGGGAATAAGCATGGGAACCTGTTACTTGTTTTTGCTCCCTCCTGCGGAAGCAGGAGCCCCAATAAAGCCTTGCCTGAATTTCTTGGCTGGCCTTCTATCAGTTTCTATTGACTGGGGAAGGCCAAGAACCCTGGTCGGTATCAGATCTGCTCCTTGAACAATTTGCCTCTCTAGCTCCGTCCAGCACTGATGACAGCCTCCCCACTGTCCACGTCCACCCCCTTCCACACGGGAGGGGAAAGTCTGCATGAGTCTGAAGGACAAGTTCAGTCTCCCTGGGCACCACATGACAGTGACTTGGACTCCACAAAAGCTCTGTTTGAAATAATACTGGGGTTTGACTTGAGCAGAGACTTTCCCCTTCTATTAAGATACTCAGGAAAAGGGATGCTTTCCCATTTAGTGTAAGCAGTTGGGTGCCCACAGTGTCTGGCACAGTTCTAACCAATGGACAAGTGCTGCCCTCCTTAGGCATGGCCCGAGACCACAGAGGCCTTCCTGAAAATAGAAGGTGGTGAGACAGCCTCCTCACAGAGCAATGGCTTTCACCTGGGGTTGTACCACCTCCTAATGGACACTTTGGAAACTTGCAGGGTTTTTTTTTAACTGAAGTATAGTTGATTTACAATATTGTGTCATTTTCAGGTGTACAGCAAAGTGATCCCATTATACATATATTTTTCAGGTTATTTTCCATTATAGGTTATTACAAGATATTGAATATAGTTCCCTGGGTTATACAGTAAATCCTTGTTGCTTGTCTATTTTATGTAAAGCAGTTTGTGTCTGTTAATCCCATACTCCTAATTTATCTCTCCCCCCTCCCTTGCCTCTTTGGTAACCGTAAGTTTGTTTTCCATGCCTGTGAGTCTGTTTCTCTTTTGTATATAGATTCATCTCTGTATTATTTTTCCAGATTCCATATATGTGATATAATATTTGTCTTTCTCTGTATGACTTACTTTACTAAGTATAATATTCTCTAGTTCCACCCATGTTGCTACAAATGGTATTATTTCATTCTTTTTTACGGCTGACTAGTATTCCATTGTGTATATATACCACATCTTCCAAAGCCAATTGTCTGTTATGATTATGACAAAAGTAAGCACTACTGGCATTTAATGGTGAAGATGGGGGGGAAGGACAAGATGCTCTATGACCTGCAATGTGAAGAACACTCTTGCCCAATAAAAAATTGTTCCATGCCCTACACTACTCTTGAATGTCCCACAGAACAATTAGTACAAGTGAAAAATCTGTAAGTTTCCGATTCTAGAGTCTAAGTTCATTTTACATTTAAATATAAAGTATTTTTTGCACGGTTTCAATATAAACTGAATTATGCAGGGATACAATTACAAAGTAAAATAAGGAAAAGTGTTCCTTTGATTTGTTGGAAACTCTACCAAGAGCTGTTGCTTATTTCATAAAATCATGTTACCAGTAGCTGTGCCACTTCTGGTATTTGAGTCAACTCTCTCAATGTCACCTGAGAGCTGTCCCACTCCCAGTGATTCTATGTATGAGGACATCATCTGACAACTTCACTATGCTTTCCAGAGCAGTGGTGCCTATGCGTTTGCATATTAAAATACACATTTTATTGTGAATGTCTTTCCTTGGATTTTCCCTTTATATTACATTAGAACATTATATTGATTTTTAAAAATAGTTTAAGTGTGGTTAAGCTATATTATCTATGAACTTTTTTTCAGTAAAAGGTAGCATTTTAAATACTATAAAAAGGAGGCCTTGTCTGATAAGATTGGAAACTTCTTCCTAGAGATAAGTCTCTCTTCACATAGACTTTATTTAAACCTGATTGAGGATAGCTCACCGTAAGCCCAACCCGCCACCTCCCTACCCAACACTGGTAGCCTAAAAGCCTATTTGTGACAGGACTTTCTTATACCAAATATAACAACAATTCTTATTAATTGAACACCTGTTATGTGCCAGGCCCTGTGCTACACACTTTCCATATATTGTATCTAACCCTCAACTCGCCAAAGAAAGTAGTATTTATTATTAGCTCTGTTTTACAGACAAGGAAATCAGTGCAGGACAAAGGTTAAATAACTTCACTGAGGTCACACCATTGTAAGTGATTTGATCCATATGGATCAAATTCTAATGTCTGACTTTGCCCAAGACAGATGGGTCAGAATTCAAAACTGGAAATTTGGTAAGTAGCCAGGAACAGCCACGCTCATTTTGGCTGAATAACTGTGGAAAAGTGGAAGCAAAGAACAGGACACATCACCATCTATTGCTCTCCCTCCTGGTTCTTCACCCCAACATTCGGACCCTCACTCAAGCCCCAGCAAATTCCCACCTGCCTCATGCTCTCAGCAACAGCAATCGAAAAGTGGCTCATCTGAATTGAAATGCACAAGCTAATGTTGGGCTTCCCTGGTGGCGCAGTGGTTGAGAGTCTGCTTGCCGATGCTGGGGACACGGGTTCGTGCCCCGGTCCGGGAAGATCCCACATGCCGCGGAGCGGCTGCGCCCGTGAGCCATGGCCACTGAGCCTGCGCATCCGGAGCCTGTGCTCTGCAACGGGAGAGGCCACAACAGTGAGAGGCCCGCGTACCGCAAAAAAAAAAAAAAAAAAAAAAAGAAATGCGCAAGACATGTAAAATACATGTCAAACTTCAAAGACTTGGCGCAAAAAAGGAAAATAAAATATCTCATTAATAATTTTATGTATATTATATATATCTTCTCATGATAATGTTTTTGGATATATTGGATAAAAATAAATTTAAATTAAGTTCACCTATTTCTTATTATTAAAGTTTCTAATGAGGCTATTAAACTTTTAAAAATTACGTGTGGCTCATTTAGTATTTCTATTGGACAGAGCTGAGACAGATGGTTTTCCTGTCACTTAGTATCCTTTCCCTACCCCACAGTAATCTGCAGAAACTTGGAGTCTAGGGCAACTGTCTCCTCAAGTGACCATTCAGGCCACTGAAAGCAGCAGGAGAAAAGCACGGGTGTGGGAAGGGGAAGGGCAGCAGAAGTTCCTCCACATTTTCACTGTGGTCCTTTGGTCACTCGGATTGTGGGAACCCCATGTTCATTCCCTATTTATTACTATTATTTTTATCCCATATGCTTCACACATCTGCCAGCACATGGGAGCAGTAGGCAAAATCTGGAACAAAAGCTGTGTTTAAATACGTGTGTAAAGAAAAGTCGAAATATTTAGCATATTACCTAAATGTGATATTGTTTACATCTACCAACAGTGAAGGAGGTGGCTTGTAGTTCTATGGAAACCCAGACAAGTAGTACGAGCTCATCACAGATGGAAAGCACTAGAAATAGTTTAAATATAAACTGATTAAAGTCAGGGAAGTAAAGTCTATGACTTCATAAGATCCGTCCCTCCCAGGATCAGACCCCCAACTTCTGTACTCTGATCAATTAATAATAGCAAAAAAATATCAATTAAAAAACCAGAAAGGAAACTGAATTGAATGAAGTTGACTACAGAGATCAATCACAGTGATTTTACTCACACTTAATAACTGACCAAAATATCAAGTTAAAAAAAGTAAAGCTTAGGGCTTCCCTGGTGGTGCAGTGGTTGAGAGTCCGCCTGCCGATGCAGGGGACATGGGTTTGTGCCCTGGTCTGGGAGGATCCCACATACCGCAGAGCGGCTGGGCCCGTGAGCCATGGCCGCTGAGCCTGCGCGCCCGGAGCCTGTGCTCCCCAACGGGAGAGGCCACAGCAGTGAGAGGCCCGCGTACCACAAAAAAAAAAAAAAAAAAAAAAGTAAAGCTTATAGACAAATCACGTGTACCACTTCAGTGTCTATTGATAGAAGAATTGTTCATTATTTCTTATATATCCTTACTGTGAGATATGACACACTTTGGGGAGGGGGAGAGGGAGGAAGAGAGAGAAAGAAAGAGGGAGAGAAAGAGGAAGGAGGAAGGAAGGAAGAAGGAGGAGGGATTGGAAGGGAGGGAGGGAGGGAGGAAGGATGTTTTAGTTCTTGATGTCCAAAATGTACTATTGTCTGTTGTGGCTTCCTCCCATTACGTTTCATAGCTCTTAGGGAAACTCAGCACACTTGTTTGATACACAAGACCTGTCCATACCAGAAAGAGCAAAGAAGAGCTTCTAATAATTACGCAGACAACAGCGTGAAACAACTGTTTTAACAACTTGGCTACAGTCTCTGAGCTCATTACTTGGCATGTGCCCACGAGGACCATTTGAGAGTCTTCAGCTGAGCCAGCCAAGCTGCTGGGGAACTGCAAAGCTCTCGCCACATCATTTTTCTGGAAGAAACTAAGCAAAATGCAGCTACATTTTGGAGACTCTTTAGTTTCAACTCAAATGTGATCTAATCTCAGAAAGTGTTTCTGGAGCCTGCCACAGAAGGGAGAGTTCATCTCTCCCTTCTCTCTGTTCCCTACTTCTTTCTGCCTATCACATAATTAGGAGCCTGTAGGTTTGTCTTCCTCGTCAGACGACAAACTTCACAAAAGTGAGGAGTAGGTCTTATTCCCCTTTATATCTCACCTAACACCTGGCGCATAGTAAGTTTTTGTTGTGGTGATTTAATCTCTCTTGACTCTTTTAAAGAGCAGTAGCAAAGAGGGGGCATTGGCAAAAGTACAATGGACTCAATACCTGGTGGAGCTGAGTTATAATCCAGACCCTACCACGTAATCTCTCCTGGGTTCAGCTCCACTCTCTATAAAACAGGAGGGCTAAACTAGCCTGTCTCCAGGGTCCATTTCACTTCCAAATCTTTGCTTCAGAAGTCTGAAAATGTTTCCATTTTGTCAGCTTGAAGATCTAGAGCATAAACTCTGTTTCCCATGTTTTTATTATCTGCAAAGCCCAGATTTCCAGGAAATCTATATCACACTGTAACAACTCAATTTGAGATTTCTTCTAGTAAATCACAGACTAGCTTTTATTTTATTAAAGAACAGTCCAGGTTAAGCTGTTCTATATAATAGTTTAGTTAGGTGTAAGCACATGTGAGAGAGGAAATAGAGCAAAATCTCTAAGACAATGTTTAATCTCCTCTAGAGTGGGTACCATACCTCCTCCCCTTTTTGAACCACAGATGTCCAGCCCCTCTTGCATATAGGATGGTGCTTGACACATAATACATGTTTATTAAATAATGGATGAATGAATGTGTGAATACATGAACGAATGAACAAATGGATTTTTGGAAAACTGTTATCAAAATATATTTGCAGTAAGAATGTGTATGTCCTGATTTTGGTTTTTCCCTGGAAGGGCCTAGATTCCTAGGCCAAAAAGAAAAAGAGAAAAAACCTGCCCATAAAGGTAAAAGAAACAAACAACTGCACAGCAGGGCAAAAGTGAAGTGCCGTCTTCACCCAGAGATACCAGAGGGACTGGTGTGGGAGAATTAGAGCAGGCAAGCCAAGCCTCCCAGGTTAATTCTCATCAGAGATCACCCAGACCTTTGAATCCACCTAGTAGCTCACTATGGAATTCAAAATTATTTCTGATTGAACTCCAATGCCAACTGACAGTCTCCTCTAGAAGTTACAAGAAAATGATTGGGGATTATGTTTCAGGACTTTCTAAGATAACTGGTACCTTTGTTACTTCCCTTGGATTGTTGGTATCGGCAATATATTAGGTTGGCCAAAAAGTTCGTACGGCTTTGTGGAAAAACCCGAGCGAATTTTTTGGCCAACCCAGTATATTTCTCTCTAATCATCATATACTGGGGGGAAAAGGAGACGTAGGTTTCTCATATTAAGGCAAACAAAAGAAGTAGAAAGCAAAGCTTAGGGAATGAGAAACTTCGGGAAATACAGTGAGAAATGACGTGTATAACATAGAAAGATGAGTAAAGCTAACCCAGCTCCAGGAAAAAGAAGATGGTGTAAAGGATAGTGTGGGACTGGGAAGTGACCCTAGAGTTTCACGGACAGTAAATCCACTTGTCTCCCTTAACACAGAGATTCAGGACTGAGAAAGAGCTTGGCAACTTCAGACTGTAATACTCTCTACTGAGAAGTATGAACCCCAGAGATAACTTGGGAGGTGCTGTGGAAATAGCTATTACAAGCCAACAGCACACGAGCCAGAAGGAGAGAAAGTCTCCAATACTTTGAGCCCCTTTTCCACCCATCATCTAAAAAGCTTGGCAGACAAGGAGAGATTAAAGCAATGATACAACTAATAAGTCTAAAGCTGTTCTGATGATTTTTCAAATCCTGCTATTCAAAAGACAATTTACATCTTGATCAAAGTCTTAGTTTTGGGAAATAATGAAGTATTAACTAGTATTAAAATGGAAATTAGGGGCTTCCCTGGTGGCGCAGTGGTTAAGAATCCACCTGCCAATGCAGGAGACATGGGTTCGAGCCCTGGTCCAGGAAGATCCTACATGCCGCGGAACAACTAAGCCCATGCGGAACATATAAGCCCGTGTGCCAAAACTACTGAGCCTATGCTTTAGAGCCTGCAAGCCACAACTACTGAGCCCATGCGCCACAACTACTGAAGCCCACGCATCTAGAACCCATGCTCCCAACAAAAGAAGCCACCACAATGAGAAGCCTGCACACCAAAACGAAGAGTAGCCCCCGCTTGCCACAACCAGAGAAAAGTCTGTGTGCAGCAACGAAGACACAACGCAGCCAAAAATAAAATAAATAAAATAAAATAAATTTATTTTAAAAATGGAAATTAAAGGGCTCAAATTTTTCCTCTGCATCAATCTTAAACAAAAGCCTTTCTGGAAGGCAGCCTCCCAGAGGGTTCTAATTATTCTTGCCCACTGCTACGCATGTTCCTCTGCTCTCCCCAACACCACATTGGACAGAGGTGATTGGTGTAACCGTAGGATGTTGCAGAAATGATGGCGTGTGATTTCTGAAGGTGAAGGAAGAGCCCCTCCCAACGTGGAGGTAAACAGAGAAGATCTGAGAATGGGGCAGAAATATTGAGGAAGAACCATCTAGCATCATAGCCCCCACATTAAGTACAAAGTAACACGAGAAAAATTTGAACCTGATGGTACCCTGAAGATAATCAGAGGACAACAAAACCAAAATCCAGTTCAACACCTTACATAAATGAACGGCCATCAGAAGAAGAGGCGTGCCCACTGCTAGTCAGTCTCTACTGTTCTGTACATATTGTCCAGCATTCAGTCAAAAGCAACTAACAAGATGATGGATTTAAATCTATTCATAGCAAAGATTATATTAATTGTATATGGTGGAAACACACCAGTAAAAATAGAGAAATGATCACACTGGATAAAAAATTAAGACCCAGTTATATGCTGTCTATGAGAAATCCATTTTTAAGTACATAGATATAGATTAAAGGTAAAAGGATAGAAAGATATATAATGTAGTCACTAATTAAAAGAAAACTGGAGGAGGAGCTTCAAAATGGCAGAAGAGTAAGACGTGGAGATCACCTTCCTCCCTACAAATACATCAGAAATACGTCTACACGTGGAACAACTCCTACAGAACACCTACAGAACGCTGGCAGAAGACCTCAGACCTCCCAAAAGGCAGGGATAACCCCTACATACCTGGGTAGGGCAAAAGAAAAAAAGAAAAAACAGAGACAAAAGAATAGGGACGGGACCTGCACCGGTGGGAGGGAGCTGTGAAGGAAGAAAAGTTTCCACACACTAGGAAGCCCCTTTGTGGGCGGAGACTGCGGGTGGCGGTGGGGGAAGCTTCGGAGCCGCGGAGGAGAGCGCAGCAACAGGGGTGCGGAGCGCAAAGCGGAGAGATTCCCGCGCAGAGGATCAGGGCCGATCAGCACTCACCACCACGAGAGGCTTGTCTGCTCACCCGCCAGGGCGGGCAGGGCTGGGAGCTGAGGCTCGGGCTTCGGAGGTCGGATCCCAGGGAGAGGACTGGGGTTGGCTGCGTGAACACAGCCTGCAGGGGGTTAGTGCGCCACGGCTGGCCAGGAGGGAGTCCGGGGAAAAGTCTGGACCTGCCGAAGAGGCAAGAGACTTTTTCTTGCCTCTTTGTTTCCTGGTGCGCGAGGAGAGGGGATTCAGAGCGCTGCTTAAAGGAGCTCCAGAGACGGGCGAGAGCCGCGGCTAAAAGTGCGGACCCCAGAGACAGGCATGAGACGCTAAGGCTGCTGCTGCCGCCACCAAGAAGCCTGTGTGCGAGCACAGCTCACTATCCACACCCCCCTTCCGGGGAGCCTGTGCAGCCCGCCACTGCCAGGGTCCCGGGATCCAGGGACAACTCCCCCGGGAGAACGCACGGTGCCTCAGGCTGGTGCAACGTCACGCCGGCCTCTGCCGCCGCAGGCTCGCCCCGCATCCGCACGCCTCCCACCCCCCGGCCAGAGTGACCCAGAGCCCCCGAATCAGCTGGTCTTTTAACCCCTTCCTGTCTGAGTGAAGAACAGACGCCCTCAGGTGACGTACATGCAGAGGCAGGTCCAAATCCAAAGCTGAACCCCAGGAGCTGTGAGAACAAAGAAGAGAAAGGGAAATATCTCCCAGCAGCCTCAGGAGCAGCGGATTAAATCTCCACAATCAACTTGATGTACCCTGCATCTGTGGAATACCTGAATAGACAACGAATCATCCCAAATTGAGGAAGTGGACTTTGGGAGCAAAGATATATATATATTTTTCCCCCCTTTTCTCTTTTTGTGAGTGTGTATGTGTATGCTTCTGTGTGTGATTTTGTCTGTATAGCTTTGCTTTTACCATTTATCCTGGGGTTCTGCCTGCCCGTTTTTTTGAGGGGTTTGGGGGTTTTTTTTTATTACTTTAAAAAATTTTTTTCTTAATAATTATTTTTTACTTTTTATTTTAACAACTTTATTTTATTTTATCTTCTTCTTTCTATCTTTTTTTTCTACCTTTTATTCTGAGCCGTGTGGATGAAAGCCTCTTGGTGCTCCAGCCAGGCATAAGGGCTGTGCCTCTGAGGTGGGAGCGCCAAGTTCAGGACACTGGTCCACAAGAGACCACCCAGCTCCACATAATATCAAATAGCGAAAATCTCCCAGAGATCTCCATCTCAACGCCAAGACCCAGCTTCACGCAACGACCAACAAGCTACAGTGCTGGACAACCCATGCCAAACAACTAGCAAGTCAGGAACACAACCCACCCATTAGCAGAGAGGCTGCCTAAAAAGTGTCCATCAACAGATGAATGGATAAAGAAGATGTGGCACATATATAGAATGGAATATTACTCAGCCATAAAAAGAAACGAAATTGAGTTATTTGTAGTGAGGTGAATGGACTTAGAGTCTGTCATACAGAGTGAAGTAAGTCAGAAAGAGAAAAACAAATACCATATGCTAACTCATATATATATGGAATCTAAAAAAAAAAGAAAGAAAGAAATGATCATGACGAACCTAGGGGCAAGACAGGAATAAAGATGCAGACCTACTAGAGAATGGACTTGAGCATACGGGGAGGGTGAAGGGTAAGCTGGGACAAAGTGAGAGACTGGCATGGACATATATACACTACCAAACCTAAAATAGCTAGCTAATGGGAAGCAGCCGCATAGAACAGGGCGATCAGCTCAGTGCTTTGTGACCACCTAGAGGAGTGGGATAGGGAGGGTGGGAGGGAGAGAGACGCAAGAGGGAAGAGATATGGAGACATATGTATATGTATAACTGATTTACTTTGTTATAAAGCAGAAACTAACACACCATTGTAAAGCAATTATACTCCAATAAAGATGTTAAAAAATATTAATAATACAAACGAATGTATATATCAAAACAGAAACAGACTCAGAGATATAGAAAACAAACTGATGTTTACCAAAGGGGAGAGGGAAGGGGGGAGGGACAAATTAGGGGCATGGGGTTAAGAGATACAAACTACAATGTATAAAATAGATAAGCAAGAAGGATATATTGTATAGCATAGGGAATTATAGCCATTAACTTGTAATAAGCTATAATGGAGTATAATCTGTAAAAATACTGAATCACTGTGCTGTACTCCTGAAACTAATATAATATTTTAAATCAACTATACTTCAATTAAAAATACCTAAAGTAAAAATAAATAAATAAAATAAGAAATAACAAAATAAAAGAAAACGAGTGGTTGTACTGATATTGGAAGTAAACATTTCAAAGGATGAAAAGGACATTGCAAAAAAGAAAGCCATTATATAATGATAAAGGTGTCAATTCATCACAAAGAAATAACAATCCTAAATTTGTATGCATCTCACAACAGAGCTTCAAAATAGATGAAGCAAAGTCTGAGAGAAATGAAAATAGACAAATTCATAATTAAAGTTGAAGATTCAACAATCCTTTCTCAGTAAACAACATAACAAGTAGACAGAAAATAGGTAAGGATATGGAAGACCTGAATAACGTTATTAACTGACATAACCTAAGTGATATTTCTTGAATGGTCCACCCCAAAACAACAGAATGTAAATTATTTTCAAGTGCACATAGAACATTCACCAAGATAGACCATATCTACAACCATAAATCCAGCCTCAAGGAATTTAAAAGAACTGAAGTTATACAAAGTGTGTTCTCCGATCACATGGAAACAAACTAGAAATCAACAACACAAAGATATCTGAAAACTTCCCACATATTTGGAAACCAAGCAATACATTTCTAAATAACTATGTCTAAGTGAAAGTCACAAAGGAAATTAGAAAATATTTTAAACTGAATGAAAATAAAAATACAATGTATCAAAACTGTGAAATGCAGCTAAAGGAGGGCTTAGAAGGAAATTATACTAATAAGTGTTTATATTGCAGAAGAAGAAAATCTTAAATCAGTTATCTAAGATTCTACCTTAAACAGATGGGAAAAAAAGAAGAGTAAATCAAAACACACAGCAATCAGAAGGAAGGGAGTAATAAAGAGCACAGCAGAAATCAATGGAATTATAAGTAAACAAACAAACAAAAAAAGGAGAAAATTGAAGAATCAAAAATCTGGGCTTTTTCATCAACAGACGAATGGATAAAGAAGATGTGGTACATATAATAATAATACAATGGGGGTATTACTCAGCCATAAAAAGGAATGAAATTGGGTCATTTGTAGGTTGTGGATGGATCTAGAGACTGTCATACAGAGTGAAGTAAGTCAGAAAGAGAAAAACAAATATCGTATATTAACGCATATATGTGGAATCTAGAAAAATGCTACAGATGAACCAGTTTGCAAGGCAGAAATAGAGACACAGACATAGAGAACAAATGTATGGACACTAAGGGGGGAAGTTGGGGGTGGTGGTGGGATGAATTGGGAGACTGGCTTGACATATATACACTCATATGTATAAAGCAGATAACTAATAAGAACCTGCTATATAAAAAATAAATAAAATAGAATTCAAAAAAAAAATCTGGGCTTTTTAAGATCAATAAAATTGAAAATTTTGCAGCTAGAATGATCACAACAAGAGAAAGAAGGCCCACATTACCCATATCAAGAATAAAAGAAAGGACAAAGCTATAATTCCTATAGACATTAAAAGAATGATAAGAAAATATTACATGAATTCTTATAGTAAATACTCCTTTATATCTGTCTCCTTTTGCTCAAAATTTGGGGGGGGGGTGGGAATTCATCCATGGTGTTGTGCATGGCAATAGTTAATTGATTTTATTTTTATATAATATGTCACTGTATGAATATACCATAATTTGTTTACTTATTCTACTATAAATTGGCTATTTTATTGTCTCCATTTGAGGGCTATTGCTACAGCTATAAAATTGCTACATAAACGTCCTTGTGTATGTCTTTTGGTGCACTTACAAAGTCAGTTCTTTAGATACACCTAGGAGTGGAATTTCTGAATTATTGGCTATGCATGTGTTTAGTTTTACTACATATTGCCAAAGGATTTTTCCAAATGACTGTGAATTTATAAGTCAAACAATAGTTTACAAGTGTTTCATTTGCTCTTCATTACTTGCAGGACTCATAAATGATAATCTTCATTGTAGTTGACAGTATTTATTCTCATGCAAAGCTCTTTCTTATATCCAAAGACCGTTAACCTTTCCTCAGGCATAAGTCAGGCACCATGTCCTGGAATGCCCTCGTGTGTGGGGACGGAGGGGAAGATATAATAATCAAGCTTAAATGGTTCTTTGAATACTCTCACCACAGTGCTTGAGGTGAGGAAGACACATCCCCAGTCTTCTGTTTTGAGGGGTGGAACTCATAGCACAACAATAGCTTCCTCTCTCTTTCTTAAATTATGGTAAAATATATTTAACACAAAGCCATTTTCACCATTTTTAAGTGTACAGTTCAGTGGCATTAATCACATTCACAATACTGGGTAACTACCATCACTCTTCATTTCCACAACCTTTTCATCATCCCACACAGAGACTCTACGCCCATTAAACAGTAACCGCCATGACCTCTGCCCCCAGTCCCTGGAAAGCACCATTCTACTCTCTGTCTCTATATCAACAGCTTTCTCTTAAACTTCATCACTAAATCTTCTGCCTGTATTAAAGAAGTCTACATCTCTACGCCCTTACTACATGTACAATGCCAAAGAGTCATAAACACAGTCCTGAATACTTCCTCTGAGAATTCTTGGTCTGACTCCCATACTTAGGAATTTCATTCTTTGTATATGTTGATGGCTCAGTCAAAATTTACCATATGCTAACGCATATATATGGAATCTAAAAAAAAAAAAAATGGTACTGATGAACCTAGTGGCAGGGCAGGAACAAAGATGTAGATATAGAGAATGGACTTGAGGACACGGGGTGGGAGGGGGAAGGGGAAGCTGGGGCGAAGTGATAGTAGCATGGACATATATACACCACCAAATGTAAAATAGCTAGCTAGTGGGAAGCAGCTGCATAGCACAGGGAGATCAGCTCGGTGCTCTGTGACCACCTAGAGGGGTGGGAGAGGGAGGATGGGAAGGAGATGCAAGAGGGAGGAGATATGGAGACATGTGTATGCATATGGCTGATTCACTTTGGTGTACAACAGAAACTAACACAGTATTGTGAAGCAATTATACTCCAATAAAGATTTATTAAAAAAAATTCTCCATTAAAATTCTATTACATGAGCATGAAACCTTAGTGAATTACTTTTTTCCCCTTTCATCTTCCTGCATCTCTGACTGTATTTTTGTACTGTCCTTCTAAAGAGTCAGAATTTTTTTCACAGAAGAGTCTCCATGAGTTCTGCTTGCCATAATGTGGCTGATGTTTGAACTTGCTGTTGTGGCTTTGACAGTTTAGGAAGCAGAATATTTCCCAACGTGGGAAAATCAGTCCAACTGATGCACTGTAGGATCTATTAAATTTAGCTGCTATCGTGGGAGTTCCCCCAGTAACTCAGCATTTCTATAAATGTATGATCCTGCAAAAGGATGTTCTTACATATTTGCACAGCACTTTTGGCCTTTCCAGCAAATTGAAGATAATGAAAACTGGTAGTAAAGTGTTAGAAATTGTCTCTTTTGGTGATACATGAAGAAATTGCCTATAAATTGTGATCTACTATCTATAACAAGTTCTTCTGAAATCTCCTTATGAGCAAAACAGATCCTTCATCTCTCAAATGACATCCAACCTGGATAAAGAGTGCTTTTTCCTCCCAATAGAATGAAGAGTGCTTTTTCCTCCCAATAGAATGAAGAACCTGCCTAATATGAAGAAGTGTGTATATATGTATATATATATATATATATATATATATATATATATATATATATGTATTCGTAGCGAATCTTCCCCAAATTGCTGTCATTTCACATTGCCAGCACTGTACATTTTCCCAACACCAGAGCTTAACCTGGAAAGGACCTCAAGAAATCTTTCATCTGTCATCGTTTCAGGGGAAAGTGTCCAAATTGGCAGTCGGAAACTGTCTGCCAACTGTATAATAGCACCAATTCACAAAGCACTCAAATGAACCAACAGACCAGTGAGCATCTTGACAAAAGGACAAGACATCCTCACCTATAGAAGGCAACACAGGGAGGCTTCCCTAGCTAAAAATCTTCCCATTTAAGCTCTATGTCAGGAGTCGGCAAACTTGTTCTGTTAAGGGCCAGAGGGTAAATATTTTAGACTTTGTGGGCATCTAGACTCTGTCACAAGTACTCAACTTTGCCACTGTAGTGCAAAAGCAGTCAGACAATATGGAAACAAATGGGTTGTGTTACAATAAAACCTTTATTTACAAAAACCATCAGGGGGTGTCATCTGGCCCATCGTCCACAGTTAGCCAACACCTGCCCTACATATTCTTGAATTCTAAATCAGTTATTATGCCTTTGCATTAAAAATTGTCCTTTGCATTAGAGGGTAACTAAGTCTGTATTATTATCAAAAATTCCTTATTTTTAAGGAATTTAAATATACATATAGCAGACCTCAACCCATATCTCTTCAGCCTGAGTTCTCCTATATCTGCTTCAGCTGCTGGCCAATTAATTTATGACAAAGGAGTCAACAATATACAATGGGGAAAGGGCCAGTCTCTTCAATAAATGGTGTTGGAAAAGCTGGACAGCCACGTACAAAAGAATGACACTGGACCACCATCTCACACCATAGACAAAAATTAACTCAAAATGTATTAAAGGGACTTCCCTGGTGGTGCAGTGGTTAAGAATCTGCTTGCCAATGCAGGGGACACAGGCTGGATCCCTGGTCCGGGAAGATCCCACATGCAGCACAGCCACTAAGCCCGTGAGCCACAACTACTGAAGCCCAGGTGCCTAGAGCCTATGCTCTGCAACAAGAGAAGCCACCACAATGAGAAGCCCATAAACCATAATGAAGAATAGCCCCTGCTCGCCGCAACCAGAGAAAGCCCATGCACAGCAATGAAGACCCAAAGCAGCCAAAAATAAATTTAAAAATTTTTAAATGGATTAAAGACTTGACTGTAAGACCTGAAACCATAAAACTCCTAGAAGAAAACATAGGCAGTAAGCTCTCTGACATCAATCTTGGTGATTAGTTTTGCATTTGACACCAAAACACAGACAACAAAAGCAAATATAAACAAGTGGGACAATGACAAACCAAAAAGCTTCTGCCCAGCAAAAGAAACCATCAACAAAATGAAAAGGCATCCTACTGAATGGGAGAAAATATTTGCTAACCATGTATCTGATAAGGGGTTGATACCCAAAATATATAAAGAATTCACTCAATAGAAAAAAAAATTTTTAAATGGACAGAGAATCTGAATAGGCATTTTTCCAAAGACATACAAATGGCCAAGAGGTACATGAAAAGGTGCTCAATGTCACTAATCACAAAGGAAATAAAAATCAAAACAACACTGAGCTATCATCTCACACCTGATAGACTGGCTGTCATCAAAATACAAGAAATAACAAGTGTTGGCAAGGATGCGGAGAAAAGGGAACACTTGTGCACTGTTGCCAAGAATGTATATTGGCAGAGCCACTATGAAAACCATTATGGGGATTTATCAAAACATTAGAAATGGAACTACCATATGATCCAGCAATCCTACTATGAGTTTTTATTCAACGGAGAAAATAAATACTAACACAAAAAGATATATTCACTCCTATGTTTATTGCAGCATTATTTACAACGACCAAGATATGGAAGCAATCTAAGTGTCCATCAACAGATGAATGGATTTAAAAATGAGGTTTGGGGGGATCTTCAAGACGGTGGAGGAGTAAGATGTGGAGATCACCTTCCTCCCCACCAAGTACATCAAAAATACATCTACATGTGGAACAACTCCTACAGAACACCTACTGAACGCTGGCAGAAGATCTCAGAATTCGCAAAATGCAAGAAAATCCCCACGTACCTGGGTAGGGCAAAAGAAAAAAGAAAAAACAGAAACAAAAGAATAGGGATGGGATCTGCACCTCTGGGAGGGAGCTGTGAAGGAGGAAGTTTCCACACACTAGGTAGCCCCTTCACTGGCGGAGATGGGGGGGTGGACAGGGGAGAAGCTTCAGAGCCACAGAGGACAGTGCAGCAACAGGGGTGCAGAGGGCAAAGTGGAGACATTCCCACACAGAGGATCAGTGCAGACCAGCACTCACCAGCCTGAGAGGCTTGTCTGCTCACCCGCTGGTGCAGGTGGGGGCTGGGAGCTGAGGCTCGGGCTTCACAGATCAAATCCCAAGGAGAGGACTGGGGTTGGCTGTGTGAACACAGCCTGAAGGGGGCTAGTGTGCCACAGCTAGGAGGGAGTGAATCCAGGAAAAAGTTTGGACCTCCCTAAGAGGCAAGAAACCTTTGTTTCGGGTGCTCAAGGAGAGTGGATTCAGAGCACCACCTAAACGAGCTTCAGAGATGTGTGCGAGCCGCGGCTATCAGCTCAGACCCCAGAGACAGGCATGAAACACTAACACTGCTGCTGCAGCCAACAAGAATCCTGTGTGCAAACACAGGTCACTATCCACCTGCCACTCCCCTCAGGATCCTGTGCAGCCCACCACTGCCAGGGTCCCATGATCCAGGAACAACTTCCCAGGGAGAACACACAGCGTGCCCCAGGCTGTTGCAACATCATATCAGCCCCTGCTGCCACAGGCTCGCCCCACATTCCAATTATAACTACCGTACCCCTTCCACCCCCTAGCCTGAATGAGCAAGAGCCCCCTAATCAGCCACTGCTTTAACCACCCGCCCCCCCCCCCCCCCTGTCTGGGCGGGGAAAAGATGCCTGAGGGCAACCTACATGCAGAGGCGGGGCCAAAACCAAAGCTGAGCCCCGGGAGCTGTGCGAACAAAGAAGAGAAAGGGAAATCTCTCCCAGCAGCCTCAGAAGCAGCAGATTAAATCCCCACAATGAACTTGATGTACCCTGCATCTGTGGAACACCTCAATAAACAACAAATCGTCGAAAAATTCTGGTGGTGGACTTCAGGAGCAACTGTAGACTTGGGGTTTGCTACCTGCGACTGATTTGTTTCTGATTTTTATGTTTATCTTAGTTTAGTGTTTAGCACTTCTTATCATTGGTGGATGTGTTTATTGGTTTGGTTGCTCGATTCTTTTCTTTTATTTACTATTATTTTTTCATAACTTTTTTCTTCTTTTAATTTATTTTTCCTTTTTCTTTATTAATATTTTTTTCTTTATTCTTTTCTCCCTCTTCTTCTGAGCTGTGTGACTGACAGGATCTTGGTGCAACAGCCTGGTGTCAGGCCTGAGATGCTGACGTGGGAGAGCTGAGCTCAGGAGTAGGACCACCAGACTTCTCCAGAGACTTCTCTCAATGCCACATAATATCAATTGGCGAGAGCTCTCCCAGAGATCTCTGTCTCAACCTTAAGACCCAGCTCCAGTCAACGGCCAGCAAACTCCAGTACTACTGAGGGTCCCATGCCAAACAACTAGCAAGACAGGAACACAACCCCACCCATTAGCAGAAAGCCTGCCTAAAATCATACTAAGTTGACAGAAAACCCAAAACACACCACCAGATGTGTCCCTGCCCACCAGAAAGACAAGATCCAGCTCCACCCACCAGAACACAGGCACCAGTCCCCTCCACCAGGAAGCCTACACAACCCACTGAACCAACCGTACCCGCTGGGACAGACACCAAAAACAACAGGAACTATGAACCTGCAGCCTGTGAAACAGAGACACCAAACACAGTAAGTTAAGCAAAATGAGAAGACAGAGAAATACACAGTAGATGAAGGAGCAAGGTAAAAACCCACAAGATCAAACAAATGAAGAGGAAATAGGCAGTCTACCTGAAAAAGAATTCAGAGTAATGAGAGTTAAGAGGATCAAAAGCTTGGAACTAGAAAGGAGAAAATACAAGAAATGTTTAAGAAGGACCTAGAAGAACTAAAGAGCAAACAAACGATGAACACCACAATAAGTGAAATTTAAAATTCTCTAGAAGGGATCAATAGCAGAATAACTGAGGCAGAAGAACGGATAAGTGACCTGGAAGATAAAATAGTGGAAATAACTACTGCAGAGCAGAATAAAGAAAAAAGAATTGACAACAGTCTCAGAGACCTCTAGGACAATATTAAACACACCAACATCCGAATTATACGGGTCCCAGAAGAAGAAAAAAAATAGAAAGGGATTGAGAAAATATTTGAACAGATTATAGTTGAAAATTTTGCTAAAATGGGAAAGGAAATAGTTAATCAAGTCCAGGAAGCAGAGAGAGTCCCATAGAGGATAAATGCAAGGAGAAATACGCCAAGACACATATTAATCAAACTATCAAAAGTTAAACACAAAGAAAAAAATTAAAAGCAGCACGGGAAAAACAACAAATAACACACAAGGGAATCCCCAAAAGGTTAACACCTGATCTTTCAGCAGAAACTCTGCAAGCAAGAAGGGACTGGCAGGGCATATTTAAAGTGATGAAAGGGAAAAACCTACAACCAACATTACTCTACACAGCAAGAATCTCAGATTCGATGGAGAAATTAAAACCTTTACAGACAAGCGAAAGCTAAGAGAATTCAGCACCACCAAACCAGCTTTACAGCAAATGCTAAAAGAACTTCACTAGGCAGTAAACACAAGAGAAGGAAAAGGCCTACAATAACAAACCCAAAACAATTAAGAAAATGGTAATAGGAACATACATATTGATAATTACCTTAAATATAAATGGATTAAATGCTCCAACCAAAAGACATAGACTCGCTGAATGGATACAAAAACAATACCCATATATATGCTGCCTACAAGAGACCCACTTCAGACCTAGGGACACGCACAGACTGAAAGTGAGGGGATGGAAAAAAATATTCCACGCAAATGGAAATCAAAAGAAAGCTGGGGTAGAAATTTTCATATCAGACAAAACAGACTTTAAAATAAAGACTATTACAAGAGAAAAAGAAGGACACTACATAATGATCAAGGGATCAATCCAAGAAGAATATATAACAATTGTAAATATTTCTGCACCCAACATAGGGGCATCTCTATACACAAGGCAAATGTTAACAGCCATAAAAGGGGAAATAGTCAGTAACACAATAATACTAGGGGACTTTAACATCCCACTTTCACCAATGGACAGATCATCCAAAAGGAAAATAAATAAGGAAACAGAAGCTTTAAATGATACATTAAACAAGATGGACTTAATTGATATTTACAGGATATTCCATCCAAAAACAACAGAATACACTTTCTTCTCAAGTGCTCATAGAATATTCTCCAGGATAGATCATATCTTGGGTCACAAATCAAGCCTTGGTAAATTTAAGAAAATTGAAATTGCATCAAGTATCTTTTCCGACCACAACACTATGAGACTAGATATCAATTACAGGAAAAAATCTGTAAAAATACAAATACATGGAGGCTAAACAATACACTACTTAATAACCAAGAGATCACTGAAAAAATCAAAGAGGAAATCAAAAAATACCTAGAAACAAATGACAATGAAAACATGACGACCCAAAACCTGTGGGATGCAGCCAAAACAGTTCTAAGAGGGAACTTTATAGCCATACAATCCTACCTTAAGAAACAAGAAACATCTCAAATAAGCAACCTAGCCTTACATCTAAACCAATTAGAGAAAGAAGAACAAAATAACCCCAAAGTTAGCCAAAGGAAAGAAATCATAAAGATCAGATCAGAAATAAATGAAAAAGATATGAAGGAAACAAAAGCAAAGATCAATAAAACTAAAAGCTGGTTCTATGAGATGATAAACAAAATTGATAAACCATTAGCCAGACTCATCACGAAAAAAAGGGGGAAGACTAAAATCAATAGAATTAGAAATGAAAAAGAAGAAGTAACAACTGACACTGCAGAAATACAAAGGATCATGAGAGATTACTACAAGCAACTATATGCCAATACAATGGACAACCTGGAAGAAATGGACAAATTCTTAGAAAAGCACAACCTTCTGAGACTGAAGCAGGAAGAAACAGAAAATATAAACAGACGAATCACAAGCACTGAAATTGAAACCGTGATTAAAAATCTTCCAACAGGGCTTCCCTGGTGGCACAGTGGTTGAAAGTCGGCCTGCCGATGCAGGGGACGCGGGTTCGTGCCCCGGTCCGGGAAGATCCCACCAGCCGTGGAGCGGCTGGGCATGTGAGCCATGGCCGCTGAGACTGCGCGTCTGGAGCCTGTGCTCCACAACAGGAGGGGCCACAACAGTGAGAGGCCCGCGTACCGCAAAAAAAAAAAAAAAAAAAATCTTCCAACAAACAAAAGTCCAGGACCAGATAGCTTCACAGGCAAATTCTATCAAACATTTAGAGAAGAGCCAACACCTATCCTTCTCAAACCCTTCCAAAATATAGCAGAGGGAGGAAAATTCCCAAACACATTCTAGGAGGCCACCATCACCCTGATACCAAAACCAGATTAAGATGTCACAAACAAAGAAAACTACAAGCCAACATCACTGATGAACATAGACGCAAAAATCCTCAAGAAAATACTAGCGAACAGAATCCAACAGTACATTAAAAGGATTATACACCATGATCAAGTGGGCTTTATCCCACAAAGGCAAGGATTGTTCAATATACACAAATCAATCAATGTGATACACCATATTAACAAACTGAAGGAAAAAACCATATGATCATCTCAATAGATGCAGAAAAAGCTTTTGACAAAATTCAACACCCATTTATGGTAAAAACTCTCCAGAAAGTAGGTATAGAGGGAACTTACCTTTACATAATAAAAGCCATATATGACAAACCCACAGCCAACATTGTTCTCAATGGTGAAAAACCGGGACCATTTCCTCTAAGATCAGGAAAAAGACAAAGTTGCTCATTCTCACCACTATTATTCAACAGAGTTTTAGCCACAGCAATCAGAGAAGAAATATAAGGAATCCAAATTGGAAAAGAAGAAGTAAAACTGTTACTGCTTGCAGATGACATGATAGTATACATAGAGCATCCTAAAGATGCTACCAGAAAACTACTAGAGCTAAACAACAAATTTGGTAGAGTAGCAGGATACAAAGTTAATGCACAGAAATCTCTGGCATTCCTATACACTAATGACGACACATCTGAAAGAGTAATTAAGGAAACACTCTCATTTGCCACTGCAACAAAAAGAATAAAATACCTAGGAATAAACCTACCTAAGGAGACAAAAGACCTACATGCAGAAAACTATAAGACACTGATGAAAGAAATTAAAGATGACACCAACAGATGGAGAGATATACCATGTTCTTGGATTGGAAGAATCAACATTGTGAAAATGTCTATACTATCCAAAGCAATCTACAGATTCAATTCAATCCCTATCAAACTACCATTGGCATTTTTCTCAGAAATAGAACAAAAAATTTCACAATTTGTATGGAAACCCAAAAGATCCCGAAGAGCAAAAGCAATCTTAAGAAAGAATAACAAAGTGGGAGGAATCATGCTCCCTGACTTCAGACTATACTACAAAGCTACAGTAATCAAGACAGTATGATACTGGCACAAAAACAGAAATATAGATAAATGCAACAGGATAGAAAGCCCAGAGATAAACCCATGCACCTATGGTCACCTTATCTTTGATAAAGGAGGCAAGAATATACAATGGGGAAAAGACAGCCTCTTCAATAAGTGGTGCTGGGAAAACTGGACAGCTACATGTAAAAGAATGAAATTAGAACACTCCCTAACACCATACAGAAAAATGAACTCAAAATGGATTAAAGTACTATATGTAAGGCCAGACACTATAAAACTCTTAGAAGAAAACATAGGAAGAACACTTTTTGACATAAATCACAGCAAGATCCTTTCTGACCCACCTCCTAGAGAAATGGAAATAAACACAAAAATAAACAAATGGGACCTAATGAAACTTCAAACCTTTTGCACAGCAAAGGAAACCATAAACAAGATGAAAAGACAACCATCAGAATGGGAGAAAATATTTGCAAAAGAAGCAACTGACAAAGGATTAATCTACAAAATTTACAAGCAGCTCATGCAGCTCAATATCAGAAAAACAAACAACCCAATCCAAAAATGGGCAGAAGACCTAAATAGACATTTCTCCAAAGAAGATATACAGATTGCCAACAAACACATGAAAGAATGCTCAACATCATTAATCATTAGAGAAATGCAAATCAAAACTACAATGAGATGTCATCTCACACCAGTCAGAATGGCCATCATCAAAAAATCTACAAACAATAAATGCTGGAAAGTGTGTGGAGAAAAGGGAACCCTTTTGCACTGTTGGTGGGAATGTAAATTGATACAGCCACTATGGAGAACAGTATGGAGGTTCCTTAAAAAACTACAAATAGAACTACCATATGACCCAGCAATCCCACTACTGGGCATATACCCTGAGAAAACCATGACTCTTCAAAAAGAGTCATGTACCACAATATTCACTGCAGTTCTATTTACAATAGCCAGGACATGGAAGCAACCTAAGTGTCCATCTATAGATGAATGGATAAAGAAGATTTGGCATATATATACAATGGAATATTACTCAGCCATAAAAATAAAGGAAATTGAGTTATTTGTAGTGAGGTGAATGGACCTAGAGTCTGTCATACAGAGTGAAGTAAGTCAGAAAGAAAAACAAATACCATATGCTAATACATATATATGGAATCTAAAAAAAAAAAAAAATGGTCGTGAAGAACCTAGGGGCAGGATGGAAATAAAGATACAGACCTACTAGAGAATGGACTTGAGGACATGGGGAGGGGAAAGTGTAAGCTGGGACAAAGTGAGAGAGTGGCATGGACATATATACACTACTAAATGTAAAACCGATAACTAGTGGGAAGCAGCTGCATAGCACAGGGAGATCAGCTTGGTGCTTTGTGACCACCTAGAGGGGTGGGATAGGGAAGATGGGATGGAGGGAGATGCAAGAGGGAAGAGATATGGGGATATATGTATATGTATAGCTGATTCACTTTGTTATAAAGCAGACACTAACACACCATTGTAAAGCAATTATACTCCAATAAAGATGTTAAAAAAAAAGATGTCAACTTAGAAACAAAAGATAAAAGTGTTCACTAAAAACAAATTTATGTCAATCACAAAAAAAAAATAAAAGAAGATGTGGCACATACATACAGTTTAAAATTACTCAGCCATAAAAAGAAGTGAAATTGAGTTATTTGTAGTGAGGTGGATGGACCTAGAATCTGTCATACAGAATGAAGTAAGTCAGAAAGGGAAAAACAAATACCATATGCTAATACATATATATGGAAACTAAAAAAAAAAAAAAAAGGTTCTGATGAACCTAGGGGCAGGACAAGAAGAAAGACACAGACATAGAGAGTGGACTTGAGGACATGGGGAGGGGGAAGGGTAAGCTGGGATGAAGTGAGAGAGCAGCATCGACATATACACTCTACCATATGTAAAATAGATAGCTAGTGGGAAGCAGCTGCATAGCACGGGGAGATCAGTTTGGTGCTTTGTGACCATCTAGAGGGGTGTGATAGCGAGGGTGGGAGGGAGACACAAGAGGGAGGGGATATGGAGATATATGTACACATATAGCTGATTCACTTTGTTATACAGCAGGAACTAACACAACATGGTAAAGCAATTATACTCCAATAAAGATGTTAAAAATACATAAATAAAAAATAAAAGTTCCAGATTTGGAGGGAAAAAAAAAATAGAAAATATCTGACTGGCTGGGCCCACATAGTCAAGCTTGTTTGGGGTGAGAAGAAACTAGGAAATTAGTGTACAGAGCCAGCCTGGCATTTGGGAATTGGCTGACTGATACACTGCATATCTAGTCAGTTGGAGCATTTATAGGGACATGAAAGTTACCTAAATTTCGGTTTGCCAAGGTGGCACTCTAGGTAGGACAGGCTTCACTTTTTACCTAGAAAATTATATCAACAATACTAATAAAAATAAAACTACCTTCAGGATAAAAAATAAAATAAAAATAAAAATGAGATTTATAAATTTTTTAAAACATACTCTATAATAAAATTTTTAAAAGTTAAAAAATTAAAATGAAGTTTATATATACAATGAAATATTATTCAGCCATAAAAAGAATGAAATCTTACCATTTGCAGCAACATGGATGAACCGCAAAGGCATTATGCTAACTGAAATAAGCCAGACAGAAAGACAAATACTGTATGACTTCATGTATACGTGGATTCCAATAAAAACAAAAAACAAGCTCAGAGATAGAGAACAGATTGGTGGTTGCCAGAGGCATGGGGTGGAGGTGGGGGCCGAAATGGGCAAAGGGGGTCAAAAGGTACAAATTTCCAGTTATAAATTATATAAGTCATGGGTATGTCATGTATAGCATGGGGACTATAGTTAATAATACTGTACTGCATATTCAAAAGCTGCTAAGAGAATAGATCTTAAAAGTTCTGATCTCAAGAAAAAAAATTTTGTAGCTATTTGTGACAATGGATATTAACTAGACGTACTGTGGTGATCATTTTGCAATATGGGCTAATATCAAATAATTTTGTTGTATACCTGAAACTAATATAATGTTGTATGTCAATTATACCTAAATAAAAAATAAATGCTGAATCAACAACAACCAAAACAACAGGTCAAATTAAAACATCATGTAAACAGAAACAAAGTTGATTTATGTCAACAAATTTTAATATTTGACTGGATTCAATCATTTCCCTTAGCGATATGCTACAAATATTTGATACGTATTTAACACCTCATATATGAACGGATCCTAAGCTGTATGTGTCAACTCTGTCCTTTGGAATATCACAGTTTAGGGCAGCACCACAGGGTGAGGAATCAGGCAAATCTGAATTCAAATCCCCACTCTGCCTGTCTACCATCTGTGTGAGCTTGGATGAGGTACCTCAACTCTCTAGTTTCTTCATCAGAGAAATGGAGACAGTATTACCTATTTGCTGTTTCTCCCTGCAGGTAAATGAGATAGTACAAAAAACACCCACAGGGCACCTGAACACAGAAGCCACCTGGATATTAGTTCCCTTTCCCATTTCCTTCTCAGCTTAAAAGGTCAGCTGTAAATAACAGATGACCAAGAACACCATGCACCCAAGTTCAGACACGTACTAAAACCAAAGTACATATGCCCTTTATACTTTGGGACTAAAGAAGCAGAAAGGTACTGATTGATCAGGAATGACCACGTACAGAGCACAGAGCATCCTCATTATACTCAGAACAGAGAAGCTCTGACTTGTAGAAGCATTAGCTACAAAAGCCCTCTGCCTTCCTAGATGTAAAGATATCCTAGAATTTACCTTTTCAAAAATTATTTTCCAACATGCCTGCCCACATTCAAGGAGTATTTCATTTAATTTTTGTTGTATAAATAATGGGTTGGGATAGTGAGTGTTTACAATTGTCTGCATTCTCCAAGGCCAATTTCATCATGAATATCTGGGTCCTGGGAGAGTCACATTGAAGCAAGTGCCTATTTATTTTCCTGCCCTCTGAACTCTCATGCACTTCCTCACAGGACTTCCCTAACTCACAAATCAAGGGAAAGACAATATGCTGAATTATGACAAGATATAATGCCTATTACACAATTGATATAGTAGTGTTTACCACAAAGAACCCTTTGATATTGTTCAAATGTCCACAATAGTTATGTTTCTTCCCCCTTCACACCAGAGATTATAGTTGTAACCTCCTCCCTTTAGAAAAATATAATTTTTCTTATCTCCTACCACGGCAACATGGCAACTTTGTTGCTTCCTTCCAAGCCTTGCCTTTATTCTCGAGACTCCAATACCAATACAAGTATTACAGAGGCCTCTGTGCGTGCCCTCATGTTGGTGGAAACACCTTCCAGGACATCTCCATACTAATCTTACCTGCTAAAAGAAACCCACTCTATCTAATTTACCTTTATCAACAAAAAATATCCTAATAGTTGCAGGAAGAATGACTTCTACCATTCTGTAAAAATGTGTTTTAAATTTTTAGAATAACTAAAGCAAATTTTTTGATATAGTTCAGGTTCCAAAACTAAGAAGTCAGCAGATTGGTAATGCATAAATCATCTGATAAAGATTCATTTTAAGCAAAGATGCACTTCACAGGGCTTAGATTTGGAGAAGAAAACTCAGCCATAGGGGGAAAAATATATTCTAATTGGAAAATCACCATTATTGAGCTTTTTTTTTTTTTAAACATCTTTATTGGGGTATAATTGCTTTACAATGGTGTGTTAGTTTCTGCTTTATAACAAAGTGAATCAGTTATACATATACATATGTTCCCATATGTCTTCCCTCTTGCGTCTCCCTCCCTCCCACTCTCCTTATCCCACCCCTCCAGGCTGTCACAAAGCACCGAGCTAATATCCCTGTGCCTTGCGGCTGCTTCCCCCTAGCTATCTACCTTACTACGTTTGTTAGTGTGTATATGTCCATGACTCTCTCTCGCCCTGTCAAAGCTCACCCTTCCCCCTCCCCATATCCTCAAGTCCGTTCTCCAGTAGGTCTGCGTCTTTATTCCTGTCTTACCCCTAGGTTCTTCATGACATTTTTTTCCCCTTAAATTCCATATATATGTGTTAGCATACGGTATTTGTCTTTTTCTTTCTGACTTACTTCACTCTGTATGACAGACTCTAGGTCTATCCATCTCATTACAAATAGTTCAATTTCATTTCTTTTTAAGGCTGAGTAATATTCCATTGTATATATGTGCCACATCTTCTTTATCCATTCATCCGATGATGGGCGCTTAGGTTGTTTCCATCTCCGGGCTATTGTAAATAGAGCTGCAATGAACATTTTGGTACATGACTCTTTTTGAATTTTGGTTTTCTCAGGGTATATGCCCAGTAGTGGGATTGCTGGGTCATATGGTAATTCTATTTGTAGTTTTTTAAGGAACCTCCATACTGTTCTCCATAGTGGCTGAACCAATTCACATTCCCACCAGCAGTGCAAGAGTGTTCCCTTTTCTCCACACCCTCTCCAGCATTTATTGTTTCTAGATTTTTTGATGATGGCCATTCTGACTGGTGTGAGATGATATCTCATTGTAGTTTTGATTTGCATTTCTCTAATGATTAATGATGTTGAGCATTCTTTCATGTGTTTGTTGGTATTCTGTATATCTTCTTTGGAGAAATGTCTATTTAGGTCTTCTGCCCATTTTTGGATTGGGTTGTTTGTTTTTTTGTTATTGAGCTGCATGAGCTGCTTGTAAATTTTGGAGATTAATCCTTTGTCATTTGCTTCATTTGCAAATATTTTCTCCCATTCTGAGGGTTGTCTTTTGGTCTTGTTTATGGTTTCCTTTGCTGTGCAAAAGCTTTGAAGTTTCATTAGGTCCCATTTGTTTATTTTTGTTTTTATTTCCATTACTCTAGGAGGTGGGCCAGAAACTATCAAACTCTTAGAGGAAAACATA